>NW_027183894.1:1365000-1705385 GCF_041296385.1 Aphelocoma coerulescens
AGTATGTAATTCGTGCTATTATGTATAAAACTGAAATGTAATCAGACCATGCAAATACAGAGTTTCAAAATCCCTCAATCAGCCTGGCTGAGAGAAAAATTTCACAACACTGAAAGAAGTTCTCTCACAGATCTAATCAATAAGTGAGGATTCCACCTAGGTGGGGTTGGTTCTTATCACTGGGACATTTGCACCATGACGACTTGATCACCACCTTCTTATATCTACATCTCATCTGATAAGGAATCAGACATTTCGGGAACTAAAAATAACTGTTCCGGGAACCAGAGATGGCCCATCCATCACCAGAAATGGCCCTTCCATCAGAAGAAATGGCCCACTCATCACCCAGGATGGACAATTCATTGGACCCAGGAAAGGCTTTGTGCAGCCCAACTCTGGGACAAGAAAACTTCATGAATATGCTAAAATTATGAGAAGAATAGAATTAATTCGGACTCTGCCCAAAAACTGTATAAGAAGGAACCAGCTGAAGCAGCACTCGTGAACTTGGGAGGTCTGGTGCGATAGAGATCAGATCCATGCGTGTTCACCCAGCTCCGACCCCGGGCTCGGAGCTGCTTTTCTCGATCGTGGCTTTTGAGACCGATATTTCGGTTGTATAATAAATGTTATTTCTTTATCAATTTTGATTGGGCAATTCTGTTTACCTCACAGACCCATCCCCATTCCCCGGGATGGATGCCTCTGAGCCGCCCCCAGCCCCATCTCCCCGTGCCCCTGATATTTTGCAACCTTTTGCGCATGACACCACCCTTCCCCCTCTCGCACCGGCTCGCGGTGCCTCTGACCCCCCCCACCCCACCGCGTCCCACCCCAGTGCGGCGGCCCCGTCCCAGCAAGCCGCCCCGCTGCTGCTGCCCCTCCCTGAACCCACGGAACAAGCATGGTACAACATGGGGCCGGTCCCGCAGAGCCCTGCGCATGCACTGTGGGGCACGGAACAAGCATCTGCCCCTCTCGCCGCTGGCAGGACCCAGCTATCCGCGGCACTGCCCCAGGCTACCGCCCAAGGAGTGGAATTTCCCTCCCCCCCCCCCCCCCCCCCACCAATGGCCCAGGCACCCTGGCAGGCACCGGCACACCCACTCTCTCCCCCCCTAGCTGCATCTTGCGCAATCCCTGATGCTCCCCCTCTCCCTACACCCCCCTCCCCATACCACGGGTTCTTGTGCAATCCCCATCTCCTCCGCTGCTGCGCTAGAGCCCACCGCCCCCCCACACCCTCCTATAGCCCACGCTGACTCCACAGGGAATTGCGAAACCGGCACTACCTGTAACCCGACCTCCCCCCAAACGACCTGCTGCTGTACAACCTCTCTACCCCCATGCTGCCACAACAGACCCCCTTCCCATCCCTCAAACCATCCCCGACCCCGCGCTACCCCTGCCCTGGCTAAAGGAAAGTCGGCATTTCAAAAATGCCACGCTACACCCCCTGTATCCCGGCCCTGCCCTGCCACAGCTTATCCCTCCTGTTCAGATGACAGTAGCAGGAGCTCTGGCTCTGACTCTGAGGATTGATGGGCACAGACACACAGGGAAGCGAACCGGGAGGGAGATTGGGTGTTAGCCAGAAAACCTCAGCCTTTCCAGTCATTATAGGGAAAGGGAGGAGGGGTGGTCCAACTACAAAAACATGGGAACCTATCCCATACAAAGAAATCAAAGAGCTTTGCAAGGCAGCAAAAGAACATGGGAGAGGGTCACATTTCTTTAGAAAGCTATTGGAAGCCACTTTGCCTATACATTAGTACCACATGATATTAAAAACATTATTAATTGCATCCTTTCCCCTGCTGAATATATGTTATGGGAAAGGCATTGGAAAAGACATTTAAAAACACTGTCTGACACTTATGCTAAAGATGCAAATCAGACAGATTGGACAATAGAACAACTGGGTGGAGAAGGTGACCTCCAAAAACCCTCAGATCAAGCTACAATCTTATCTGAAGTAGCATTACAAGACATAGCTATTGCAGCTAAGACATCGCTGTTTCTTACCCCTGATGATTCTGTTCCTACACAATATTTCTCTAACATCAAACAGTCAGCAAATGAAAGCTTCATTCAGTTTGTTGATTGTTTAAAAGCTAGCTTAGAGAAACAGATAGAGAGTCCGGATGGACGAAAAGAACTTTTGGGTAAACTTGCCATGGTAAATGCTAACGAACAATGTAAGAATATCTTGAGGGCCCTACCCATGGACACAGAACCCACAATAGAACAAATGATAGAGAGCTGTACACGACACACATCTGCAGAACACACAGTGACCCAAGCAGTTGTAAAGGGCATCACAGAGGGAGTTTCTGGTGCATTTGCTGCAGCAGTCTCTAAGGAGAACGCCTGCTGTTTCTATTGTGGCGAACTTAGACACTTTATAAAGGACTGCCCACAAAGGTCACCCACCCAGAACCATCGTGCCGCCTACCAAAGGTACCAGAGACAGCAACAGCACCAGCAGCGTCCAAAAAACTTCTATCGGAGCGCGGTGTCAAGGCCCCGCACTCAGACAACAAATCAAAGGCCATACTACCCTGCCCCGGCTGCGAACTCCACATCAGACCACTGACAGCAGACAACTGGACCTCACCCGGCACCATCATCCCAGGCAATCCCAGAACACATGAGAAGGATCCAACACACGGAGCGCTACCGATCGGAACCAGACGCCAACTGGTAACATCACTGCCATTTAACTTTGTTGACAAGCGTTTTTATCATATCCCCACAGGAAAGTACGGACCACAGAACGGCCCATGGGAGATTCTTATCCTAAGCGATACCATCCATGGTCCAGAACAACTCTTTGTATTACCTGAGATACAAACAGTGCAACCTGGACAAGAGATTCTTGTCCAGCTTTGCTGCACGGACACACCTTTCTTTCTCCCACAGGGAACACCGATTGCTCAAGCTTTTTTACTTCCACAGAACCGCCCAGAACAGCTTCCTCTCAATCCTACAGCAATGTGGATAGAGATTGTGGGCTCAAACAAACCGACCATTGAGTGCAGCTTGTTCTGTAAAGGAGAGAGTGTCTACCGCCCAGGGATGCTGGACACTGGAGCAGACGTGACCATCATCACCCGCTCCGAGTGGCCAGGGAATTGGGAACTGGAGCCAGTAGCAGGTATGATCTCCGGGATTGGTGGAGTTGCAGTACCCATGAGAAGCAAACGAAATGTTGTCATCGAAGGACCCGAAGGCAAGATAGCGACCACCCGATCATTCGTGGTAAGAGCCCCCATCACCCTATGGGGCAGAGACCTTCTATCCCAGTGGGGTGCCAGCCTCACCATTCCCAGCCAGGATTTCTGACTGGGGCTACTGAGAAAGGCACACTGCCATCTATTCCCCCGCTCACCTGGAAGACTGACAACCCAAAGTGGACAAGGCAGTGGCCCCTTGAAGAAGAAAAACTCAGTGCGCTGGAAGCCCTGGTAGAAGAGCAACTTGCCAAAGGTCATATCACCGAAACCACAAGCCCTTGGAATTCCCCTGTCTTTGTACTGAAAAAGCCTAGCAAAGACAAATGGAGACTACTCCAGGACCTATGGAAGATCAATGAGGTCATTGAAGACATGGGCCCCCTCCAACCTGGCCTGCCATCACCATCGATGCTGCCCTGAGACTGGCTGCTGGCCATCACAGACATTAAAGACTGTTTCTTTAACATCCCGCTCCATCCCCAGGATGCACCACGGTTCACCTTCTCCATCCCCTCTCTTAACGAACAAGCCCCACTCAGAAGATACCACTGGCTCGTCTTCCCACAAGGCATGAAGAACAGCCTGACCATCTGCCAGTGGTACATCGCCCACATTCTGTCCCCCATCAGGAGCCTATTCCCAGAAGCAATCATTTACCACTATATGGATGACATACTAATCTGTGCATCAGAAAAAACTTACTTGGACAGAACTCTTAAAAAGACAATTGAAGCCATAGAAGAAGCAGGGTTCGAGATTTGTGAGGACAAAGTGCAGCACTCCAGCCCATGGACTTACCTTGGCCTCCAGATCCGGGAGAGAACCATCGTACCCCAGCAACTCACCATCAAAGAGGATCCCAAAACCCTAAGGGACTTACACAGCCTGTGCGGATCCATAAATTGGATACGCCCCCTACTGGGAGTCACAACAGAAGACCTCACTCCCCTCTTCAACCTTCTCTGCAGCAGTGAAGATTTGGACTCTCCACGCGCCCTCACACCTGAAGCCCGAGATACCATCACCAAAGTCCAGGAAGCCCTGTCTTCACGCCAAGCCCATCGCGTTGAACCCAGCCTGCCTCTCCAGTTTGCAGTTCTGGGTAAGGCTCCCCATTTACACGGACTGATCTTCCAATGGGACCCTCAACTCAGAGACCCTTTGTTGATACTTGAATGGGTCTTCACAAGCCATCAGCCTACAAAGACATTAACCACCTTCCAAGAAGTAATGGCACATTTAATAAAAAAGGCCAGAACTCGTCTCCGCTCTCTTGCAGGGTGTGAGTTCGCATGCATATACTTGCCATTGACCACTGAAGATCTGAAGCAGTCACTCCAGACCAATGAGAGCCTCCAGTTAGCCCTAGACAGCTACACAGGCCAAATTTCCATTCACATGCCAAAACATAGATTTTTCTACCGTGATGCAGCTTTTAAATTGAATCCAAAATTAATCCAAAGTAGAAAACTTCTCAAAGCTCTGACCGTCTTTACCAATGGGTCTGGTTCGTCCCATCGGTCTATCATGACATGGAGGCAACCCAATACCCAAAAATGGGAATCTGATATCCAAACAGTAGAGGGATCTCCACAGATTGCTGAGTTAGCAGCTGTTGTCAGAGCCTTTGAAAAGTTTAAAGATGAACCTTTTAATTTGGTCACAGATTCGGCTTATGTCGCTGGTATAGCTATGAGGGCTGAACATGCTTTTCTAAAGGAAGTCTCCAACCAAAAATTATACCAATTGGTTTCTACATTAATTCATTTAATCTCCCACAGGAAACAGCCTACTACATTATGCATGTGAGGTCACACACCGACCTCCCTGGTCCCATTGCCGAAGGGAACAGGAGAGCAGATGCACTGGCCATGCCAGCAGAGACTGCAAACGTCCCTGACATCTGAACGGCTGCCAATTGTGGCAAACCGATGTAACCCACTTCCCATCCTTTGGGAGATCCAAATACGTGCATGTGTCAGTTGACACATTTTCTGGGGCAGTGTTTGTGTCAGCCCATGCAGGGGAAGATGCCGTCATCAAGCATTTCCTCCTTGCCTTCGCCACCCTGGGAGTCCCTGAAGAAATCAAAACAGATAATGGGCCTGCCTACACCTCTCACAAGTTAAAAGATTTCTTCAACCAATGGGGGATAAAACACAAGACAGGCATACCTAGCAATCCCACAGGACAATCCATCGTAGAAAGGAGCCACCAAACCCTCAAAAGAGTCCTCAACCAGCAAAGGAGAGAAACAGAAATCTTGTCTCCCACTGAAAGACTCTGTGAGGCTCTCTATGTCATTACCTTCCTAAATGGTACATCATCAGAGCCTGACCCCCCAGTACTCTGCCACTTCTCAAACTCAACCCAAGCTAAGCTCACAGAGAAGCCACCAGTGCTGATAAAGGACCCTGAATCACACCAGGTCTCTGGGCCTTTCCAATTGATTACCTGGGAGAGAGGCTACGCTTGTGTCCAGCTACCATCCAGCCCAAAGTGGTTCCCAGGAAAAAGTATAAAACCATACCTAGGCCCTACAAACACTGCTCCTACAAACACCAACAAGAACTCTCCTGAGACGAATACAGGACCTCCCCAAAACCAGACCAGCTCTGCATGGAGACAAAAACGTCGCCGGATGCCCACCAACCAGGAAAAAGATCGTCCCACCACACGGCAGCAGACGAAACAGAAAGCTGAACAAGAAGCTATGGCAAAAGTCAAGCTGTAGGCCAGACACAGCCTGAAAAACTGATCCTTAGTTTATATGTTATCACCCCTTGTTACCCCAAAATATCCCCTTCCCTCAACCCTTGTCAAACCTCCCTAAACCCCGAAACTTCCCTTCTCACCACAAAGCTAACAAATCTTGCTTATATTCCCTCTCAGAAGCCCCATCCCTCTCCAAAGATGAAATGTATCTACGTTGATGCTATCCTCACCACAGACTCTATGACCTAACAGTAGACAATGACCTTTTTGGACGATAGGGAATAACTGGATGGATTTCATCTTTGATTAAGGGAGCTTTGTGGGTACTCATTGTAATCATTACTGGGTTACTTATGTTCTCTTCCCTCCTACGTTGCTGTAGAAAGGCTGCCAGGAACGCCTTTTTAATAAATACAGAAGAGGGAGTTGTGGGGTATGCCCAGCCCCTGCCCTGGACGGATCTCTGCTGAGATAAGAGATTACGTATTCGCCCAGCAGGACTCCCTGGAAAGGCAACCACTGCTTTGGTCATGGCGAGAAAAGACAGACCCACAATCCTTTAGGAGACTCTATGCAGATCCTTTGTAACCCATTGGCCTTCACCCATCCCCTGTATCCCTATAAAAGCAAGCCCTCTGCCCCTGTGGAGAGAGAGCTCTCATCCCTGGCTTTCCCCTTCGCCGGAGGGGACCAACAATTAAGCTACCTTCCGTGCAGAACCAGCCACACAAGCCTCTCGTCTCTCTCTCGGGTCTGGTCTGGACTGGAGGCTGCCCTGCAGAGCTGAGCTGGAATCACAAGCTGATAATCACTAAAGAGCTGACAGCCTCTGCAAGGGCCCCTCTGCCAGCAACTGAGGGAAGACACATGGCCTCGAGAAGCCGATTCTTTCGGGACCATCTCCCCCGACCGGTCACCTCTTCCTGGGTCAGAGCTAATACCCCATCACCAGCTGTAAAAATATCCCTAACATGCAGATCTCCCTAATCCTGCTCCACCACTGCTGACATCAGGGAATTCACTGGAAATGCAAACACCTGCCTTTCCTGCTGGAGGATCGCGTCTGGCAGCTGTCTGAGCCTCTTCACCTTTGGCAACAGCACTACCACCTTCGAGTCATGGACCGGCAACTGGCAGCTCCAGGACACTTGCTGCTCCTAGGATGCTTTCATCTGGGAAAATTTTCTTGAAAACAACCTTGCTACAGTTTCTACATTCAGGCCTTTCGTGGCCATCTGCATCCGCGGCCACAAGCAGGTTCTGAAGATCAACGTGCCTCTAGGGCACCAGGGACTCCTGTCTGTGGACAAAGAAAACAAAGACAACTTGTAAGAAGGGAACCTGGAGCTTCTAGTTAGAAGAGAAAGGACTATTCAATCAAGGCAGGGCCAAGGGAGGAAACTTTCTAAAATGGAACAAGCAGCAGAAGCACAGTACTTTTGCAGAAGAAATTCCCCTCCCAGCACTTGGCTTAATGAAAAAGCCTGATGTTGCTATGAGAGACTTGAGTTCATGTCTACTATTAGGGAGCAGACGTCTGAACATTTAGAGTATTGGCTTTCCAGGCTCACGCTATTCAAACCGGAAAGTGAAACTATTCTAACAGAAGGGATGATTGCAAGAAATGTTTCTGTTTACACCACGAATGCCGACCATCCATCATTCTTACCTTGCACCTGTCCAAAGGCCTTCCTCCATCTGCGCTCCGGCAACTCTCACCCAGGCAAGGGCAGGGATGGAGGCTCTTGCCACAAGTAGCCCAAGCGCGGACATCTTCCTCATCCTGATCTTCCACTGCTGACATCTAGGAATTCCCTGGAGCTGCAAACACTTGCCTTTGCTGCTCAAGGATCTTCTCTAGCACCATGCCAAATGCTTTCTCCTATGGCAGCGCTGCAGCATCCTGCGACTCACGGACTGGAACTGGCACCTCCAGCAAAGTTGCTCCTGGGAAACATCCCTCAGCCATTCCCTTACTGCAATGAGCTGGACTCCTACTCCTCTACAATGCTCTTCCTGGACAGGTGCATCCTCAGCAACGAGACGGTTCTGCTGAGAGCCGCGGCTCTGAGGGAGCAGCCAGTCCTGCCAAAAGGCCTTCCTCCGTCTCCAGTCCCGCAGCTCCCACGGAGGCACTGGGAGCCTTGGACACTCTTGCCACAAGTAGCCCAAGCGTCAAGATCTTCCTCATCCTGCTCCTCCACTGCTGACGGCAGGGAATTCCCTGGAGCTCCCAACATCTGCCTTTCCTCCTCGAGGATTGTGTCTTTCAGCTCTCTGACCCTCTTCGCCTTTGGCTGCACCACAGCATCCTAGGAGTCATATACTGGCAACTGGCACCTCCAGGACACTTGCTGCTCCTAGGATGCTTTTCCCTGGGAAAATCTTCTTGCACACGACATTGCTGCAGTTTTTACTCCTAGGCCTTTCGTAGCCATCTGCATCCGCAGCCACAAGCAGCTTCTGATGATCGACATGGCTCTGGGGGAGCAGGGACTCCTGTCTGTGGACAAAGAAAACAAAGACAACTTGTAAGAAGGGAACCTGGAGCTTCTAGTTAGAAGAGAAAGGACTATTCAATCAAGGCAGGGCCAAGGGAGGAAACTTTCTAAAATGGAACAAGCAGAAGAAGCAGAGCAGTTTTGCAGAAGAAATTCCCCTCCCAGCACTTGGCTTAATGAAAAAGCCTGATGTTGCTATGAGAGACTTGAGTTCATGTCTACTATTGGGGAGCAGACGTCTGAACATTTAGACTATTGGCGCTCCAGGCTCACGCTATTCAAACCGGAAAGTGAAACTATTCTAACAGAAGGGATGATTGCAAGAAATGTTTCTGTTTACACCACGAATGCCGACCATCCATCATTCTTACCTTGCACCTGTCCAAAGGCCTTCCTCCATCTGCGCTCTGGCAACTCTCACCCAGGCAAGGGCAGGGATGGAGGCTCTTGCCACAAGTAGCCCAAGCGCGGACATCTTCCTCATCCTGATCTTCCACTGCTGACATCTAGGAATTCCCTGGAGCTGCAAACACTTGCCTTTGCTGCTCAAGGATCTTCTCTAGCACCATGCAAAATGCCTTCTCCTATGGCAGCGCTGCAGCATCCTGCGACTCACGGACTGGAACTGGCACCTCCAGCAAAGTTGCTCCTGGGAAACATCCCTCAGCCATTCCCTTACTGCAATGAGCTGGACTCCTACTCCTCTGCAATGCTCTTCCTGGACAGGTGCATCCTCAGAAACGAGACGGTTCTGCTGAGAGCCACGGCTCTGAGGGAGCAGCCAGTCCTGCCAAAAGGCCTTCCTCCGTCTCCAGTCCCGCAGCTCCCACGGAGGCACTGGGAGCCTTGGACACTCTTGGACAAGTAGCCCAAGCGTGGACATCTTCCTCATCCTGCTCCTCCACTGCTGACGGCAGGGAATTCCCTGGAGCTGCAAACACCTGCCTTTGCTGCTCGAGGATCATGTCTGGCAGCTCTCTGAGCCTCTTCATCTTTGGCTGCGCCACAGCATCCTTGGAGTCATATACTGGAAACTGGCAGCTACAGGACACTTGCTGCTCCTAGGATGCTTTTCTCTGGGAAAATCTTCTTGCATACGACCTTGCTCCAGATTTTACTTCTAGGTCTTTCGTGGCCATGTGCATCCGCGGCCACGAGCAGCTTCTGATGATCGACATGGCTCTGGGAGAGCAGGGACTCCTGTCTGTGGACAAAGAAAACAAAGACAACTTGTAAGAAGAAAACCTGGAGCTTCTAGTTAGAAAAAAAAGGACTATTCAATCAAGGCAGGGCCAAGGGAGGAAACTTTCTAAAATGGAACAAGCAGCAGAAGCACAGTAGTTTTGCAGAAGAAATTCCCCTCCCAGCACTTGGCTTAAGGAAAAAGCCTGATGTTTCTATGAGAGACTTGAGTTCATGTCTACTACTGGGTACCAGACATCTGAACATTTAGACTATTGGCTTTCCATGCTCACGCTATTCAAACCGGAAAGTGAAACTACTCTAACAGTAGGGATGATTGCAAGAAATGTTTCTGTTTACACCACGACTGCCGACCATGCATCATTCTTACCTTGCACCTGTCCAAAGGCCTTCCTCCGTCTGCGCTCTGGCAACTCTCACCCAGGCAAGGGCAAGGATGGAGGCTCTTGCCACAAGTAGCCCAAGCGTGGACATCTTCCTCATCCTGCTACTCCACTGCTGACGTCAGGGTATTCCCTGGAGCTGCAAACACCTGCCTTTGCTGCTCGAGGACCTTCTCTAGCACCATGCCAAACCCCTTCTCCTATGGCAGTGCTGCAGCATCCTGCGAGCCATGGACTGGAACTGGCACCTTCAGCATAGTTGCTCCTGGGAAACATCCTTCAGCCATTCCCATACTGCAATGAGCTGGACTCTACTCCTTTGCAAGGCTCTTCCTGGATAGGTGCATCCTCAGCAATGAGACGGTTCTGCTGAGAGCCATGGCTCTGAGGGAGGAGCCAGTCCTGTCCAAAGGCCTTCCTCCGTCTCCACTCCTGCAGCTCTCACGGAGGCACTGGGAGCCTTGGACACTCTTGCCACAAGTAGCCCAAGCGTGGACATCTTCCTCATCCTGCTCCTCCACTGCTGACGTCAGGGAATTCCCTGGAGCTCCTAAAATCTGCCTTTCCTGCTCGAGGATCGTGCCTGGCAGATCTCTGAGCCTCTTCGCCTTTGGCAGCGCCACAGCATCCTGAGAGTCATATACTGGAAACTGGCAGCTACAGGACACTTGCTGCTCCTAGGATGCTTTTCTCTGGGAAAATCTTCTTGCACACGACCTTGCTCCAGATTTTACTTCTAGGCCTTTTGTGGCCATCTGCATCCGCAGCCACAAGCAGGTTCTGATGATCGACATGGCTCTGGGAGAGCAGGGACTCCTGTCTGTGGACAAAGAAAACAAAGACAACTTGTAAGAAGGGAACCTGGAGCTTCTAGTTAGAAGAGAAAGGACTATTCAATCAAGGCAGGGCCAAGGGAGGAAACTTTCTAAAATGGAACAAGCAGAAGAAGCAGAGCAGTTTTGCAGAAGAAATTCCCCTCCCAGCACTTGGCTTAATGAAAAAGCCTGATGTTGCTATGAGAGACTTGAGTTCATGTCTACTATTGGGGAGCAGACGTCTGAACATTTAGACTATTGGCGCTCCAGGCTCACGCTATTCAAACCGGAAAGTGAAACTATTCTAACAGAAGGGATGATTGCAAGAAATGTTTCTGTTTACACCACGAATGCGAACCATCCATCATTCTTACCTTGCACCTGTCCAAAGGCCTTCCTCCATCTGCGCTCTGGCAACTCTCACCCAAGGCCGGGCAGGGATAGAGGCTCTTGCCACAAGTAGCCCAAGCGCGGACATCTTCCTCATCCTGATCTTCCACTGCTGACATCTAGGAATTCCCTGGAGCTGCAAACACTTGCCTTTGCTGCTCAAGGATCTTCTCTAGCACCATGCCAAATGCCTTCTCCTATGGCAGTGCTGCAGCATCCTGCGAGTCACAGACTGGAACTGGCACCTGCAGCAAAGTTGCTCCTGGGAAACATCCCTCAGCCATTCCCTTACTGCAATGAGCTGGACTCCTACTCCTCTACAATGCTCTTCCTGGACAGGTGCATCCTCAGCAACGAGACGGTTCTGCTGAGAGCCGCGGCTCTGAGGGAGCAGCCAGTCCTGCCAAAAGGCCTTCCTCCGTCTCCAGTCCCGCAGCTCCCACGGAGGCACTGGGAGCCTTGGACACTCTTGCCACAAGTAGCCCAAGCGTGGACATCTTCCTCATCCTGCTCCTCCACTGCTGACGGCAGGGAATTCCCTGGAGCTGCAAACACCTGCCTTTGCTGCTCGAGGATCATGTCTGGCAGCTCTCTGAGCCTCTTCATCTTTGGCTGCGCCACAGCATCCTAGGAGTCATATACTGGCAACTGGCACCTCCAGGACACTTGCTGCTCCTAGGATGCTTTTCTCTGGGAAAATCTTCTTGCATACGACCTTGCTCCAGATTTTACTTCTAGGTCTTTCGTGGCCATGTGCATCCGCGGCCACGAGCAGCTTCTGATGATCGACATGGCTCTGGGAGAGCAGGGACTCCTGTCTGTGGACAAAGAAAACAAAGACAACTTGTAAGAAGAAAACCTGGAGCTTCTAGATAGAAGAGAAAGGACTATTCAATCAAGGCAGGGCCAAAGCAGGAAACTTTCTAAAATGGAACAAGCAGCAGAAGCACAGTAGTTTTGCAGAAGAAATTCCCCTCCCAGCACTTGGCTTAAGGAAAAAGTCTGATGTTTCTATGAGAGACTTGAGTTCATGTCTACTATTGGATAGCAGACATCTGAACATTTAGACTACTGGCTTTCCAGGCTCACGCAATTCAAACCGGAATGTCAAACTATTTCAAAAGCTAGAGATGCTTGGAAGAAATGTTTCTGTACTCACCACAACTGGGGACCATGCATCATTCTTACCTTGCACCTGTCCAAAGGCCTTCCTCCGTCTCCAGTCCTGCCGCTCTCACGGAGGCACTGGGAGCCTCGGACACTCTTGCCACAAGTAGCCCAAGCGTGGACATCTTCCTCATCCTGCTCCTCCACTGCTGACGTCAGGGAATTCCTTGGAGCTCCCAACATCTGCCTTTCCAGCTGGAGGATCATGTCTGGCAGCTCTCTGAGACTCTTACACTTCTGCAGCGCCACAGCATCCTAGGAGTCATATACTGGCAACTGGCACCTCCAGGACACTTGCTGCTCCTAGGATGCTTTTCTCTGGGAAAATCTTCTTGCATACAACCTTGCTCCAGTTTTTACTTCTAGGCCTTTCGTGGCCATCTGCATTCTCAGCCACAAGCAGGTTCTGATGATCAACAGGGCTCTGGGAGAGCAGGGACTCCTGTCTGTGGACAAAGAAAACAAAGACAACTTGTAAGATTAAAACCTGGAGCTTCTAGTTAGAAGAGAAAGGACTATTCAATCAAGGCAGGGCCAAGGGAGGAAACTTTCTAAAATGGAACAAGCAGCAGAAGCACAGTAGATTTGCAGAAGAAATTCCCCTCCCAGCACTTGGCTTAAGGAAAAAACCTCATGTTTCTTAGAGAGACTTGAGTCCATGTCTACTATAGGGTAGCAGACATCTGAACATTTAGACTATCGGCTTTCCAGGCTCACACTATTCAAACCGGAAAGTGAAACTACTCTAAAAGCTAGAGGCGATTGCAAGAAATGTTTCTGTTTACACCACGACTGCCGACCATCCATCATTCTTACCTTGCACCTGTCCAAAGGCCTTCCTCCGTCTGCGCTCTGGCAACTCTCACCCAAGCTCGGGCAGGGATGGAGGCTCTTGCCACAAGTAGCCCAAGCCTGGAGATATTCCTCATCCTGATCTTCCACTGCTGACATCTAGGAATTCCCTGGAGCTGCAAACACCTGCCTTTGCGGCTCGAGGATCTTCTCAAGCACCATGCCAAATGCCTTCTCCTATGGCAGTGCTGCAGCATCCTGCGAGCCATGGACTGGAACTGGCACCTTCAGCATAGTTGCTCCTGGGAAACATCCTTCAGCCATTCCCTTACTGCAATGAGCTGGACTCCTACTCCTTTGCAAGGCTCTTCCTGGATAGGTGCATCCTCAGCAATGAGACGGTTCTGCTGAGAGCCACGGCTCTGAGGGAGCAGCCAGTCCTGCCCAAAGGCCTTCCTCTGTCTCCACTCCTGCAGCTCCCACGGAGGCACTGGGAGCCTTGGACACGCTTGCCACAAGTAGCCCAAGCGTGGACATCTTCCTCATCCTGTTCCGCCACTGCTGACATCAGGGAATTCCCTGGAGCTCCCAACATCTGCCTTTCCTGCTCGAGGATCGTGTCTGGCAGCTCTCTGAGCCTCTTACATTTTGGAAGCGCAACAGCATCCTAGGAGTCATATACTGGCAACTGGCAGCTCCAGGACACTTGCTGCTCCTAGGATGCTTTTCTCTGGGAAAATCTTCTTGCACACAACCTTGCTGCAGATTTTACTTCTAGGCCTTTCGTGGCCATCTGCATCCACGGCCACAAGCAGCTTCTGATGATCGACATGGCTCTGGGAGAGCAGGGACTCCTGTCTGTGGACAAAGAAAACAAAGACAACTTGTAAGAAGAAAACCTGGAGCTTCTAGTTAGAAGAGAAAGGACTATTCAATCAAGGCAGAGCCAAGGGAGGAAACTTTCTAAAATGGAACAAGCAGCAGAAGCACAGCAGTATTGCAGAAGAAATTCCCCTCCCAGCACTTGGCTTAAGGAAAACGCCTGATGTTTCTGTGAGAGACATGAGTTCATGTCTACTATTGGGTAGCAGACATCTGAACATTTAGACTATTGGCTTTCCAGGCTCACGCTATTCAAACCGGAAAGTGAAACTACTCTAACAGTAAGGATGATTGCAAGAAATGTTTCTGTTTACACCACGACTGCCGACCATGCATCATTCATACCTTGCACCTGTCCAAAGGCCTTCCTCCGTCTGCGCTCCGGCAACTCTCACCCAGGCAAGGGCAGGGATAGAGGCTCTTGCCACAAGTAGCCCAAGCGTGGACATCTTCCTCATCCTGCTACTCCACTGCTGACGTCAGGGTATTCCCTGGAGCTGCAAACACCTGCCTTTGCTGCTCGAGGACCTTCTCTAGCACCATGCCAAACCCCTTCTCCTATGGCAGAGCTGCAGCATCCTGCGAGCCATGGACTGGAACTGGCACCTTCAGCATAGTTGCTCCTGGGAAACATCCTTCAGCCATTCCCATACTGCAATGAGCTGGACTCCTACTCCTTTGCAAGGCTCTTCCTGGACAGGTGCATCCTCAGTAATGAGACGGTTCTGCTGAGAGCCATGGCTCTGAGGGAGGAGCCAGTCCTGTCCAAAGGCCTTCCTCTGACTCCACTCCTGCAGCTCTCACGGAGGCACTGGGAGCCTCGGACACTCTTGCCACAAGTAGCCCAAGCGTGGACATCTTCCTCATCCTGCTCCTCCACTGCTGACGTCAGGGAATTCCCTGGAGCTCCTAAAATCTGCCTTTCCTGCTGGAGGATCGTGTCTGGCAGCTCTCTGATCCTCTTCGCCTTTGGCAGCGCCACAGCATCCTGAGAGTCATATACTGGAAACTGGCAGCTACATGACACTTGCCGCTCCTAGGATGCTTTTCTCTGGGAAAATCTTCTTGCATACAACCTTGCTCCAGTTTTTACTTCTAGGCCTTTCGTGGCCATCTGCATTCTCAGCCACAAGCAGGTTCTGATGATCGACATGGCTCTGGGAGAGCAGGGACTCCTGTCTGTGGACAAAGAAAACAAAGACAACTTGTAAGAAGAAAACCTGGAGCTTCTAGTTAGAAGAGAAAGGACTATTCAAACAAGGCAGGGCCAAGGGAGGAAACTTTCTAAAATGGAACAAGCAGCAGAAGCACAGTAGTTTTGCAGAAGAAATTCCCTTCCCAGCACTTGGCTTAAGGAAAAAACCTCATGTTCCTATGAGAGACTTGAGTTCATGTCTACTACTGGGTACCAGACATCTGAACATTTAGACTATTGGCTTTCCAGGCTCACGCTATTCAAACCGGAAAGTGAAACTATTCTAACAGAAGGGATGATTGCAAGAAATGTTTCTGTTTACACCACGACTGCCGACCATCCATCATTCTTACCTTGCACCTGTCCAAAGGCCTTCCTCCGTCTGCGCTCCGGCAACTCTCACCCAGGCAAGGGCAGGGATGGAGGCTCTTGCCACAAGTAGCCCAAGCGTGGACATCTTCCTCATCCTGCTACTCCACTGCTGACGTCAGGGTATTCCCTGGAGCTGCAAACACCTGCCTTTGCTGCTCGAGGATCTTCTCTAGCACCATGCAAAACCCCTACTCCTATGGCAGTGCTGCAGCATCCTGCGAGCCACGGACTGGAACTGGCACCTCCTGCAAAGTTGCTCCTGGGAAACATCCCT
The DNA here is from genome assembly GCF_041296385.1 of Aphelocoma coerulescens. Lineage (NCBI taxonomy): Eukaryota > Metazoa > Chordata > Aves > Passeriformes > Corvidae > Aphelocoma > Aphelocoma coerulescens. The sequence goes on from NW_027183894.1 coordinate 1,380,929, forward strand.
CAGCCATTCCCTTACTGCAATGAGCTGGACTCCTACTCCTCTGCAATGCTCTTCCTGGACAGGTGCATCCTCAGCAACGAGACGGTTCTGCTGAGAGCCGCGGCTCTGAGGGAGCAGCCAGTCCTGCCAAAAGGCCTTCCTCCGTCTCCAGTCCCGCAGCTCCCACGGAGGCACTGGGAGCCTTGGACACTCTTGCCACAAGTAGCCCAAGCGTGGACATCTTCCTCATCCTGCTCCTCCACTGCTGACGGCAGGGAATTCCCTGGAGCTGCAAACACCTGCCTTTGCTGCTCGAGGATCATGTCTGGCAGCTCTCTGAGCCTCTTCATCTTTGGCTGCGCCACAGCATCCTAGGAGTCATATACTGGCAACTGGCACCTCCAGGACACTTGCTGCTCCTAGGATGCTTTTCTCTGGGAAAATCTTCTTGCATACGACCTTGCTCCAGATTTTACTTCTAGGTCTTTCGTGGCCATGTGCATCCGCGGCCACGAGCAGCTTCTGATGATCGACATGGCTCTGGGAGAGCAGGGACTCCTGTCTGTGGACAAAGAAAACAAAGACAACTTGTAAGAAGAAAACCTGGAGCTTCTAGATAGAAGAGAAAGGACTATTCAATCAAGGCAGGGCCAAAGCAGGAAACTTTCTAAAATGGAACAAGCAGCAGAAGCACAGTAGTTTTGCAGAAGAAATTCCCCTCCCAGCACTTGGCTTAAGGAAAAAGTCTGATGTTTCTATGAGAGACTTGAGTTCATGTCTACTATTGGATAGCAGACATCTGAACATTTAGACTACTGGCTTTCCAGGCTCACGCAATTCAAACCGGAATGTCAAACTATTTCAAAAGCTAGAGATGCTTGGAAGAAATGTTTCTGTACTCACCACAACTGGGGACCATGCATCATTCTTACCTTGCACCTGTCCAAAGGCCTTCCTCCGTCTCCAGTCCTGCCGCTCTCACGGAGGCACTGGGAGCCTCGGACACTCTTGCCACAAGTAGCCCAAGCGTGGACATCTTCCTCATCCTGCTCCTCCACTGCTGACGTCAGGGAATTCCTTGGAGCTCCCAACATCTGCCTTTCCAGCTGGAGGATCATGTCTGGCAGCTCTCTGAGACTCTTACACTTCTGCAGCGCCACAGCATCCTAGGAGTCATATACTGGCAACTGGCACCTCCAGGACACTTGCTGCTCCTAGGATGCTTTTCTCTGGGAAAATCTTCTTGCATACAACCTTGCTCCAGTTTTTACTTCTAGGCCTTTCGTGGCCATCTGCATTCTCAGCCACAAGCAGGTTCTGATGATCAACAGGGCTCTGGGAGAGCAGGGACTCCTGTCTGTGGACAAAGAAAACAAAGACAACTTGTAAGATTAAAACCTGGAGCTTCTAGTTAGAAGAGAAAGGACTATTCAATCAAGGCAGGGCCAAGGGAGGAAACTTTCTAAAATGGAACAAGCAGCAGAAGCACAGTAGATTTGCAGAAGAAATTCCCCTCCCAGCACTTGGCTTAAGGAAAAAACCTCATGTTTCTATGAGAGACTTGAGTTCATGTCTACTACTGGGAACCAGACATCTGAACATTTAGACTATCGGCTTTCCAGGCTCACGCTATTCAAACCGGAAAGTGAAACTACTCTAAAAGCTAGAGGCGATTGCAAGAAATGTTTCTGTTTACACCACGACTGCCGACCATGCATCATTCTTACCTTGCACCTGTCCAAAGGCCTTCCTCCGTCTGCGCTCTGGCAACTCTCACCCAGGCAAGGGCAGGGATGGAGGCTCTTGCCACAAGTAGCCCAAGCGTGGACATCTTCCTCATCCTGCTACTCCACTGCTGACGTCAGGGTATTCCCTGGAGCTGCAAACACCTGCCTTTGCTGCTCGAGGATCTTCTCTAGCACCATGCAAAACCCCTTCTCCTATGGCAGAGCTGCAGCATCCTGCGAGCCATGGACTGGAACTGGCACCTCCAGCAAAGTTGCTCATGGGAAACATCCCTCAGCCATTCCCTTACTGCAATGAGCTGGACTCCTACTCCTCTGCAATGCTCTTCCTGGACAGGTGCATCCTCAGCAATGAGATGGTTCTGCTGAGAGCCATGGCTCTGAGGGAGCAGCCAGTCCTGCCCAATGGTTGTCCTCCGTCACCAGTCCTGCAGCTCCCACAGAGGCACTGGGAGCCTTGGACACTCTTGCCACAAGTAGCCCAAGCGTGGACATCTTCCTCATCCTGCTCCTCCACTGCTGACGTCAGGGAATTCCCTGGAGCTCCCAACATCTGCCTTTCCTCCTCGAGGATTGTGTCTTTCAGCTCTCTGACCCTCTTCGCCTTTGGCTGCACCACAGCATCCTAGGAGTCATATACTGGCAACTGGCACCTCCAGGACACTTGCTGCTCCTAGGATGCTTTTCCCTGGGAAAATCTTCTTGCACACGACATTGCTCCAGTTTTTACTCCTAGGCCTTTCGTAGCCATCTGCATCCGCAGCCACAAGCAGCTTCTGATGATCGACATGGCTCTGGGGGAGCAGGGACTCCTGTCTGTGGACAAAGAAAACAAAGACAACTTGTAAGAAGGGAACCTGGAGCTTCTAGTTAGAAGAGAAAGGACTATTCAATCAAGGCAGGGCCAAGGGAGGAAACTTTCTAAAATGGAACAAGCAGCAGAAGCAGAGCAGTTTTGCAGAAGAAATTCCCCTCCCAGCACTTGGCTTAAGGAAAAAGCCTGATGTTGCTATGAGAGACTTGAGTTCATGTCTACTATTGGGGAGCAGACGTCTGAACATTTAGAGTATTGGCGCTCCAGGCTCACGCTATTCAAACCGGAAAGTGAAACTATTCTAACAGAAGGGATGATTGCAAGAAATGTTTCTGTTTACACCACGAATGCCGACCATGCATCATTCTTACCTTGCACCTGTCCAAAGGCCTTCCTCCATCTGCGCTCTGGCAACTCTCACCCAAGCTCGGGCAGGGATGGAGGCTCTTGCCACAAGTAGCCCAAGCGCGGACATCCTCCTCATCCTGATCTTCCACTGCTGACATCTAGGAATTCCCTGGAGCTGCAAACACTTGCCTTTGCTGCTCAAGGATCTTCTCTAGCACCATGCCAAATGCCTTCTCCTATGGCAGCGCTGCAGCATCCTGCGACTCACGGACTGGAACTGGCACCTGCAGCAAAGTTGCTCCTGGGAAACATCCCTCAGCCATTCCCTTACTGCAATGAGCTGGACTCCTACTCCTCTGCAATGCTCTTCCTGGACAGGTGCATCCTCAGCAACGAGACGGTTCTGCTGAGAGCCGCGGCTCTGAGGGAGCAGCCAGTCCTGCCCAAAGGCCTTCCTCCGTCTCCACTCCTGCAGCTCCCACGGAGGCACTGGGAGCCTTGGACACGCTTGCCACAAGTAGCCCAAGCGTGGACATCTTCCTCATCCTGCTCCTCCACTGCTGACGTCAGGGAATTCCCTGGAGCTGCAAACACCTGCCTTTGCTGCTCGAGGATCATGTCTGGCAGCTCTCTGAGCCTCTTCATCTTTGGCTGCGCCACAGCATCCTAGGAGTCATATACTGGCAACTGGCACCTCCAGGACACTTGCTGCTCCTAGGATGCTTTTCTCTGGGAAAATCTTCTTGCATACGACCTTGCTCCAGATTTTACTTCTAGGTCTTTCGTGGCCATGTGCATCCGCGGCCACGAGCAGCTTCTGATGATCGACATGGCTCTGGGAGAGCAGGGACTCCTGTCTGTGGACAAAGAAAACAAAGACAACTTGTAAGAAGAAAACCTGGAGCTTCTAGATAGAAGAGAAAGGACTATTCAATCAAGGCAGGGCCAAAGCAGGAAACTTTCTAAAATGGAACAAGCAGCAGAAGCACAGTAGTTTTGCAGAAGAAATTCCCCTCCCAGCACTTGGCTTAAGGAAAAAGTCTGATGTTTCTATGAGAGACTTGAGTTCATGTCTACTATTGGATAGCAGACATCTGAACATTTAGACTACTGGCTTTCCAGGCTCACGCAATTCAAACCGGAATGTCAAACTATTTCAAAAGCTAGAGATGCTTGGAAGAAATGTTTCTGTACTCACCACAACTGGGGACCATGCATCATTCTTACCTTGCACCTGTCCAAAGGCCTTCCTCCGTCTCCAGTCCTGCCGCTCTCACGGAGGCACTGGGAGCCTCGGACACTCTTGCCACAAGTAGCCCAAGCGTGGACATCTTCCTCATCCTGCTCCTCCACTGCTGACGTCAGGGAATTCCCTGGAGCTCCCAACATCTGCCTTTCCAGCTGGAGGATCATGTCTGGCAGCTCTCTGAGCCTCTTCAAATTTGGCAGCGCCACAGCATCCTAGGAGTGATATACTGGCAACTGGCACCTCCAGGACACTTGCTGCTCCTAGGATGCTTTTCTCTGGGAAAATCTTCTTGCATACAACCTTGCTCCAGTTTTTACTTCTAGGCCTTTCGTGGCCATCTGCATTCTCAGCCACAAGCAGGTTCTGATGATCAACAGGGCTCTGGGAGAGCAGGGACTCCTGTCTGTGGACAAAGAAAACAAAGACAACTTGTAAGAAGAAAACCTGGAGCTTCTAGATTGAAGACAAAGGACTATTCAATCAAGGCAGGGCCAAGGGAGGAAACTTTCTAAAATGGAACAAGCAGCAGAAGCACAGTAGTTTTGCAGAAGAAATTCCCCTCCCAGCACTTGGCTTAAGTAAAAAACCTCATGTTTCTATGAGAGACTTGAGTTCATGTCTACTATAGGGTAGCAGACATCTGAACATTTAGACTATTGGCTTTCCAGGCTCACGCTATTCAAACCTGAAAGTGAAACTACTCTAACAGTAAGGATGATTGCAAGAAATGTTTCTGTTTACACCACGACTGCCGACCATGCATCATTCTTACCTTGCACCTGTCCAAAGGCCTTCCTCCGTCTGCGCTCCGGCAACTCTCACCCAGGCAAGGGCAGAGATAGAGGCTCTTGCCACAAGTAGCCCAAGCATGGACATCTTCCTCATCCTGCTACTCTACTGCTGACGTCAGGGTATTCCCTGGAGCTGCAAACACCTGCCTTTGCTGCTCGAGGACCTTCTCTAGCACCATGCCAAACCCCTTCTCCTATGGCAGTACTGCAGCATCCTGCGAGCCATGGACTGGAACTGGCACCTTCAGCATAGTTGCTCCTGGGAAACATCATTCAGCCATTCCCTTACTGCAATGAGCTGGACTCCTACTCCTTTGCAAGGCTCTTCCTGGACAGGTGCATCCTCAGCAATGAGACGGTTCTGCTGAGAGCCACGGCTCTGAGGGAGGAGCCAGTCCTGTCCAAAGGCCTTCCTCTGACTCCACTCCTGCAGCTCTCACGGAGGCACTGGGAGCCTTGGACACTCTTGCCACAAGTAGCCCAAGCGTGGACATCTTCCTCATCCTGCTCCTCCACTGCTGACGTCAGGGAATTCCCTGGAGCTCCTAAAATCTGCCTTTCCTGCTGGAGGATCGTGTCTGGCAGCTCTCTGATCCTCTTCGCCTTTGGCAGCGCCACAGCATCCTGAGAGTCATATACTGGAAACTGGCAGCTACATGACACTTGCCGCTCCTAGGATGCTTTTCTCTGGGAAAATCTTCTTGGACACGACATTGCTGCAGTTTTTACTTCTAGGCCTTTCGTGGCCATCTGCATTCTCAGCCACAAGCAGCTTCTGATGATCGACATGGCTCTGGGAGAGCAGGGACTCCTGTCTGTGGACAAAGAAAACAAAGACAACTTGTAAGAAGAAAACCTGGAGCTTCTAGTTAGAAGGGAAAGGACTATTCAAACAAGGCAGGGCCAAGGGAGGAAACTTTCTAAAATGGAACAAGCAGCAGAAGCACAGTAGTTTTGCAGAAGAAATTCCCTTCCCAGCACTTGGCTTAAGGAAAAAACCTCATGTTTCTATGAGAGACTTGAGTTCATGTCTACTACTGGGTACCACACATCTGAACATTTAGACTATTGGCTTTCCAGGCTCACGCTATTCAAACCGGAAAGTGAAACTATTCTAACAGAAGGGATGATTGCAAGAAATGTTTCTGTTTACACCACGCCTGCCGACCATCCATCATTCTTACCTTGCACCTGTCCAAAGGCCTTCCTCCATCTGCGCTCTGGCAACTCTCACCCAAGCTCGGGCAGGGATGGAGGCTCTTGCCACAAGTAGCCCAAGCCTGGAGATATTCCTCATCCTGATCTTCCACTGCTGACATCTAGGAATTCCCTGGAGCTGCAAACACCTGCCTTTGCTGCTCGAGGATCTTCTCTAGCACCATGCCAAATGCCTTCTCCTGTGGCAGTGCTGCAGCATCCTGCGAGCCATGGACTGGAACTGGCACCTTCAGCATAGTTGCTCCTGGGAAACATCCTTCAGCCATTCCCTTACTGCAATGAGCTGGACTCCTACTCCTTTGCAAGGCTCTTCCTGGATAGGGGCATCCTCAGCAATGAGACGGTTCTGCTGAGAGCCGCGGCTCTGAGGGAGCAGCCAATCCTGCCCAAAGGCCTTCCTCCGTCTCCACTCCTGCAGCTCCCACGGAGGCACTGGGAGCCTTGGACACGCTTGCCACAAGTAGCCCAAGCGTGGACATCTTCCTCATCCTGCTCCGCCACTGCTGACATCAGGGAATTCCCTGGAGCTCCCAACATCTGCCTTTCCTGCTCGAGGATCGTGTCTGGCAGCTCTCTGAGCCTCTTACATTTTGGAAGCGCAACAGCATCCTAGGAGTCATATACTGGCAACTGGCAGCTCCAGGACACTTGCTGCTCCTAGGATGCTTTTCTCTGGGAAAATCTTCTTGCACACAACCTTGCTGCAGATTTTACTTCTAGGCCTTTCGTGGCCATCTGCATCCACGGCCACAAGCAGCTTCTGATGATCGACATGGCTCTGGGAAAACAGGGACCCCTGTCTGTGGACAAAGAAAACAAAGACAACTTGTAAGATTAAAACCTGGAGCTTCTAGTTAGAAGAGAAAGGACTATTCAATCAAGGCAGGGCCAAGGGAGGAAACTTTCTAAAATGGAACAAGCAGCAGAAGCACAGTAGTTTTGCAGAAGAAATTCCCCTCCCAGCACTTGGCTTAAGGAAAAAGCCTGATGTTTCTATGAGAGACTTGAGTTCATGTCTACTACTGGGTACCAGACATCTGAACATTTAGACTATTGGCTTTCCATGCTCACGCTATTCAAACCGGAAAGTGAAACTACTCTAACAGTAGGGATGATTGCAAGAAATGTTTCTGTTTACACCACGACTGCCGACCATGCATCATTCTTACCTTGCACCTGTCCAAAGGCCTTCCTCCGTCTGCGCTCCGGCAACTCTCACCCAGGCAAGGGCAAGGATGGAGGCTCTTGCCACAAGTAGCCCAAGCGTGGACATCTTCCTCATCCTGCTACTCCACTGCTGACGTCAGGGTATTCCCTGGAGCTGCAAACACCTGCCTTTGCGGCTCGAGGACCTTCTCTAGCACCATGCCAAACCCCTTCTCCTATGGCAGTGCTGCAGCATCCTGCGAGCCATGGACTGGAACTGGCACCTTCAGCATAGTTGCTCCTGGGAAACATCCTTCAGCCATTCCCTTACTGCAATGAGCTGGACTCCTACTCCTTTGCAAGGCTCTTCCTGGACAGGTGCATCCTCAGCAATGAGACGGTTCTGCTGAGAGCCATGGCTCTGAGGGAGCAGCGAGTCCTGTCCAAAGGCCTTCCTCTGACTCCACTCCTGCAGCTCCCACGGAGGCACTGGGAGCCTTGGACACTCTTGCCACAAGTAGCCCAAGCGTCGAGATCTTCCTCATCCTGCTCCTCCACTGCTGACATCAGGGAATTCCCTGGTGCTCCTAAAATCTGCCTTTCCTGCTCGAGGATCGTGTCTGGCAGCTCGCTGAGCCTCTTCGCCTTTGGCAGCGCCACAGCATCCTGAGAGTCATATACTGGAAACTGGCAGCTACAGGACACTTGCTGCTCCTAGGATGCTTTTCTCTGGGAAAATCTTCTTGCACACGACATTGCTCCAGTTTTTACTTCTAGGCCTTTCGTGGCCATCTGCATCCGCAGCCACAAGCAGCTTCTGATGATCGACATGGCTCTGGGAGAGCAGGGACTCCTGTCTGTGGACAAAGAAAACAAAGACAACTTGTAAGAAGAAAACCTGGAGCTTCTAGATAGAAGACAAAGGACTATTCAATCAAGGCAGGGCCAAGGGAGGAAACTTTCTAAAATGGAACAAGCAGCAGAAGCACAGTAGTTTTGCAGAAGAAATTCCCTTCCCAGCACTTGGCTTAAGGAAAAAACCTCATGTTTCTATGAGAGACTTGAGTTCATGTCTACTACTGGGTAGCAGACATCTGAACATTTAGACTATTGGCTTTCCAGGCTCACGCTATTCGAACCGGAAAGTGAAACTACTCTAACAGTAAGGATGATTGCAAGAAATGTTTCTGTTTACACCACGACTGCCGACCATGCATCATTCTTACCTTGCACCTATCCAAAGGCCTTCCTCCATCTGCGCTCCGGAAACTCTCACCCAGGCAAGGGCAGGGATGGAGGCTCTTGCCACAAGTAGCCCAAGCGTGGACATCTTCCTCATCCTGCTACTCCACTGCTGACGTCAGGGTATTCCCTGGAGCTGCAAACACCTGCCTTTGCTGCTCGAGGATCTTCTCTAGCACCATGCAAAACCCCTTCTCCTATGGCAGAGCTGCAGCATCCTGCGAGCCACGGACTGGAACTGGCACCTCCAGCAAAGTTGCTCCTGGGAAACATCCCTCAGCCATTCCCTTACTGCAATGAGCTGGACTCCTACTCCTCTGCAATGCTCTTCCTGGACAGGTGCATCCTCAGCAATGAGACGGTTCTGCTGAGAGCCATGGCTCTGAGGGAACAGCCAGTCCTGCCCAATGGTTGTCCTCCGTCACCAGTCCTGCAGCTCCCACAGAGGCACTGGGAGCCTTGGACACTCTTGCCACAAGTAGCCCAAGCGTGGACATCTTCCTCATCCTGCTCCTCCACTGCTGACGTCAGGGAATTCCCTGGAGCTCCCAACATCTGCCTTTCCTCCTCGAGGATTGTGTCTTTCAGCTCTCTGACCCTCTTCGCCTTTGGCTGCACCACAGCATCCTAGGAGTCATATACTGGCAACTGGCACCTCCAGGACACTTGCTGCTCCTAGGATGCTTTTCCCTGGGAAAATCTTCTTGCACACGACATTGCTGCAGTTTTTACTCCTAGGCCTTTCGTAGCCATCTGCATCCGCAGCCACAAGCAGCTTCTGATGATCGACATGGCTCTGGGGGAGCAGGGACTACTGTCTGTGGACAAAGAAAACAAAGACAACTTGTAAGAAGGGAACCTGGAGCTTCTAGTTAGAAAAAAAAGGACTATTCAATCAAGGCAGGGCCAAGGGGGGAAACTTTCTAAAATGGAACAAGCAGAAGAAGCAGAGCAGTTTTGCAGAAGAAATTCCCCTCCCAGCACTTGGCTTAAGGAAAAAGCCTGATGTTGCTATGAGAGACTTGAGTTCATGTCTACTATTGGGGAGCAGACGTCTGAACATTTAGAGTATTGGCGCTCCAGGCTCACGCTATTCAAACCGGAAAGTGAAACTATTCTAACAGAAGGGATGATTGCAAGAAATGTTTCTGTTTACACCACGAATGCCGACCATCCATCATTCTTACCTTGCACCTGTCCAAAGGCCTTCCTCCATCTGCGCTCTGGCAACTCTCACCCAAGCTCGGGCAGGGATGGAGGCTCTTGCCACAAGTAGCCCAAGCGCGGACATCCTCCTCATCCTGATCTTCCACTGCTGACATCTAGGAATTCCCTGGAGCTGCAAACACTTGCCTTTGCTGCTCAAGGATCTTCTCTAGCACCATGCCAAATGCCTTCTCCTATGGCAGCGCTGCAGCATCCTGCGACTCACGGACTGGAACTGGCACCTCCAGCAAAGTTGCTCCTGGGAAACATCCCTCAGCCATTCCCTTACTGCAATGAGCTGGACTCCTACTCCTCTGCAATGCTCTTCCTGGACAGGTGCATCCTCAGCAACGAGACGGTTCTGCTGAGAGCCGCGGCTCTGAGGGAGCAGCCAGTCCTGCCAAAAGGCCTTCCTCCGTCTCCACTCCTGCAGCTCCCACGGAGGCACTGGGAGCCTTGGACACGCTTGCCACAAGTAGCCCAAGCGTGGACATCTTCCTCATCCTGCTACTCCACTGCTGACGTCAGGGTATTCCCTGGAGCTGCAAACACCTGCCTTTGCGGCTCGAGGACCTTCTCTAGCACCATGCCAAACCCCTTCTCGTATGGCAGTGCTGCAGCATCCTGCGAGCCATGGACTGGAACTGGCACCTTCAGCATAGTTGCTCCTGGGAAACATCATTCAGCCATTCCCTTACTGCAATGAGCTGGACTCCTACTCCTTTGCAAGGCTCTTCCTGGACAGGTGCATCCTCAGCAATGAGACGGTTCTGCTGAGAGCCATGGCTCTGAGGGAGCAGCGAGTCCTGTCCAAAGGCCTTCCTCTGACTCCACTCCTGCAGCTCTCACGGAGGCACTGGGAGCCTTGGACACTCTTGCCACAAGTAGCCCAAGCGTCGAGATCTTCCTCATCCTGCTCCTCCACTGCTGACATCAGGGAATTCCCTGGAGCTCCTAAAATCTGCCTTTCCTGCTCGAGGATCGTGTCTGGCAGCTCGCTGAGCCTCTTCGCCTTTGGCAGCGCCACAGCATCCTGAGAGTCATATACTGGAAACTGGCAGCTACAGGACACTTGCTGCTCCTAGGATGCTTTTCTCTGGGAAAATCTTCTTGGACACGACATTGCTCCAGTTTTTACTTCTAGGCCTTTCGTGGCCATCTGCATCCGCAGCCACAAGCAGCTTCTGATGATCGACATGGCTCTGGGAGAGCAGGGACTCCTGTCTGTGGACAAAGAAAACAAAGACAACTTGTAAGAAGAAAACCTGGAGCTTCTAGATAGAAGACAAAGGACTATTCAATCAAGGAAGGGCCAAGGGAGGAAACTTTCTAAAATGGAACAAGCAGCAGAAGCACAGTAGTTTTGCAGAAGAAATTCCCCTCCCAGCACATGGCTTAAGGAAAAAGCCTGATGTTTCTATGAGAGACTTGAGTTCATGTCTACTACTGGGTACCAGACATCAGAACATTTAGACTATTGGCTTTCCAGGCTCACGCTATTCAAACCGGAAAGTGAAACTACTCTAACAGTAAGGATGATTGCAAGAAATGTTTCTGTTTACACCACGACTGCCGACCATGCATCATTCTTACCTTGCACCTGTCCAAAGGCCTTCCTCCGTCTGCGCTCCGGCAACTCTCACCCAGGCAAGGGCAGAGATAGAGGCTCTTGCCACAAGTAGCCCAAGCATGGACATCTTCCTCATCCTGCTACTCTACTGCTGACGTCAGGGTATTCCCTGGAGCTGCAAACACCTGCCTTTGCTGCTCGAGGACCTTCTCTAGCACCATGCCAAACCCCTTCTCCTATGGCAGTACTGCAGCATCCTGCGAGCCATGGACTGGAACTGGCACCTTCAGCATAGTTGCTCCTGGGAAACATCATTCAGCCATTCCCTTACTGCAATGAGCTGGACTCCTACTCCTTTGCAAGGCTCTTCCTGGACAGGTGCATCCTCAGCAATGAGACGGTTCTGCTGAGAGCCACGGCTCTGAGGGAGGAGCCAGTCCTGTCCAAAGGCCTTCCTCTGACTCCACTCCTGCAGCTCTCACGGAGGCACTGGGAGCCTTGGACACTCTTGCCACAAGTAGCCCAAGCGTGGACATCTTCCTCATCCTGCTCCTCCACTGCTGACGTCAGGGAATTCCCTGGAGCTCCTAAAATCTGCCTTTCCTGCTGGAGGATCGTGTCTGGCAGCTCTCTGATCCTCTTCGCCTTTGGCAGCGCCACAGCATCCTGAGAGTCATATACTGGAAACTGGCAGCTACATGACACTTGCCGCTCCTAGGATGCTTTTCTCTGGGAAAATCTTCTTGGACACGACATTGCTGCAGTTTTTACTTCTAGGCCTTTCGTGGCCATCTGCATTCTCAGCCACAAGCAGCTTCTGATGATCGACATGGCTCTGGGAGAGCAGGGACTCCTGTCTGTGGACAAAGAAAACAAAGACAACTTGTAAGAAGAAAACCTGGAGCTTCTAGTTAGAAGGGAAAGGACTATTCAAACAAGGCAGGGCCAAGGGAGGAAACTTTCTAAAATGGAACAAGCAGCAGAAGCACAGTAGTTTTGCAGAAGAAATTCCCTTCCCAGCACTTGGCTTAAGGAAAAAACCTCATGTTTCTATGAGAGACTTGAGTTCATGTCTACTACTGGGTACCACACATCTGAACATTTAGACTATTGGCTTTCCAGGCTCACGCTATTCAAACCGGAAAGTGAAACTATTCTAACAGAAGGGATGATTGCAAGAAATGTTTCTGTTTACACCACGCCTGCCGACCATCCATCATTCTTACCTTGCACCTGTCCAAAGGCCTTCCTCCATCTGCGCTCTGGCAACTCTCACCCAAGCTCGGGCAGGGATGGAGGCTCTTGCCACAAGTAGCCCAAGCCTGGAGATATTCCTCATCCTGATCTTCCACTGCTGACATCTAGGAATTCCCTGGAGCTGCAAACACCTGCCTTTGCTGCTCGAGGATCTTCTCTAGCACCATGCCAAATGCCTTCTCCTGTGGCAGTGCTGCAGCATCCTGCGAGCCATGGACTGGAACTGGCACCTTCAGCATAGTTGCTCCTGGGAAACATCCTTCAGCCATTCCCTTACTGCAATGAGCTGGACTCCTACTCCTTTGCAAGGCTCTTCCTGGATAGGGGCATCCTCAGCAATGAGACGGTTCTGCTGAGAGCCGCGGCTCTGAGGGAGCAGCCAATCCTGCCCAAAGGCCTTCCTCCGTCTCCACTCCTGCAGCTCCCACGGAGGCACTGGGAGCCTTGGACACGCTTGCCACAAGTAGCCCAAGCGTGGACATCTTCCTCATCCTGCTCCGCCACTGCTGACATCAGGGAATTCCCTGGAGCTCCCAACATCTGCCTTTCCTGCTCGAGGATCGTGTCTGGCAGCTCTCTGAGCCTCTTACATTTTGGAAGCGCAACAGCATCCTAGGAGTCATATACTGGCAACTGGCAGCTCCAGGACACTTGCTGCTCCTAGGATGCTTTTCTCTGGGAAAATCTTCTTGCACACAACCTTGCTGCAGATTTTACTTCTAGGCCTTTCGTGGCCATCTGCATCCACGGCCACAAGCAGCTTCTGATGATCGACATGGCTCTGGGAAAACAGGGACCCCTGTCTGTGGACAAAGAAAACAAAGACAACTTGTAAGATTAAAACCTGGAGCTTCTAGTTAGAAGAGAAAGGACTATTCAATCAAGGCAGGGCCAAGGGAGGAAACTTTCTAAAATGGAACAAGCAGCAGAAGCACAGTAGTTTTGCAGAAGAAATTCCCCTCCCAGCACTTGGCTTAAGGAAAAAGCCTGATGTTTCTATGAGAGACTTGAGTTCATGTCTACTACTGGGTACCAGACATCTGAACATTTAGACTATTGGCTTTCCATGCTCACGCTATTCAAACCGGAAAGTGAAACTACTCTAACAGTAGGGATGATTGCAAGAAATGTTTCTGTTTACACCACGACTGCCGACCATGCATCATTCTTACCTTGCACCTGTCCAAAGGCCTTCCTCCGTCTGCGCTCCGGCAACTCTCACCCAGGCAAGGGCAAGGATGGAGGCTCTTGCCACAAGTAGCCCAAGCGTGGACATCTTCCTCATCCTGCTACTCCACTGCTGACGTCAGGGTATTCCCTGGAGCTGCAAACACCTGCCTTTGCGGCTCGAGGACCTTCTCTAGCACCATGCCAAACCCCTTCTCCTATGGCAGTGCTGCAGCATCCTGCGAGCCATGGACTGGAACTGGCACCTTCAGCATAGTTGCTCCTGGGAAACATCCTTCAGCCATTCCCTTACTGCAATGAGCTGGACTCCTACTCCTTTGCAAGGCTCTTCCTGGACAGGTGCATCCTCAGCAATGAGACGGTTCTGCTGAGAGCCATGGCTCTGAGGGAGCAGCGAGTCCTGTCCAAAGGCCTTCCTCTGACTCCACTCCTGCAGCTCCCACGGAGGCACTGGGAGCCTTGGACACTCTTGCCACAAGTAGCCCAAGCGTCGAGATCTTCCTCATCCTGCTCCTCCACTGCTGACATCAGGGAATTCCCTGGTGCTCCTAAAATCTGCCTTTCCTGCTCGAGGATCGTGTCTGGCAGCTCGCTGAGCCTCTTCGCCTTTGGCAGCGCCACAGCATCCTGAGAGTCATATACTGGAAACTGGCAGCTACAGGACACTTGCTGCTCCTAGGATGCTTTTCTCTGGGAAAATCTTCTTGCACACGACATTGCTCCAGTTTTTACTTCTAGGCCTTTCGTGGCCATCTGCATCCGCAGCCACAAGCAGCTTCTGATGATCGACATGGCTCTGGGAGAGCAGGGACTCCTGTCTGTGGACAAAGAAAACAAAGACAACTTGTAAGAAGAAAACCTGGAGCTTCTAGATAGAAGACAAAGGACTATTCAATCAAGGCAGGGCCAAGGGAGGAAACTTTCTAAAATGGAACAAGCAGCAGAAGCACAGTAGTTTTGCAGAAGAAATTCCCTTCCCAGCACTTGGCTTAAGGAAAAAACCTCATGTTTCTATGAGAGACTTGAGTTCATGTCTACTACTGGGTAGCAGACATCTGAACATTTAGACTATTGGCTTTCCAGGCTCACGCTATTCGAACCGGAAAGTGAAACTACTCTAACAGTAAGGATGATTGCAAGAAATGTTTCTGTTTACACCACGACTGCCGACCATGCATCATTCTTACCTTGCACCTATCCAAAGGCCTTCCTCCATCTGCGCTCCGGAAACTCTCACCCAGGCAAGGGCAGGGATGGAGGCTCTTGCCACAAGTAGCCCAAGCGTGGACATCTTCCTCATCCTGCTACTCCACTGCTGACGTCAGGGTATTCCCTGGAGCTGCAAACACCTGCCTTTGCTGCTCGAGGATCTTCTCTAGCACCATGCAAAACCCCTTCTCCTATGGCAGAGCTGCAGCATCCTGCGAGCCACGGACTGGAACTGGCACCTCCAGCAAAGTTGCTCCTGGGAAACATCCCTCAGCCATTCCCTTACTGCAATGAGCTGGACTCCTACTCCTCTGCAATGCTCTTCCTGGACAGGTGCATCCTCAGCAATGAGACGGTTCTGCTGAGAGCCATGGCTCTGAGGGAACAGCCAGTCCTGCCCAATGGTTGTCCTCCGTCACCAGTCCTGCAGCTCCCACAGAGGCACTGGGAGCCTTGGACACTCTTGCCACAAGTAGCCCAAGCGTGGACATCTTCCTCATCCTGCTCCTCCACTGCTGACGTCAGGGAATTCCCTGGAGCTCCCAACATCTGCCTTTCCTCCTCGAGGATTGTGTCTTTCAGCTCTCTGACCCTCTTCGCCTTTGGCTGCACCACAGCATCCTAGGAGTCATATACTGGCAACTGGCACCTCCAGGACACTTGCTGCTCCTAGGATGCTTTTCCCTGGGAAAATCTTCTTGCACACGACATTGCTGCAGTTTTTACTCCTAGGCCTTTCGTAGCCATCTGCATCCGCAGCCACAAGCAGCTTCTGATGATCGACATGGCTCTGGGGGAGCAGGGACTACTGTCTGTGGACAAAGAAAACAAAGACAACTTGTAAGAAGGGAACCTGGAGCTTCTAGTTAGAAAAAAAAGGACTATTCAATCAAGGCAGGGCCAAGGGGGGAAACTTTCTAAAATGGAACAAGCAGAAGAAGCAGAGCAGTTTTGCAGAAGAAATTCCCCTCCCAGCACTTGGCTTAAGGAAAAAGCCTGATGTTGCTATGAGAGACTTGAGTTCATGTCTACTATTGGGGAGCAGACGTCTGAACATTTAGAGTATTGGCGCTCCAGGCTCACGCTATTCAAACCGGAAAGTGAAACTATTCTAACAGAAGGGATGATTGCAAGAAATGTTTCTGTTTACACCACGAATGCCGACCATCCATCATTCTTACCTTGCACCTGTCCAAAGGCCTTCCTCCATCTGCGCTCTGGCAACTCTCACCCAAGCTCGGGCAGGGATGGAGGCTCTTGCCACAAGTAGCCCAAGCGCGGACATCCTCCTCATCCTGATCTTCCACTGCTGACATCTAGGAATTCCCTGGAGCTGCAAACACTTGCCTTTGCTGCTCAAGGATCTTCTCTAGCACCATGCCAAATGCCTTCTCCTATGGCAGCGCTGCAGCATCCTGCGACTCACGGACTGGAACTGGCACCTCCAGCAAAGTTGCTCCTGGGAAACATCCCTCAGCCATTCCCTTACTGCAATGAGCTGGACTCCTACTCCTCTGCAATGCTCTTCCTGGACAGGTGCATCCTCAGCAACGAGACGGTTCTGCTGAGAGCCGCGGCTCTGAGGGAGCAGCCAGTCCTGCCAAAAGGCCTTCCTCCGTCTCCACTCCTGCAGCTCCCACGGAGGCACTGGGAGCCTTGGACACGCTTGCCACAAGTAGCCCAAGCGTGGACATCTTCCTCATCCTGCTACTCCACTGCTGACGTCAGGGTATTCCCTGGAGCTGCAAACACCTGCCTTTGCGGCTCGAGGACCTTCTCTAGCACCATGCCAAACCCCTTCTCCTATGGCAGTGCTGCAGCATCCTGCGAGCCATGGACTGGAACTGGCACCTTCAGCATAGTTGCTCCTGGGAAACATCATTCAGCCATTCCCTTACTGCAATGAGCTGGACTCCTACTCCTTTGCAAGGCTCTTCCTGGACAGGTGCATCCTCAGCAATGAGACGGTTCTGCTGAGAGCCATGGCTCTGAGGGAGCAGCGAGTCCTGTCCAAAGGCCTTCCTCTGACTCCACTCCTGCAGCTCTCACGGAGGCACTGGGAGCCTTGGACACTCTTGCCACAAGTAGCCCAAGCGTCGAGATCTTCCTCATCCTGCTCCTCCACTGCTGACATCAGGGAATTCCCTGGAGCTCCTAAAATCTGCCTTTCCTGCTCGAGGATCGTGTCTGGCAGCTCGCTGAGCCTCTTCGCCTTTGGCAGCGCCACAGCATCCTGAGAGTCATATACTGGAAACTGGCAGCTACAGGACACTTGCTGCTCCTAGGATGCTTTTCTCTGGGAAAATCTTCTTGGACACGACATTGCTCCAGTTTTTACTTCTAGGCCTTTCGTGGCCATCTGCATCCGCAGCCACAAGCAGCTTCTGATGATCGACATGGCTCTGGGAGAGCAGGGACTCCTGTCTGTGGACAAAGAAAACAAAGACAACTTGTAAGAAGAAAACCTGGAGCTTCTAGATAGAAGACAAAGGACTATTCAATCAAGGAAGGGCCAAGGGAGGAAACTTTCTAAAATGGAACAAGCAGCAGAAGCACAGTAGTTTTGCAGAAGAAATTCCCCTCCCAGCACATGGCTTAAGGAAAAAGCCTGATGTTTCTATGAGAGACTTGAGTTCATGTCTACTACTGGGTACCAGACATCAGAACATTTAGACTATTGGCTTTCCAGGCTCACGCTATTCAAACCGGAAAGTGAAACTACTCTAACAGTAAGGATGATTGCAAGAAATGTTTCTGTTTACACCACGACTGCCGACCATGCATCATTCTTACCTTGCACCTGTCCAAAGGCCTTCCTCCATCTGCGCTCCGGCAACTCTCACCCAGGCAAGGGCAGGGATGGAGGCTCTTGCCACAAGTAGCCCAAGCGTGGACATCTTCCTCATCCTGCTACTCCACTGCTGACGTCAGGGTATTCCCTGGAGCTGCAAACACCTGCCTTTGCTGCTCGAGGACCTTCTCTAGCACCATGCCAAATGCCTTCTCCTATGGCAGCGCTGCAGCATCCTGCGACTCACGGACTGGAACTGGCACCTCCAGCAAAGTTGCTCCTGGGAAACATCATTCAGCCATTCCCTTACTGCAATGAGCTGGACTCCTACTCCTCTGCAATGCTCTTCCTGGACAGGTGCATCCTCAGCAATGAGACGGTTCTGCTGAGAGCCATGGCTCTGAGGGAGCAGCCAGTCCTGCCCAATGGTTGTCCTCCGTCACCAGTCCTGCAGCTCCCACAGAGGCACTGGGAGCCTTGGACACTCTTGCCACAAGTAGCCCAAGCGTGGACATCTTCCTCATCCTGCTCCTCCACTGCTGACGTCAGGGAATTCCCTGGAGCTCCCAACATCTGCCTTTCCTCCTCGAGGATTGTGTCTTTCAGCTCTCTGACCCTCTTCGCCTTTGGCTGCACCACAGCATCCTAGGAGTCATATACTGGCAACTGGCACCTCCAGGACACTTGCTGCTCCTAGGATGCTTTTCCCTGGGAAAATCTTCTTGCACACGACATTGCTGCAGTTTTTACTCCTAGGCCTTTCGTAGCCATCTGCATCCGCAGCCACAAGCAGCTTCTGATGATCGACATGGCTCTGGGGGAGCAGGGACTCCTGTCTGTGGACAAAGAAAACAAAGACAACTTGTAAGAAGGGAACCTGGAGCTTCTAGTTAGAAGAGAAAGGACTATTCAATCAAGGCAGGGCCAAGGGAGGAAACTTTCTAAAATGGAACAAGCAGCAGAAGCAGAGCAGTTTTGCAGAAGAAATTCCCCTCCCAGCACTTGGCTTAAGGAAAAAGCCTGATGTTGCTATGAGAGACTTGAGTTCATGTCTACTATTGGGTACCAGACATCTGAACATTTAGAGTATTGGCGCTCCAGGCTCACGCTATTCAAACCGGAAAGTGAAACTATTCTAACAGAAGGGATGATTGCAAGAAATGTTTCTGTTTACACCACGCCTGCCGACCATCCATCATTCTTACCTTGCACCTGTCCAAAGGCCTTCCTCCATCTGCGCTCTGGCAACTCTCACCCAAGCTCGGGCAGGGATGGAGGCTCTTGCCACAAGTAGCCCAAGCGCGGACATCCTCCTCATCCTGATCTTCCACTGCTGACATCTAGGAATTCCCTGGAGCTGCAAACACTTGCCTTTGCTGCTCAAGGATCTTCTCTAGCACCATGCCAAATGCCTTCTCCTATGGCAGCGCTGCAGCATCCTGCGACTCACGGACTGGAACTGGCACCTGCAGCAAAGTTGCTCCTGGGAAACATCCCTCAGCCATTCCCTTACTGCAATGAGCTGGACTCCTACTCCTCTGCAATGCTCTTCCTGGACAGGTGCATCCTCAGCAACGAGACGGTTCTGCTGAGAGCCACGGCTCTGAGGGAGCAGCCAGTCCTGCCAAAAGGCCTTCCTCCGTCTCCACTCCTGCAGCTCCCACGGAGGCACTGGGAGCCTTGGACACGCTTGCCACAAGTAGCCCAAGCGTGGACATCTTCCTCATCCTGCTCCTCCACTGCTGACGTCAGGGAATTCCCTGGAGCTGCAAACACCTGCCTTTGCTGCTCGAGGATCATGTCTGGCAGCTCTCTGAGCCTCTTCATCTTTGGCTGCGCCACAGCATCCTAGGAGTCATATACTGGCAACTGGCACCTCCAGGACACTTGCTGCTCCTAGGATGCTTTTCTCTGGGAAAATCTTCTTGCATACGACCTTGCTCCAGATTTTACTTCTAGGTCTTTCGTGGCCATGTGCATCCGCGGCCACGAGCAGCTTCTGATGATCGACATGGCTCTGGGAGAGCAGGGACTCCTGTCTGTGGACAAAGAAAACAAAGACAACTTGTAAGAAGAAAACCTGGAGCTTCTAGATAGAAGACAAAGGACTATTCAATCAAGGCAGGGCCAAAGCAGGAAACTTTCTAAAATGGAACAAGCAGCAGAAGCACAGTAGTTTTGCAGAAGAAATTCCCCTCCCAGCACTTGGCTTAAGGAAAAAGTCTGATGTTTCTATGAGAGACTTGAGTTCATGTCTACTATTGGATAGCAGACATCTGAACATTTAGACTACTGGCTTTCCAGGCTCACGCAATTCAAACCGGAATGTCAAACTATTTCAAAAGCTAGAGATGCTTGGAAGAAATGTTTCTGTACTCACCACAACTGGGGACCATGCATCATTCTTACCTTGCACCTGTCCAAAGGCCTTCCTCCGTCTCCAGTCCTGCCGCTCTCACGGAGGCACTGGGAGCCTCGGACACTCTTGCCACAAGTAGCCCAAGCGTGGACATCTTCCTCATCCTGCTCCTCCACTGCTGACGTCAGGGAATTCCCTGGAACTCCCAACATCTGCCTTTCCAGCTGGAGGATCATGTCTGGCAGCTCTCTGAGCCTCTTCAAATTTGGCAGCGCCACAGCATCCTAGGAGTGATATACTGGCAACTGTCACCTCCAGGACACTTGCTGCTCCTAGGATGCTTTTCTCTGGGAAAATCTTCTTGCATACAACCTTGCTCCAGTTTTTACTTCTAGGCCTTTCGTGGCCATCTGCATTCTCAGCCACAAGCAGGTTCTGATGATCAACAGGGCTCTGGGAGAGCAGGGACTCCTGTCTGTGGACAAAGAAAACAAAGACAACTTGTAAGATTAAAACCTGGAGCTTCTAGTTAGAAGAGAAAGGACTATTCAATCGAGGCAGGGCCAAGGGAGGAAACTTTCTAAAATGGAACAAGCAGCAGAAGCACAGTACTTTTGCAGAAGAAATTCCCCTCCCAGCACTTGGCTTAAGGAAAAAACCTCATGTTTCTATGAGAGACTTGAGTTCATGTCTACTATAGGGTAGCAGACATCTGAACATTTAGACTATTGGCTTTCCAGGCTCACGCTATTCAAACCTGAAAGTGAAACTACTCTAACAGTAAGGATGATTGCAAGAAATGTTTCTGTTTACACCACGACTGCCGACCATGCATCATTCTTACCTTGCACCTGTCCAAAGGCCTTCCTCCGTCTGCGCTCCGGCAACTCTCACCCAGGCAAGGGCAGAGATAGAGGCTCTTGCCACAAGTAGCCCAAGCATGGACATCTTCCTCATCCTGCTACTCTACTGCTGACGTCAGGGTATTCCCTGGAGCTGCAAACACCTGCCTTTGCTGCTCGAGGACCTTCTCTAGCACCATGCCAAACCCCTTCTCCTATGGCAGTACTGCAGCATCCTGCGAGCCATGGACTGGAACTGGCACCTTCAGCATAGTTGCTCCTGGGAAACATCATTCAGCCATTCCCTTACTGCAATGAGCTGGACTCCTACTCCTTTGCAAGGCTCTTCCTGGACAGGTGCATCCTCAGCAATGAGACGGTTCTGCTGAGAGCCATGGCTCTGAGGGAGGAGCCAGTCCTGTCCAAAGGCCTTCCTCTGACTCCACTCCTGCAGCTCTCACGGAGGCACTGGGAGCCTTGGACACTCTTGCCACAAGTAGCCCAAGCGTGGACATCTTCCTCATCCTGCTCCTCCACTGCTGACGTCAGGGAATTCCCTGGAGCTCCTAAAATCTGCCTTTCCTGCTGGAGGATCGTGTCTGGCAGCTCTCTGATCCTCTTCGCCTTTGGCAGCGCCACAGCATCCTGAGAGTCATATACTGGAAACTGGCAGCTACATGACACTTGCCGCTCCTAGGATGCTTTTCTCTGGGAAAATCTTCTTGGACACGACATTGCTCCAGTTTTTACTTCTAGGCCTTTCGTGGCCATCTGCATTCTCAGCCACAAGCAGCTTCTGATGATCGACATGGCTCTGGGAGAGCAGGGACTCCTGTCTGTGGACAAAGAAAACAAAGACAACTTGTAAGAAGAAAACCTGGAGCTTCTAGTTAGAAGAGAAAGGACTATTCAAACAAGGCAGGGCCAAGGGAGGAAACTTTCTAAAATGGAACAAGCAGCAGAAGCACAGTAGTTTTGCAGAAGAAATTCCCTTCCCAGCACTTGGCTTAAGGAAAAAACCTCATGTTTCTATGAGAGACTTGAGTTCATGTCTACTATTGGGTACCAGACATCTGAACATTTAGACTATTGGCTTTCCAGGCTCACGCTATTCAAACCGGAAAGTGAAACTATTCTAACAGAAGGGATGATTGCAAGAAATGTTTCTGTTTACACCACGACTGCCGACCATCCATCATTCTTACCTTGCACCTGTCCAAAGGCCTTCCTCCATCTGCGCTCCGGCAACTCTCACCCAGGCAAGGGCAGGGATGGAGGCTCTTGCCACAAGTAGCCCAAGCGTGGACATCTTCCTCATCCTGCTACTCCACTGCTGACGTCAGGGTATTCCCTGGAGCTGCAAACACCTGCCTTTGCTGCTCGAGGATCTTCTCTAGCACCATGCAAAACCCCTTCTCCTATGGCAGTGCTGCAGCATCCTGCGAGCCATGGACTGGAACTGGCACCTCCAGCAAAGTTGCTCCTGGGAAACATCCCTCAGCCATTCCCTTACTGCAATGAGCTGGACTCCTACTCCTTTGCAAGGCTCTTCCTGGACAGGTGCATCCTCAGCAATGAGACGGTTCTGCTGAGAGCCATGGCTCTGAGGGAGCAGCCAGTCCTGCCCAATGGTTGTCCTCCGTCACCAGTCCTGCAGCTCCCACGGAGGCACTGGGTGCCTTGGACACTCTTGCCACAAGTAGCCCAAGCGTGGACATCTTCCTCATCCTGCTCCGCCACTGCTGACGTCAGGGAATTCCCTGGTGCTCCCAACATCTGCCTTTCCTGCTCGAGGATCGTGTCTGGCAGCTCTCTGAGCCTCTTTGCCTTTGGCAGCGCCACAGCATCCTAGGAGTCATATACTGGCAACTGGCACCTCCAGGACACTTGCTGCTCCTAGGATGCTTTCCTCTGGGAAAATCTTCTTGCACACGTCCTTGCTCCAGTTTTTACTCCTAGGCCTTTCGTGGCCATCTGCATTCTCAGCCACAAGCAGGTTCTGATGATCGACATGGCTCTGGGAGAGCAGGGACTCCTGTCTGTGGACAAAGAAAACAAAGACAACTTGTAAGAAGAAAACCTGGAGCTTCTAGTTAGAAAAAAAAGGACTATTCAATCAAGGCAGGGCCAAGGGAGGAAACTTTCTAAAATGGAACAAGCAGCAGAAGCACAGTAGTTTTGCAGAAGAAATTCCCCTCCCAGCACTTGGCTTAAGGAAAAAGCCTGATGTTTCTATGAGAGACTTGAGTTCATGTCTACTATTGGGTACCAGACATCTGAACATTTAGACTATTGGCTTTCCATGCTCACGCTATTCAAACCGGAAAGTGAAACTACTCTAACAGTAGGGATGATTGCAAGAAATGTTTCTGTTTACACCACGACTGCCGACCATGCATCATTCTTACCTTGCACCTGTCCAAAGGCCTTCCTCCGTCTGCGCTCCGGCAACTCTCACCCAGGCAGGGGCAAGGATGGAGGCTCTTGCCACAAGTAGCCCAAGCGTGGACATCTTCCTCATCCTGCTCCTCCACTGCTGACGTCAGGGAATTCCCTGGAGCTGCAAACACCTGCCTTTGCTGCTCGAGGATCATGTCTGGCAGCTCTCTGAGCCTCTTCATCTTTGGCTGCGCCACAGCATCCTAGGAGTCATATACTGGCAACTGGCACCTCCAGGACACTTGCTGCTCCTAGGATGCTTTTCTCTGGGAAAATCTTCTTGCATACGACCTTGCTCCAGATTTTACTTCTAGGTCTTTCGTGGCCATGTGCATCCGCGGCCACGAGCAGCTTCTGATGATCGACATGGCTCTGGGAGAGCAGGGACTCCTGTCTGTGGACAAAGAAAACAAAGACAACTTGTAAGAAGAAAACCTGGAGCTTCTAGATAGAAGAGAAAGGACTATTCAATCAAGGCAGGGCCAAGGGAGGAAACTTTCTAAAATGGAACAAGCAGCAGAAGCACAGTAGTTTTGCAGAAGAAATTCCCTTCCCAGCACTTGGCTTAAGGAAAAAACCTCATGTTTCTATGAGAGACTTGAGTTCATGTCTACTACTGGGTACCACACATCTGAACATTTAGACTATTGGCTTTCCAGGCTCACGCTATTCAAACCGGAAAGTGAAACTATTCTAACAGAAGGGATGATTGCAAGAAATGTTTCTGTTTACACCACGCCTGCCGACCATCCATCATTCTTACCTTGCACCTGTCCAAAGGCCTTCCTCCATCTGCGCTCTGGCAACTCTCACCCAAGCTCGGGCAGGGATGGAGGCTCTTGCCACAAGTAGCCCAAGCCTGGAGATATTCCTCATCCTGATCTTCCACTGCTGACATCTAGGAATTCCCTGGAGCTGCAAACACCTGCCTTTGCTGCTCGAGGATCTTCTCTAGCACCATGCCAAATGCCTTCTCCTGTGGCAGTGCTGCAGCATCCTGCGAGCCATGGACTGGAACTGGCACCTTCAGCATAGTTGCTCCTGGGAAACATCCTTCAGCCATTCCCTTACTGCAATGAGCTGGACTCCTACTCCTTTGCAAGGCTCTTCCTGGATAGGGGCATCCTCAGCAATGAGACGGTTCTGCTGAGAGCCGCGGCTCTGAGGGAGCAGCCAATCCTGCCCAAAGGCCTTCCTCCGTCTCCACTCCTGCAGCTCCCACGGAGGCACTGGGAGCCTTGGACACGCTTGCCACAAGTAGCCCAAGCGTGGACATCTTCCTCATCCTGCTCCGCCACTGCTGACATCAGGGAATTCCCTGGAGCTCCCAACATCTGCCTTTCCTGCTCGAGGATCGTGTCTGGCAGCTCTCTGAGCCTCTTACATTTTGGAAGCGCAACAGCATCCTAGGAGTCATATACTGGCAACTGGCAGCTCCAGGACACTTGCTGCTCCTAGGATGCTTTTCTCTGGGAAAATCTTCTTGCACACAACCTTGCTGCAGATTTTACTTCTAGGCCTTTCGTGGCCATCTGCATCCACGGCCACAAGCAGCTTCTGATGATCGACATGGCTCTGGGAAAACAGGGACCCCTGTCTGTGGACAAAGAAAACAAAGACAACTTGTAAGATTAAAACCTGGAGCTTCTAGTTAGAAGAGAAAGGACTATTCAATCAAGGCAGGGCCAAGGGAGGAAACTTTCTAAAATGGAACAAGCAGCAGAAGCACAGTAGTTTTGCAGAAGAAATTCCCCTCCCAGCACTTGGCTTAAGGAAAAAGCCTGATGTTTCTATGAGAGACTTGAGTTCATGTCTACTACTGGGTACCAGACATCTGAACATTTAGACTATTGGCTTTCCATGCTCACGCTATTCAAACCGGAAAGTGAAACTACTCTAACAGTAGGGATGATTGCAAGAAATGTTTCTGTTTACACCACGACTGCCGACCATGCATCATTCTTACCTTGCACCTGTCCAAAGGCCTTCCTCCGTCTGCGCTCCGGCAACTCTCACCCAGGCAAGGGCAAGGATGGAGGCTCTTGCCACAAGTAGCCCAAGCGTGGACATCTTCCTCATCCTGCTACTCCACTGCTGACGTCAGGGTATTCCCTGGAGCTGCAAACACCTGCCTTTGCGGCTCGAGGACCTTCTCTAGCACCATGCCAAACCCCTTCTCCTATGGCAGTGCTGCAGCATCCTGCGAGCCATGGACTGGAACTGGCACCTTCAGCATAGTTGCTCCTGGGAAACATCCTTCAGCCATTCCCTTACTGCAATGAGCTGGACTCCTACTCCTTTGCAAGGCTCTTCCTGGACAGGTGCATCCTCAGCAATGAGACGGTTCTGCTGAGAGCCATGGCTCTGAGGGAGCAGCGAGTCCTGTCCAAAGGCCTTCCTCTGACTCCACTCCTGCAGCTCCCACGGAGGCACTGGGAGCCTTGGACACTCTTGCCACAAGTAGCCCAAGCGTCGAGATCTTCCTCATCCTGCTCCTCCACTGCTGACATCAGGGAATTCCCTGGTGCTCCTAAAATCTGCCTTTCCTGCTCGAGGATCGTGTCTGGCAGCTCGCTGAGCCTCTTCGCCTTTGGCAGCGCCACAGCATCCTGAGAGTCATATACTGGAAACTGGCAGCTACAGGACACTTGCTGCTCCTAGGATGCTTTTCTCTGGGAAAATCTTCTTGCACACGACATTGCTCCAGTTTTTACTTCTAGGCCTTTCGTGGCCATCTGCATCCGCAGCCACAAGCAGCTTCTGATGATCGACATGGCTCTGGGAGAGCAGGGACTCCTGTCTGTGGACAAAGAAAACAAAGACAACTTGTAAGAAGAAAACCTGGAGCTTCTAGATAGAAGACAAAGGACTATTCAATCAAGGCAGGGCCAAGGGAGGAAACTTTCTAAAATGGAACAAGCAGCAGAAGCACAGTAGTTTTGCAGAAGAAATTCCCTTCCCAGCACTTGGCTTAAGGAAAAAACCTCATGTTTCTATGAGAGACTTGAGTTCATGTCTACTACTGGGTAGCAGACATCTGAACATTTAGACTATTGGCTTTCCAGGCTCACGCTATTCGAACCGGAAAGTGAAACTACTCTAACAGTAAGGATGATTGCAAGAAATGTTTCTGTTTACACCACGACTGCCGACCATGCATCATTCTTACCTTGCACCTATCCAAAGGCCTTCCTCCATCTGCGCTCCGGAAACTCTCACCCAGGCAAGGGCAGGGATGGAGGCTCTTGCCACAAGTAGCCCAAGCGTGGACATCTTCCTCATCCTGCTACTCCACTGCTGACGTCAGGGTATTCCCTGGAGCTGCAAACACCTGCCTTTGCTGCTCGAGGATCTTCTCTAGCACCATGCAAAACCCCTTCTCCTATGGCAGAGCTGCAGCATCCTGCGAGCCACGGACTGGAACTGGCACCTCCAGCAAAGTTGCTCCTGGGAAACATCCCTCAGCCATTCCCTTACTGCAATGAGCTGGACTCCTACTCCTCTGCAATGCTCTTCCTGGACAGGTGCATCCTCAGCAATGAGACGGTTCTGCTGAGAGCCATGGCTCTGAGGGAACAGCCAGTCCTGCCCAATGGTTGTCCTCCGTCACCAGTCCTGCAGCTCCCACAGAGGCACTGGGAGCCTTGGACACTCTTGCCACAAGTAGCCCAAGCGTGGACATCTTCCTCATCCTGCTCCTCCACTGCTGACGTCAGGGAATTCCCTGGAGCTCCCAACATCTGCCTTTCCTCCTCGAGGATTGTGTCTTTCAGCTCTCTGACCCTCTTCGCCTTTGGCTGCACCACAGCATCCTAGGAGTCATATACTGGCAACTGGCACCTCCAGGACACTTGCTGCTCCTAGGATGCTTTTCCCTGGGAAAATCTTCTTGCACACGACATTGCTGCAGTTTTTACTCCTAGGCCTTTCGTAGCCATCTGCATCCGCAGCCACAAGCAGCTTCTGATGATCGACATGGCTCTGGGGGAGCAGGGACTACTGTCTGTGGACAAAGAAAACAAAGACAACTTGTAAGAAGGGAACCTGGAGCTTCTAGTTAGAAAAAAAAGGACTATTCAATCAAGGCAGGGCCAAGGGGGGAAACTTTCTAAAATGGAACAAGCAGAAGAAGCAGAGCAGTTTTGCAGAAGAAATTCCCCTCCCAGCACTTGGCTTAAGGAAAAAGCCTGATGTTGCTATGAGAGACTTGAGTTCATGTCTACTATTGGGGAGCAGACGTCTGAACATTTAGAGTATTGGCGCTCCAGGCTCACGCTATTCAAACCGGAAAGTGAAACTATTCTAACAGAAGGGATGATTGCAAGAAATGTTTCTGTTTACACCACGAATGCCGACCATCCATCATTCTTACCTTGCACCTGTCCAAAGGCCTTCCTCCATCTGCGCTCTGGCAACTCTCACCCAAGCTCGGGCAGGGATGGAGGCTCTTGCCACAAGTAGCCCAAGCGCGGACATCCTCCTCATCCTGATCTTCCACTGCTGACATCTAGGAATTCCCTGGAGCTGCAAACACTTGCCTTTGCTGCTCAAGGATCTTCTCTAGCACCATGCCAAATGCCTTCTCCTATGGCAGCGCTGCAGCATCCTGCGACTCACGGACTGGAACTGGCACCTCCAGCAAAGTTGCTCCTGGGAAACATCCCTCAGCCATTCCCTTACTGCAATGAGCTGGACTCCTACTCCTCTGCAATGCTCTTCCTGGACAGGTGCATCCTCAGCAACGAGACGGTTCTGCTGAGAGCCGCGGCTCTGAGGGAGCAGCCAGTCCTGCCAAAAGGCCTTCCTCCGTCTCCACTCCTGCAGCTCCCACGGAGGCACTGGGAGCCTTGGACACGCTTGCCACAAGTAGCCCAAGCGTGGACATCTTCCTCATCCTGCTACTCCACTGCTGACGTCAGGGTATTCCCTGGAGCTGCAAACACCTGCCTTTGCGGCTCGAGGACCTTCTCTAGCACCATGCCAAACCCCTTCTCCTATGGCAGTGCTGCAGCATCCTGCGAGCCATGGACTGGAACTGGCACCTTCAGCATAGTTGCTCCTGGGAAACATCATTCAGCCATTCCCTTACTGCAATGAGCTGGACTCCTACTCCTTTGCAAGGCTCTTCCTGGACAGGTGCATCCTCAGCAATGAGACGGTTCTGCTGAGAGCCATGGCTCTGAGGGAGCAGCGAGTCCTGTCCAAAGGCCTTCCTCTGACTCCACTCCTGCAGCTCTCACGGAGGCACTGGGAGCCTTGGACACTCTTGCCACAAGTAGCCCAAGCGTCGAGATCTTCCTCATCCTGCTCCTCCACTGCTGACATCAGGGAATTCCCTGGAGCTCCTAAAATCTGCCTTTCCTGCTCGAGGATCGTGTCTGGCAGCTCGCTGAGCCTCTTCGCCTTTGGCAGCGCCACAGCATCCTGAGAGTCATATACTGGAAACTGGCAGCTACAGGACACTTGCTGCTCCTAGGATGCTTTTCTCTGGGAAAATCTTCTTGGACACGACATTGCTCCAGTTTTTACTTCTAGGCCTTTCGTGGCCATCTGCATCCGCAGCCACAAGCAGCTTCTGATGATCGACATGGCTCTGGGAGAGCAGGGACTCCTGTCTGTGGACAAAGAAAACAAAGACAACTTGTAAGAAGAAAACCTGGAGCTTCTAGATAGAAGACAAAGGACTATTCAATCAAGGAAGGGCCAAGGGAGGAAACTTTCTAAAATGGAACAAGCAGCAGAAGCACAGTAGTTTTGCAGAAGAAATTCCCCTCCCAGCACATGGCTTAAGGAAAAAGCCTGATGTTTCTATGAGAGACTTGAGTTCATGTCTACTACTGGGTACCAGACATCAGAACATTTAGACTATTGGCTTTCCAGGCTCACGCTATTCAAACCGGAAAGTGAAACTACTCTAACAGTAAGGATGATTGCAAGAAATGTTTCTGTTTACACCACGACTGCCGACCATGCATCATTCTTACCTTGCACCTGTCCAAAGGCCTTCCTCCATCTGCGCTCCGGCAACTCTCACCCAGGCAAGGGCAGGGATGGAGGCTCTTGCCACAAGTAGCCCAAGCGTGGACATCTTCCTCATCCTGCTACTCCACTGCTGACGTCAGGGTATTCCCTGGAGCTGCAAACACCTGCCTTTGCTGCTCGAGGACCTTCTCTAGCACCATGCCAAATGCCTTCTCCTATGGCAGCGCTGCAGCATCCTGCGACTCACGGACTGGAACTGGCACCTCCAGCAAAGTTGCTCCTGGGAAACATCATTCAGCCATTCCCTTACTGCAATGAGCTGGACTCCTACTCCTCTGCAATGCTCTTCCTGGACAGGTGCATCCTCAGCAATGAGACGGTTCTGCTGAGAGCCATGGCTCTGAGGGAGCAGCCAGTCCTGCCCAATGGTTGTCCTCCGTCACCAGTCCTGCAGCTCCCACAGAGGCACTGGGAGCCTTGGACACTCTTGCCACAAGTAGCCCAAGCGTGGACATCTTCCTCATCCTGCTCCTCCACTGCTGACGTCAGGGAATTCCCTGGAGCTCCCAACATCTGCCTTTCCTCCTCGAGGATTGTGTCTTTCAGCTCTCTGACCCTCTTCGCCTTTGGCTGCACCACAGCATCCTAGGAGTCATATACTGGCAACTGGCACCTCCAGGACACTTGCTGCTCCTAGGATGCTTTTCCCTGGGAAAATCTTCTTGCACACGACATTGCTGCAGTTTTTACTCCTAGGCCTTTCGTAGCCATCTGCATCCGCAGCCACAAGCAGCTTCTGATGATCGACATGGCTCTGGGGGAGCAGGGACTCCTGTCTGTGGACAAAGAAAACAAAGACAACTTGTAAGAAGGGAACCTGGAGCTTCTAGTTAGAAGAGAAAGGACTATTCAATCAAGGCAGGGCCAAGGGAGGAAACTTTCTAAAATGGAACAAGCAGCAGAAGCAGAGCAGTTTTGCAGAAGAAATTCCCCTCCCAGCACTTGGCTTAAGGAAAAAGCCTGATGTTGCTATGAGAGACTTGAGTTCATGTCTACTATTGGGTACCAGACATCTGAACATTTAGAGTATTGGCGCTCCAGGCTCACGCTATTCAAACCGGAAAGTGAAACTATTCTAACAGAAGGGATGATTGCAAGAAATGTTTCTGTTTACACCACGCCTGCCGACCATCCATCATTCTTACCTTGCACCTGTCCAAAGGCCTTCCTCCATCTGCGCTCTGGCAACTCTCACCCAAGCTCGGGCAGGGATGGAGGCTCTTGCCACAAGTAGCCCAAGCGCGGACATCCTCCTCATCCTGATCTTCCACTGCTGACATCTAGGAATTCCCTGGAGCTGCAAACACTTGCCTTTGCTGCTCAAGGATCTTCTCTAGCACCATGCCAAATGCCTTCTCCTATGGCAGCGCTGCAGCATCCTGCGACTCACGGACTGGAACTGGCACCTGCAGCAAAGTTGCTCCTGGGAAACATCCCTCAGCCATTCCCTTACTGCAATGAGCTGGACTCCTACTCCTCTGCAATGCTCTTCCTGGACAGGTGCATCCTCAGCAACGAGACGGTTCTGCTGAGAGCCACGGCTCTGAGGGAGCAGCCAGTCCTGCCAAAAGGCCTTCCTCCGTCTCCACTCCTGCAGCTCCCACGGAGGCACTGGGAGCCTTGGACACGCTTGCCACAAGTAGCCCAAGCGTGGACATCTTCCTCATCCTGCTCCTCCACTGCTGACGTCAGGGAATTCCCTGGAGCTGCAAACACCTGCCTTTGCTGCTCGAGGATCATGTCTGGCAGCTCTCTGAGCCTCTTCATCTTTGGCTGCGCCACAGCATCCTAGGAGTCATATACTGGCAACTGGCACCTCCAGGACACTTGCTGCTCCTAGGATGCTTTTCTCTGGGAAAATCTTCTTGCATACGACCTTGCTCCAGATTTTACTTCTAGGTCTTTCGTGGCCATGTGCATCCGCGGCCACGAGCAGCTTCTGATGATCGACATGGCTCTGGGAGAGCAGGGACTCCTGTCTGTGGACAAAGAAAACAAAGACAACTTGTAAGAAGAAAACCTGGAGCTTCTAGATAGAAGACAAAGGACTATTCAATCAAGGCAGGGCCAAAGCAGGAAACTTTCTAAAATGGAACAAGCAGCAGAAGCACAGTAGTTTTGCAGAAGAAATTCCCCTCCCAGCACTTGGCTTAAGGAAAAAGTCTGATGTTTCTATGAGAGACTTGAGTTCATGTCTACTATTGGATAGCAGACATCTGAACATTTAGACTACTGGCTTTCCAGGCTCACGCAATTCAAACCGGAATGTCAAACTATTTCAAAAGCTAGAGATGCTTGGAAGAAATGTTTCTGTACTCACCACAACTGGGGACCATGCATCATTCTTACCTTGCACCTGTCCAAAGGCCTTCCTCCGTCTCCAGTCCTGCCGCTCTCACGGAGGCACTGGGAGCCTCGGACACTCTTGCCACAAGTAGCCCAAGCGTGGACATCTTCCTCATCCTGCTCCTCCACTGCTGACGTCAGGGAATTCCCTGGAACTCCCAACATCTGCCTTTCCAGCTGGAGGATCATGTCTGGCAGCTCTCTGAGCCTCTTCAAATTTGGCAGCGCCACAGCATCCTAGGAGTGATATACTGGCAACTGTCACCTCCAGGACACTTGCTGCTCCTAGGATGCTTTTCTCTGGGAAAATCTTCTTGCATACAACCTTGCTCCAGTTTTTACTTCTAGGCCTTTCGTGGCCATCTGCATTCTCAGCCACAAGCAGGTTCTGATGATCAACAGGGCTCTGGGAGAGCAGGGACTCCTGTCTGTGGACAAAGAAAACAAAGACAACTTGTAAGATTAAAACCTGGAGCTTCTAGTTAGAAGAGAAAGGACTATTCAATCGAGGCAGGGCCAAGGGAGGAAACTTTCTAAAATGGAACAAGCAGCAGAAGCACAGTACTTTTGCAGAAGAAATTCCCCTCCCAGCACTTGGCTTAAGGAAAAAACCTCATGTTTCTATGAGAGACTTGAGTTCATGTCTACTATAGGGTAGCAGACATCTGAACATTTAGACTATTGGCTTTCCAGGCTCACGCTATTCAAACCTGAAAGTGAAACTACTCTAACAGTAAGGATGATTGCAAGAAATGTTTCTGTTTACACCACGACTGCCGACCATGCATCATTCTTACCTTGCACCTGTCCAAAGGCCTTCCTCCGTCTGCGCTCCGGCAACTCTCACCCAGGCAAGGGCAGAGATAGAGGCTCTTGCCACAAGTAGCCCAAGCATGGACATCTTCCTCATCCTGCTACTCTACTGCTGACGTCAGGGTATTCCCTGGAGCTGCAAACACCTGCCTTTGCTGCTCGAGGACCTTCTCTAGCACCATGCCAAACCCCTTCTCCTATGGCAGTACTGCAGCATCCTGCGAGCCATGGACTGGAACTGGCACCTTCAGCATAGTTGCTCCTGGGAAACATCATTCAGCCATTCCCTTACTGCAATGAGCTGGACTCCTACTCCTTTGCAAGGCTCTTCCTGGACAGGTGCATCCTCAGCAATGAGACGGTTCTGCTGAGAGCCATGGCTCTGAGGGAGGAGCCAGTCCTGTCCAAAGGCCTTCCTCTGACTCCACTCCTGCAGCTCTCACGGAGGCACTGGGAGCCTTGGACACTCTTGCCACAAGTAGCCCAAGCGTGGACATCTTCCTCATCCTGCTCCTCCACTGCTGACGTCAGGGAATTCCCTGGAGCTCCTAAAATCTGCCTTTCCTGCTGGAGGATCGTGTCTGGCAGCTCTCTGATCCTCTTCGCCTTTGGCAGCGCCACAGCATCCTGAGAGTCATATACTGGAAACTGGCAGCTACATGACACTTGCCGCTCCTAGGATGCTTTTCTCTGGGAAAATCTTCTTGGACACGACATTGCTCCAGTTTTTACTTCTAGGCCTTTCGTGGCCATCTGCATTCTCAGCCACAAGCAGCTTCTGATGATCGACATGGCTCTGGGAGAGCAGGGACTCCTGTCTGTGGACAAAGAAAACAAAGACAACTTGTAAGAAGAAAACCTGGAGCTTCTAGTTAGAAGAGAAAGGACTATTCAAACAAGGCAGGGCCAAGGGAGGAAACTTTCTAAAATGGAACAAGCAGCAGAAGCACAGTAGTTTTGCAGAAGAAATTCCCTTCCCAGCACTTGGCTTAAGGAAAAAACCTCATGTTTCTATGAGAGACTTGAGTTCATGTCTACTATTGGGTACCAGACATCTGAACATTTAGACTATTGGCTTTCCAGGCTCACGCTATTCAAACCGGAAAGTGAAACTATTCTAACAGAAGGGATGATTGCAAGAAATGTTTCTGTTTACACCACGACTGCCGACCATCCATCATTCTTACCTTGCACCTGTCCAAAGGCCTTCCTCCATCTGCGCTCCGGCAACTCTCACCCAGGCAAGGGCAGGGATGGAGGCTCTTGCCACAAGTAGCCCAAGCGTGGACATCTTCCTCATCCTGCTACTCCACTGCTGACGTCAGGGTATTCCCTGGAGCTGCAAACACCTGCCTTTGCTGCTCGAGGATCTTCTCTAGCACCATGCAAAACCCCTTCTCCTATGGCAGTGCTGCAGCATCCTGCGAGCCATGGACTGGAACTGGCACCTCCAGCAAAGTTGCTCCTGGGAAACATCCCTCAGCCATTCCCTTACTGCAATGAGCTGGACTCCTACTCCTTTGCAAGGCTCTTCCTGGACAGGTGCATCCTCAGCAATGAGACGGTTCTGCTGAGAGCCATGGCTCTGAGGGAGCAGCCAGTCCTGCCCAATGGTTGTCCTCCGTCACCAGTCCTGCAGCTCCCACGGAGGCACTGGGTGCCTTGGACACTCTTGCCACAAGTAGCCCAAGCGTGGACATCTTCCTCATCCTGCTCCGCCACTGCTGACGTCAGGGAATTCCCTGGTGCTCCCAACATCTGCCTTTCCTGCTCGAGGATCGTGTCTGGCAGCTCTCTGAGCCTCTTTGCCTTTGGCAGCGCCACAGCATCCTAGGAGTCATATACTGGCAACTGGCACCTCCAGGACACTTGCTGCTCCTAGGATGCTTTCCTCTGGGAAAATCTTCTTGCACACGTCCTTGCTCCAGTTTTTACTCCTAGGCCTTTCGTGGCCATCTGCATTCTCAGCCACAAGCAGGTTCTGATGATCGACATGGCTCTGGGAGAGCAGGGACTCCTGTCTGTGGACAAAGAAAACAAAGACAACTTGTAAGAAGAAAACCTGGAGCTTCTAGTTAGAAAAAAAAGGACTATTCAATCAAGGCAGGGCCAAGGGAGGAAACTTTCTAAAATGGAACAAGCAGCAGAAGCACAGTAGTTTTGCAGAAGAAATTCCCCTCCCAGCACTTGGCTTAAGGAAAAAGCCTGATGTTTCTATGAGAGACTTGAGTTCATGTCTACTATTGGGTACCAGACATCTGAACATTTAGACTATTGGCTTTCCATGCTCACGCTATTCAAACCGGAAAGTGAAACTACTCTAACAGTAGGGATGATTGCAAGAAATGTTTCTGTTTACACCACGACTGCCGACCATGCATCATTCTTACCTTGCACCTGTCCAAAGGCCTTCCTCCGTCTGCGCTCCGGCAACTCTCACCCAGGCAGGGGCAAGGATGGAGGCTCTTGCCACAAGTAGCCCAAGCGTGGACATCTTCCTCATCCTGCTCCTCCACTGCTGACGTCAGGGAATTCCCTGGAGCTGCAAACACCTGCCTTTGCTGCTCGAGGATCATGTCTGGCAGCTCTCTGAGCCTCTTCATCTTTGGCTGCGCCACAGCATCCTAGGAGTCATATACTGGCAACTGGCACCTCCAGGACACTTGCTGCTCCTAGGATGCTTTTCTCTGGGAAAATCTTCTTGCATACGACCTTGCTCCAGATTTTACTTCTAGGTCTTTCGTGGCCATGTGCATCCGCGGCCACGAGCAGCTTCTGATGATCGACATGGCTCTGGGAGAGCAGGGACTCCTGTCTGTGGACAAAGAAAACAAAGACAACTTGTAAGAAGAAAACCTGGAGCTTCTAGATAGAAGAGAAAGGACTATTCAATCAAGGCAGGGCCAAAGCAGGAAACTTTCTAAAATGGAACAAGCAGCAGAAGCACAGTAGTTTTGCAGAAGAAATTCCCCTCCCAGCACTTGGCTTAAGGAAAAAGTCTGATGTTTCTATGAGAGACTTGAGTTCATGTCTACTATTGGATAGCAGACATCTGAACATTTAGACTACTGGCTTTCCAGGCTCACGCAATTCAAACCGGAATGTCAAACTATTTCAAAAGCTAGAGATGCTTGGAAGAAATGTTTCTGTACTCACCACAACTGGGGACCATGCATCATTCTTACCTTGCACCTGTCCAAAGGCCTTCCTCCGTCTCCAGTCCTGCCGCTCTCACGGAGGCACTGGGAGCCTCGGACACTCTTGCCACAAGTAGCCCAAGCGTGGACATCTTCCTCATCCTGCTCCTCCACTGCTGACGTCAGGGAATTCCCTGGAGCTCCCAACATCTGCCTTTCCAGCTGGAGGATCATGTCTGGCAGCTCTCTGAGCCTCTTCAAATTTGGCAGCGCCACAGCATCCTAGGAGTGATATACTGGCAACTGGCACCTCCAGGACACTTGCTGCTCCTAGGATGCTTTTCTCTGGGAAAATCTTCTTGCATACAACCTTGCTCCAGTTTTTACTTCTAGGCCTTTCGTGGCCATCTGCATTCTCAGCCACAAGCAGGTTCTGATGATCAACAGGGCTCTGGGAGAGCAGGGACTCCTGTCTGTGGACAAAGAAAACAAAGACAACTTGTAAGATTAAAACCTGGAGCTTCTAGTTAGAAGAGAAAGGACTATTCAATCAAGGCAGGGCCAAGGGAGGAAACTTTCTAAAATGGAACAAGCAGCAGAAGCACAGTACTTTTGCAGAAGAAATTCCCCTCCCAGCACTTGGCTTAAGGAAAAAACCTCATGTTTCTATGAGAGACTTGAGTTCATGTCTACTATAGGGTAGCAGACATCTGAACATTTAGACTATTGGCTTTCCAGGCTCACGCTATTCAAACCTGAAAGTGAAACTACTCTAACAGTAAGGATGATTGCAAGAAATGTTTCTGTTTACACCACGACTGCCGACCATGCATCATTCTTACCTTGTACCTGTCCAAAGGCCTTCCTCCGTCTGCGCTCCGGCAACTCTCACCCAGGCAAGGGCAGAGATAGAGGCTCTTGCCACAAGTAGCCCAAGCATGGACATCTTCCTCATCCTGCTACTCTACTGCTGACGTCAGGGTATTCCCTGGAGCTGCAAACACCTGCCTTTGCTGCTCGAGGACCTTCTCTAGCACCATGCCAAACCCCTTCTCCTATGGCAGTACTGCAGCATCCTGCGAGCCATGGACTGGAACTGGCACCTTCAGCATAGTTGCTCCTGGGAAACATCATGCAGCCATTCCCTTACTGCAATGAGCTGGACTCCTACTCCTTTGCAAGGCTCTTCCTGGACAGGTGCATCCTCAGCAATGAGACGGTTCTGCTGAGAGCCATGGCTCTGAGGGAGGAGCCAGTCCTGTCCAAAGGCCTTCCTCTGACTCCACTCCTGCAGCTCTCACGGAGGCACTGGGAGCCTTGGACACTCTTGCCACAAGTAGCCCAAGCGTGGACATCTTCCTCATCCTGCTCCTCCACTGCTGACGTCAGGGAATTCCCTGGAGCTCCTAAAATCTGCCTTTCCTGCTGGAGGATCGTGTCTGGCAGCTCTCTGATCCTCTTCGCCTTTGGCAGCGCCACAGCATCCTGAGAGTCATATACTGGAAACTGGCAGCTACATGACACTTGCCGCTCCTAGGATGCTTTTCTCTGGGAAAATCTTCTTGGACACGACATTGCTCCAGTTTTTACTTCTAGGCCTTTCGTGGCCATCTGCATTCTCAGCCACAAGCAGCTTCTGATGATCGACATGGCTCTGGGAGAGCAGGGACTCCTGTCTGTGGACAAAGAAAACAAAGACAACTTGTAAGAAGAAAACCTGGAGCTTCTAGTTAGAAGAGAAAGGACTATTCAAACAAGGCAGGGCCAAGGGAGGAAACTTTCTAAAATGGAACAAGCAGCAGAAGCACAGTAGTTTTGCAGAAGAAATTCCCTTCCCAGCACTTGGCTTAAGGAAAAAACCTCATGTTTCTATGAGAGACTTGAGTTCATGTCTACTACTGGGTACCAGACATCTGAACATTTAGACTATTGGCTTTCCAGGCTCACACTATTCAAACCGGAAAGTGAAACTACTCTAAAAGCTAGAGGCGATTGCAAGAAATGTTTCTGCTCGCACCACGACTGCCGACCATGCATCATTCTTACCTTGCACCTGTCCAAAGGCCTTCCTCCGTCTGCGCTCTGGCAACTCTCACCCAAGCTCGGGCAGGGATGGAGGCTCTTGCCACAAGTAGCCCAAGCCTGGAGATATTCCTCATCCTGATCTTCCACTGCTGACATCTAGGAATTCCCTGGAGCTGCAAACACCTGCCTTTGCTGCTCGAGGATCTTCTCTAGCACCATGCCAAATGCCTTCTCCTGTGGCAGTGCTGCAGCATCCTGCGAGCCATGGACTGGAACTGGCACCTTCAGCATAGTTGCTCCTGGGAAACATCCTTCAGCCATTCCCTTACTGCAATGAGCTGGACTCCTACTCCTTTGCAAGGCTCTTCCTGGATAGGGGCATCCTCAGCAATGAGACGGTTCTGCTGAGAGCCGCGGCTCTGAGGGAGCAGCCAGTCCTGCCCAAAGGCCTTCCTCCGTCTCCACTCCTGCAGCTCCCACGGAGGCACTGGGAGCCTTGGACACGCTTGCCACAAGTAGCCCAAGCGTGGACATCTTCCTCATCCTGCTCCGCCACTGCTGACATCAGGGAATTCCCTGGAGCTCCCAACATCTGCCTTTCCTGCTCGAGGATCGTGTCTGGCAGCTCTCTGAGCCTCTTACATTTTGGAAGCGCAACAGCATCCTAGGAGTCATATACTGGCAACTGGCAGCTCCAGGACACTTGCTGCTCCTAGGATGCTTTTCTCTGGGAAAATCTTCTTGCACACAACCTTGCTGCAGATTTTACTTCTAGGCCTTTCGTGGCCATCTGCATCCACGGCCACAAGCAGCTTCTGATGATCGACATGGCTCTGGGAGAGCAGGGACTCCTGTCTGTGGACAAAGAAAACAAAGACAACGTGTAAGAAGAAAACCTGGAGCTTCTAGTTAGAAGAGAAAGGACTATTCAATCAAGGCAGAGCCAAAGCAGGAAACTTTCTAAAATGGAACAAGCAGCAGAAGCACAGCAGTATTGCAGAAGAAATTCCCCTCCCAGCACTTGGCTTAAGGAAAACGCCTGATGTTTCTGTGAGAGACATGAGTTCATGTCTACTATTGGGTACCAGACATCTGAACATTTAGACTATTGGCTTTCCAGGCTCACGCTATTCAAACCGGAAAGTGAAACTACTCTAACAGTAAGGATGATTGCAAGAAATGTTTCTGTTTACACCACGACTGCCGACCATGCATCATTCTTACCTTGCACCTGTCCAAAGGCCTTCCTCCGTCTGCGCTCCGGCAACTCTCACCCAGGCAAGGGCAGGGATAGAGGCTCTTGCCACAAGTAGCCCAAGCATGGACATCTTCCTCATCCTGCTACTCCACTGCTGACGTCAGGGTATTCCCTGGAGCTGCAAACACCTGCCTTTGCGGCTCGAGGACCTTCTCTAGCACCATGCCAAACCCCTTCTCCTATGGCAGTGCTGCAGCATCCTGCGAGCCATGGACTGGAACTGGCACCTTCAGCATAGTTGCTCCTGGGAAACATCATTCAGCCATTCCCTTACTGCAATGAGCTGGACTCCTACTCCTTTGCAAGGCTCTTCCTGGACAGGTGCATCCTCAGCAATGAGACGGTTCTGCTGAGAGCCATGGCTCTGAGGGAGGAGCCAGTCCTGCCCAAAGGCCTTCCTCCGTCACCAGTCCTGCAGCTCCCACGGAGGCACTGGGAGCCTTGGACACTCTTGCCACAAGTAGCCCAAGCGTGGACATCTTCCTCATCCTGCTCCTCCACTGCTGACATCAGGGAATTCCCTGGAGCTCCCAACATCTTCCTTTCCTGCTCGAGGATCGTGTCTGGCAGCTCTCTGAGCCTCTTACACTTTGGAAGCGCAACAACATCCTAGGAGTCATATACTGGCAACTGGCAGCTCCAGGACACTTGCTGCTCCTAGGATGCTTTTCTCTGGGAAAATCTTCTTGCACACAACCTTGCTGCAGATTTTACTTCTAGGCCTTTTGTGGCCATCTGCATCCGCAGCCACAAGCAGCTTCTGATGATCGACATGGCTCTGGGAGAGCAGGGACTCCTGTCTGTGGACAAAGAAAACAAAGACAACTTGTAAGATTAAAACCTGGAGCTTCTAGTTAGAAGAGAAAGGACTATTCAATCAAGGCAGAGCCAAGGGAGGAAACTTTCTAAAATGGAACAAGCAGCAGAAGCACAGTAGTTTTGCAGAAGAAATTCCCCTCCCAGCACTTGGCTTAAGGAAAAAACCTCATGTTCCTATGAGAGACTTGAGTTCATGTCTACTACTGGGTACCAGACATCTGAACATTTAGACTATTGGCTTTCCAGGCTCACGCTATTCAAACCTGAAAGTGAAACTACTCTAACAGTAAGGATGATTGCAAGAAATGTTTCTGTTTACACCACGACTGCCGACCATCCATCATTCTTACCTTGCACCTGTCCAAAGGCCTTCCTCCATCTGCGCTCCGGCAACTCTCACCCAGGCAAGGGCAGGGATGGAGGCTCTTGCCACAAGTAGCCCAAGCGTGGACATCTTCCTCATCCTGCTACTCCACTGCTGACGTCAGGGTATTCCCTGGAGCTGCAAAAACCTGCCTTTGCTGCTCGAGGACCTTCTCTAGCACCATGCAAAACCCCTTCTCCTATGGCAGCGCTGCAGCATCCTGCGACTCACGGACTGGAACTGGCACCTGCAGCAAAGTTGCTCCTGGGAAACATCCCTCAGCCATTCCCTTACTGCAATGAGCTGGACTCCTACTCCTCTGCAATGCTCTTCCTGGACAGGTGCATCCTCAGCAACGAGACGGTTCTGCTGAGAGCCGCGGCTCTGAGGGAGCAGCCAGTCCTGCCAAAAGGCCTTCCTCCGTCTCCACTCCTGCAGCTCCCACGGAGGCACTGGGAGCCTTGGACACTCTTGCCACAAGTAGCCCAAGCGTGGACATCTTCCTCATCCTGCTCCGCCACTGCTGACATCAGGGAATTCCCTGGAGCTCCCAACATCTGCCTTTCCTGCTCGAGGATCGTGTCTGGCAGCTCTCTGAGCCTCTTACACTTTGGAAGCACAACAGCATCCTAGGAGTCATATACTGGCAACTGGCACCTCCAGGACACTTGCTGCTCCTAGGATGCTTTTCTCTGGGAAAATCTTCTTGCATACGACCTTGCTGCAGATTTTACTTCTAGGTCTTTCGTGGCCATGTGCATCCGCGGCCACGAGCAGCTTCTGATGATCGACATGGCTCTGGGAGAGCAGGGACTCCTGTCTGTGGACAAAGAAAACAAAGACAACTTGTAAGAAGAAAACCTGGAGCTTCTAGTTAGAAGAGAAAGGACTATTCAATCAAGGCAGAGCCAAGGGAGGAAACTTTCTAAAATGGAACAAGCAGCAGAAGCACAGTACTTTTGCAGAAGAAATTCCCTTCCCAGCACTTGGCTTAAGGAAAAAACCTCATGTTTCTATGAGAGACTTGAGTTCATGTCTACTACTGGGTACCAGACATCTGAACATTTAGACTATTGGCTTTCCAGGCTCACGCTATTCAAACCGGAAAGTGAAACTACTCTAACAGTAAGGATGATTGCAAGAAATGTTTCTGTTTACACCACGACTGCCGACCATGCATCATTCTTACCTTGCACCTGTCCAAAGGCCTTCCTCCATCTGCGCTCCGGCAACTCTCACTCAGGCAAGGGCAGGGATGGAGGCTCTTGCCACAAGTAGCCCAAGCGTGGACATCTTCCTCATCCTGCTACTCCACTGCTGACGTCAGGGTATTCCCTGGAGCTGCAAACACCTGCCTTTGCTGCTCGAGGATCTTCTCTAGCACCATGCAAAACCCCTTCTCCTATGGCAGTGCTGCAGCATCCTGCGAGCCACGGACTGGAACTGGCACCTCCAGCAAAGTTGCTCCTGGGAAACATCCCTCAGCCATTCCCTTACTGCAATGAGCTGGACTCCTACTCCTCTGCAATGCTCTTCCTGGACAGGTGCATCCTCAGCAATGAGACGGTTCTGCTGAGAGCCACGGCTCTGAGGGAGCAGCCAGTCCTGCCCAATGGTTGTCCTCCGTCACCAGTCCTGCAGCTCCCACGGAGGCACTGGGAGCCTTGGACACTCTTGCCACAAGTAGCCCAAGCGTGGACATCTTCCTCATCCTGCTCCTCCACTGCTGACGGCAGGGAATTCCCTGGTGCTCCCAACATCTGCCTTTCCTGCTCGAGGATCGTGTCTGGCAGCTCTCTGAGCCTCTTTGCCTTTGGCAGCGCCACAGCATCCTAGGAGTCATATACTGGCAACTGGCACCTCCAGGACACTTGCTGCTCCTAGGATGCTTTCCTCTGGGAAAATCTTCTTGCATACGTCCTTGCTCCAGTTTTTACTCCTAGGCCTTTCGTGGCCATCTGCATCCGCAGCCACAAGCAGCTTCTGATGATCGACATGGCTCTGGGAGAGCAGGGACTCCTGTCTGTGGACAAAGAAAACAAAGACAACTTGTAAGAAGAAAACCTGGAGCTTCTAGTTAGAAAAAAAAGGACTATTCAATCAAGGCAGGGCCAAGGGAGGAAACTTTCTAAAATGGAACAAGCAGCAGAAGCACAGTAGTTTTGCAGAAGAAATTCCCCTCCCAGCACTTGGCTTAAGGAAAAAGCCTGATGTTTCTATGAGAGACTTGAGTTCATGTCTACTATTGGGTACCAGACATCTGAACATTTAGACTATTGGCTTTCCAGGCTCACGCTATTCAAACCGGAAAGTGAAATTACTCTAACAGTAGGGATGATTGCAAGAAATGTTTCTGTTTACACCACGACTGCCGACCATGCATCATTCTTACCTTGCACCTGTCCAAAGGCCTTCCTCCGTCTGCGCTCTGGCAACTCTCACCCAGGCAAGGGCAAGGATGGAGGCTCTTGCCACAAGTAGCCCAAGCGTAGACATCTTCCTCATCCTGCTACTCCACTGCTGACGTCAGGGTATTCCCTGGAGCTGCAAACACCTGCCTTTGCGGCTCGAGGATCTTCTCTAGCACCATGCCAAACCCCTTCTCCTATGGCAGTGCTGCAGCATCCTGCGAGCCATGGACTGGAACTGGCACCTTCAGCATAGTTGCTCCTGGGAAACATCATTCAGCCATTCCCTTACTGCAATGAGCTGGACTCCTACTCCTTTGCAAGGCTCTTCCTGGACAGGTGCATCCTCAGCAATGAGACGGTTCTGCTGAGAGCCATGGCTCTGAGGGAGCAGCGAGTCCTGTCCAAAGGCCTTCCTCTGACTCCACTCCTGCAGCTCCCACGGAGGCACTGGGAGCCTTGGACACTCTTGCCACAAGTAGCCCAAGCGTCGAGATCTTCCTCATCCTGCTCCTCCACTGCTGACATCAGGGAATTCCCTGGAGCTCCTAAAATCTGCCTTTCCTGCTCGAGGATCGTGTCTGGCAGCTCTCTGAGCCTCTTCGCCTTTGGCAGCGCCACAGCATCCTGAGAGTCATATACTGGAAACTGGCAGCTACAGGACACTTGCTGCTCCTAGGATGCTTTTCTCTGGGAAAATCTTCTTGGACACGACATTGCTCCAGTTTTTACTTCTAGGCCTTTCGTGGCCATCTGCATCCGCAGCCACAAGCAGGTTCTGATGATCGACATGGCTCTGGGAGAGCAGGGACTCCTGTCTGTGGACAAAGAAAACAAAGACAACTTGTAAGAAGAAAACCTGGAGCTTCTAGATAGAAGACAAAGGACTATTCAATCAAGGCAGGGCCAAGGGAGGAAACTTTCTAAAATGGAACAAGCAGCAGAAGCACAGTACTTTTGCAGAAGAAATTCCCTTCCCAGCACTTGGCTTAAGGAAAAAACCTCATGTTTCTATGAGAGACTTGAGTTCATGTCTACTACTGGGAACCAGACATTTGAACATTTAGACTATTGGCTTTCCAGGCTCACGCTATTCAAACCGGAAAGTGAAACTACTCTAACAGTAAGGATGATTGCAAGAAATGTTTCTGCTCGCACTACGACTGCCGACCATGCATCATTCTTACCTTGCACCTGTCCAAAGGCCTTCCTGCGTCTGCGCTCCGGCAACTCTCACCCAGGCAAGGGCAAGGATGGAGGCTCTTGCCACAAGTAGCCCAAGCGTAGACATCTTCCTCATCCTGCTACTCCACTGCTGACGTCAGGGTATTCCCTGGAGCTGCAAACACCTGCCTTTGCGGCTCGAGGACCTTCTCTAGCACCATGCCAAACCCCTTCTCCTATGGCAGTGCTGCAGCATCCTGCGAGCCATGGACTGGAACTGGCACCTTCAGCATAGTTGCTCCTGGGAAACATCCTTCAGCCATTCCCTTACTGCAATGAGCTGGACTCCTACTCCTTTGCAAGGCTCTTCCTGGACAGGTGCATCCTCAGCAATGAGACGGTTCTGCTGAGAGCCATGGCTCTGAGGGAGCAGCGAGTCCTGTCCAAAGGCCTTCCTCTGACTCCACTCCTGCAGCTCCCACGGAGGCACTGGGAGCCTTGGACACTCTTGCCACAAGTAGCCCAAGTGTCGAGATCTTCCTCATC
Source organism: Aphelocoma coerulescens (assembly GCF_041296385.1). Classification (NCBI taxonomy): domain Eukaryota; kingdom Metazoa; phylum Chordata; class Aves; order Passeriformes; family Corvidae; genus Aphelocoma; species Aphelocoma coerulescens. Next base: position 1,425,244 of record NW_027183894.1, read on the forward strand.
CTGCTCCTCCACTGCTGACATCAGGGAATTCCCTGGAGCTCCTAAAATCTGCCTTTCCTGCTCGAGGATCGTGTCTGGCAGCTCTCTGAGCCTCTTCGCCTTTGGCAGCGCCACAGCATCCTGAGAGTCATATACTGGAAACTGGCAGCTACAGGACACTTGCTGCTCCTAGGATGCTTTTCTCTGGGAAAATCTTCTTGGACACGACATTGCTCCAGTTTTTACTTCTAGGCCTTTCGTGGCCATCTGCATCCGCAGCCACAAGCAGCTTCTGATGATCGACATGGCTCTGGGAAAACAGGGACTCCTGTCTGTGGACAAAGAAAACAAAGACAACTTGTAAGAAGAAAACCTGGAGCTTCTAGATAGAAGACAAAGGACTATTCAATCAAGGCAGGGCCAAGGGAGGAAACTTTCTAAAATGGAACAAGCAGCAGAAGCACAGTAGTTTTGCAGAAGAAATTCCCCTCCCAGCACTTGGCTTAAGGAAAACGCCTGATGTTTCTATGAGAGACTTGAGTTCATGTCTACTATTGGGTACCAGACATCTGAACATTTAGACTATTGGCTTTCCAGGCTCACACTATTCAAACCGGAAAGTGAAACTACTCTAAAAGCTAGAGGCGATTGCAAGAAATGTTTCTGCTCACACCACGACTGCCGACCATGCATCATTCTTACCTTGCACCTGTCCAAAGGCCTTCCTCCGTCTGCGCTCTGGCAACTCTCACCCAAGCTCGGGCAGGGATGGAGGCTCTTGCCACAAGTAGCCCAAGCCTGGAGATATTCCTCATCCTGATCTTCCACTGCTGACATCTAGGAATTCCCTGGAGCTGCAAACACTTGCCTTTGCTGCTCGAGGATCTTCTCTAGCACCATGCCAAACCCCTTCTCCTATGGCAGTGCTGCAGCATCCTGCGAGCCATGGACTGGAACTGGCACCTTCAGCATAGTTGCTCCTGGGAAACATCCTTCAGCCATTCCCTTACTGCAATGAGCTGGACTCCTACACCTTTGCAAGGCTCTTCCTGGATAGGTGCATCCTCAGCAATGAGACGGTTCTGCTGAGAGCCACGGCTCTGAGGGAGCAGCCAGTCCTGCCCAAAGGCCTTCCTCCGTCACCAGTCCTGCAGCTCCCACGGAGGCACTGGGAGCCTTGGACACTCTTGCCACAAGTAGCCCAAGCGTGGACATCTTCCTCATCCTGCTCCTCCACTGCTGACATCAGGGAATTCCCTGGAGCTCCCAACATCTGCCTTTCCTGCTCGAGGATCGTGTCTGGCAGCTCTCTGAGCCTCTTACACTTTGGAAGCACAACAGCATCCTAGGAGTCATATACTGGCAACTGGCACCTCCAGGACACTTGCTGCTCCTAGGATGCTTTTCTCTGGGAAAATCTTCTTGCACACGACCTTGCTGCAGATTTTACTTCTAGGCCTTTTGTGGCCATCTGCATCCGCAGCCACAAGCAGCTTCTGATGATCGACATGGCTCTGGGAGAGCAGGGACTCCTGTCTGTGGACAAAGAAAACAAAGACAACTTGTAAGAAGAAAACCTGGAGCTTCTAGTTAGAAGAGAAAGGACTATTCAATCAAGGCAGAGCCAAGGGAGGAAACTTTCTAAAATGGAACAAGCAGCAGAAGCACAGCAGTATTGCTGAAGAAATTCCCCTCCCAGCACTTGGCTTAAGGAAAACGCCTGATGTTTCTATGAGAGACTTGAGTTCATGTCTACTATTGGGTACCAGACATCTGAACATTTGGACTATTGGCTTTCCAGGCTCACGCTATTCAAACCGGAAAGTGAAACTACTCTAACAGTAGGGATGATTGCAAGAAATGTTTCTGTTTACACCACGACTGCCGACCATGCATCATTCTTACCTTGCACCTGTCCAAAGGCCTTCCTCCGTCTGCGCTCCGGCAACTCTCACCCAGGCAAGGGCAAGGATGGAGGCTCTTGCCACAAGTAGCCCAAGCGTAGACATCTTCCTCATCCTGCTACTCCACTGCTGACGTCAGGGTATTCCCTGGAGCTGCAAACACCTGCCTTTGCGGCTCGAGGACCTTCTCTAGCACCATGCCAAACCCCTTCTCCTATGGCAGTGCTGCAGCATCCTGCGAGCCATGGACTGGAACTGGCACCTTCAGCATAGTTGCTCCTGGGAAACATCCTTCAGCCATTCCCTTACTGCAATGAGCTGGACTCCTACTCCTTTGCAAGGCTCTTCCTGGACAGGTGCATCCTCAGCAATGAGACGGTTCTGCTGAGAGCCATGGCTCTGAGGGAGCAGCGAGTCCTGTCCAAAAGCCTTCCTCTGACTCCACTCCTGCAGCTCCCACGGAGGCACTGGGAGCCTTGGACACTCTTGCCACAAGTAGCCCAAGCGTCGAGATCTTCCTCATCCTGCTCCTCCACTGCTGACATCAGGGAATTCCCTGGAGCTCCTAAAATCTGCCTTTCCTGCTGGAGGATCATGTCTGGCAGCTCTCTGAGCCTCTTCACCTTTGGCAGCGCCACAGCATCCTAGGAGTCATATACTGGCAACTGGCACCTCCAGGACACTTGCTGCTCCTAGGATGCTTTTCTCTGGGAAAATCTTCTTGGACACGACATTGCTGCCGATTTTACTTCTAGGCCTTTCGTGGCCATCTGCATCCGCAGCCACAAGCAGCTTCTGATGATCAACAGGGCTCTGGGAGAGCAGGGACTCCTGTCTGTGGACAAAGAAAACAAAGACAACTTGTAAGAAGAAAACCTGGAGCTTCTAGTTAGAAGACAAAGGACTATTCAATCAAGGCAGGGCCAAAGCAGGAAACTTTCTAAAATGGAACAAGCAGCAGAAGCAGAGCAGTTTTGCAGAAGAAATTCCCCTCCCAGCACTTGGCTTAAGGAAAACGCCTGATGTTTCTATGAGAGACTTGAGTTCATGTCTACTATTGGGTACCAGACATCTGAACATTTAGACTATTGGCTTTCCAGGCTCACACTATTCAAACCGGAAAGTGAAACTACTCTAAAAGCTAGGGGCGATTGCAAGAAATGTTTCTGCTCACACCACGACTGCCGACCATGCATCATTCTTACCTTGCACCTGTCCAAAGGCCTTCCTCCGTCTGCGCTCTGGCAACTCTCACCCAAGCTCGGGCAGGGATGGAGGCTCTTGCCACAAGTAGCCCAAGCCTGGAGATATTCCTCATCCTGATCTTCCACTGCTGACATCTAGGAATTCCCTGGAGCTGCAAACACTTGCCTTTGCTGCTCGAGGATCTTCTCTAGCACCATGCCAAACCCCTTCTCCTATGGCAGTGCTGCAGCATCCTGCGAGCCATGGACTGGAACTGGCACCTTCAGCATAGTTGCTCCTGGGAAACATCCTTCAGCCATTCCCTTACTGCAATGAGCTGGACTCCTACACCTTTGCAAGGCTCTTCCTGGATAGGTGCATCCTCAGCAATGAGACGGTTCTGCTGAGAGCCACGGCTCTGAGGGAGCAGCCAGTCCTGCCCAAAGGCCTTCCTCCGTCACCAGTCCTGCAGCTCCCACGGAGGCACTGGGAGCCTTGGACACTCTTGCCACAAGTAGCCCAAGCGTGGACATCTTCCTCATCCTGCTCCTCCACTGCTGACATCAGGGAATTCCCTGGAGCTCCCAACATCTGCCTTTCCTGCTCGAGGATCGTGTCTGGCAGCTCTCTGAGCCTCTTCGCCTTTGGCAGCGCCACAGCATCCTGAGAGTCATATACTGGAAACTGGCAGCTACAGGACACTTGCTGCTCCTAGGATGCTTTTCTCTGGGAAAATCTTCTTGGACACGACATTGCTCCAGTTTTTACTTCTAGGCCTTTCGTGGCCATCTGCATCCGCAGCCACAAGCAGCTTCTGATGATCGACATGGCTCTGGGAAAACAGGGACTCCTGTCTGTGGACAAAGAAAACAAAGACAACTTGTAAGAAGAAAACCTGGAGCTTCTAGATAGAAGACAAAGGACTATTCAATCAAGGCAGGGCCAAGGGAGGAAACTTTCTAAAATGGAACAAGCAGCAGAAGCACAGTAGTTTTGCAGAAGAAATTCCCCTCCCAGCACTTGGCTTAAGGAAAAAGCCTGATGTTTCTATGAGAGACTTGAGTTCATGTCTACTATTGGGTACCAGACATCTGAACATTTAGACTATTGGCTTTCCAGGCTCACGCTATTCAAACCGGAAAGTGAAACTACTCTAACAGTAGGGATGATTGCAAGAAATGTTTCTGTTTACACCACGACTGCCGACCATGCATCATTCTTACCTTGCACCTGTCCAAAGGCCTTCCTCCGTCTCCAGTCCTGCCGCTCTCACGGAGGCACTGGGAGCCTTGGACACTCTTGCCACAAGTAGCCCAAGCGTGGACATCTTCCTCATCCTGCTCCTCCACTGCTGACATCAGGGAATTCCCTGGAGCTCCCAACATCTGCCTTTCCTGCTGGAGGATCATGTCTGGCAGCTCTCTGAGCCTCTTCACCTTTGGCAGCGCCACAGCATCCTAGGAGTCATATACTGGCAACTGGCACCTCCAGGACACTTGCTTCTCCTAGGATGCTTTTCTCTGGGAAAATCTTCTTGCACACGACATTGCTGCCGATTTTACTTCTAGGCCTTTCGTGGCCATCTGCATCCTCAGCCACAAGCAGGTTCTGATGATCAACAGGGCTCTGGGAGAGCAGGGACTCCTGTCTGTGGACAAAGAAAACAAAGACAACTTGTAAGAAGAAAACCTGGAGCTTCTAGTTAGAAGACAAAGGACTATTCAATCAAGGCAGGGCCAAAGCAGGAAACTTTCTAAAATGGAACAAGCAGCAGAAGCAGAGCAGTTTTGCAGAAGAAATTCCCCTCCCAGCACTTGGCTTAAGGAAAAAGCCTGATGTTTCTATGAGAGACTTGAGTTCATGTCTACTATTGGGTACCAGACATCTGAACATTTAGACTATTGGCTTTCCAGGCTCACACTATTCAAACCGGAAAGTGAAACTACTCTAAAAGCTAGAGGCGATTGCAAGAAATGTTTCTGCTCACACCACGACTGCCGACCATGCATCATTCTTACCTTGCACCTGTCCAAAGGCCTTCCTCCGTCTGCGCTCTGGCAACTCTCACCCAAGCTCGGGCAGGGATGGAGGCTCTTGCCACAAGTAGCCCAAGCGTGGACATCTTCCTCATCCTGATCTTCCACTGCTGACATCTAGGAATTCCCTGGAGCTGCAAACACTTGCATTTGCGGCTCGAGGACCTTCTCTAGCACCATGCCAAACCCCTTCTCCTATGGCAGTGCTGCAGCATCCTGCGAGCCATGGACTGGAACTGGCACCTTCAGCATAGTTGCTCCTGGGAAACATCCTTCAGCCATTCCCTTACTGCAATGAGCTGGACTCCTACTCCTTTGCAAGGCTCTTCCTGGACAGGTGCATCCTCAGCAATGAGACGGTTCTGCTGAGAGCCATGGCTCTGAGGGAGCAGCGAGTCCTGTCCAAAGGCCTTCCTCTGACTCCACTCCTGCAGCTCCCACGGAGGCACTGGGAGCCTTGGACACTCTTGCCACAAGTAGCCCAAGCGTGGACATCTTCCTCATCCTGCTCCTCCACTGCTGACATCAGGGAATTCCCTGGAGCTCCTAAAATCTGCCTTTCCTGCTCGAGGATCGTGTCTGGCAGCTCTCTGAGCCTCTTCGCCTTTGGCAGCGCCACAGCATCCTGAGAGTCATATACTGGAAACTGGCAGCTACAGGACACTTGCTGCTCCTAGGATGCTTTTCTCTGGGAAAATCTTCTTGGACACGACATTGCTCCAGTTTTTACTTCTAGGCCTTTCGTGGCCATCTGCATCCGCAGCCACAAGCAGCTTCTGATGATCGACATGGCTCTGGGAAAACAGGGACTCCTGTCTGTGGACAAAGAAAACAAAGACAACTTGTAAGAAGAAAACCTGGAGCTTCTAGATAGAAGACAAAGGACTATTCAATCAAGGCAGAGCCAAGGGAGGAAACTTTCTAAAATGGAACAAGCAGCAGAAGCACAGTAGTTTTGCAGAAGAAATTCCCCTCCCAGCACTTGGCTTAAGGAAAAAGCCTGATGTTTCTATGAGAGACTTGAGTTCATGTCTACTATTGGGTACCAGACATCTGAACATTTAGACTATTGGCTTTCCAGGCTCACGCTATTCAAACCGGAAAGTGAAACTACTCTAACAGTAGGGATGATTGCAAGAAATGTTTCTGTTTACACCACGACTGCCGACCATGCATCATTCTTACCTTGCACCTGTCCAAAGGCCTTCCTCCATCTGCGCTCCAGCAACTCTCACTCAGGCAAGGGCAGGGATGGAGGCTCTTGCCACAAGTAGCCCAAGCGTGGACATCTTCCTCATCCTGCTACTCCACTGCTGACGTCAGGGTATTCCCTGGAGCTGCAAACACCTGCCTTTGCTGCTCGAGGATCTTCTCTAGCACCATGCCAAACCCCTTCTCCTATGGCAGTGCTGCAGCATCCTGCGAGCCACGGACTGGAACTGGCACCTCCAGCAAAGTTGCTCCTGGGAAACATCCCTCAGCCATTCCCTTACTGCAATGAGCTGGACTCCTACTCCTCTGCAATGCTCTTCCTGGACAGGTGCATCCTCAGCAATGAGACAGTTCTGCTGAGAGCCACAGCTCTGAGGAAGCAGCCAGTCCTGCCCAATGGTTGTCCTCTGTCACCAGTCCTGCAGCTCCCACGGAGGCACTGGGAGCCTTGGACACTCTTGCCACAAGTAGCCCAAGCGTGGACATCTTCCTCATCCTGCTCCTCCACTGCTGACGTCAGGGAATTCCCTGGTGCTCCCAACATCTGCCTTTCCTGCTGGAGGATCGTGTCTGGCAGATCTCTGAGCCTCTTTGCCTTTGGCAGCGCCACAGCATCCTAGGAGTCATATACTGGCAACTGGCACCTCCAGGACACTTGCTGCTCCTAGGATGCTTTTCTCTGGGAAAATCTTCTTGCACACGACATTGCTGCCGATTTTACTTCTAGGCCTTTCGTGGCCATCTGCATCCTCAGCCACAAGCAGCTTCTGATGATCAACAGGGCTCTGGGAGAGCAGGGACTCCTGTCTGTGGACAAAGAAAACAAAGACAACTTGTAAGAAGAAAACCTGGAGCTTCTAGTTAGAAGACAAAGGACTATTCAATCAAGGCAGGGCCAAGGGAGGAAACTTTCTAAAATGGAACAAGCAGCAGAAGCAGAGCAGTTTTGCAGAAGAAATTCCCCTCCCAGCACTTGGCTTAAGGAAAAAGCCTGATGTTTCTATGAGAGACTTGAGTTCATGTCTACTATTGGGTACCAGACATCTGAACATTTAGACTATTGGCTTTCCAGGCTCACACTATTCAAACCGGAAAGTGAAACTACTCTAAAAGCTAGAGGCGATTGCAAGAAATGTTTCTGCTCACACCACGACTGCCGACCATGCATCATTCTTACCTTGCACCTGTGCAAAGGCCTTCCTCCGTCTGTGCTCTGGCAACTCTCACCCAAGCTCGGGCAGGGATGGAGGCTCTTGCCACAAGTAGCCCAAGCCTGGAGATATTCCTCATCCTGATCTTCCACTGCTGACATCTAGGAATTCCCTGGAGCTGCAAACACTTGCCTTTGCTGCTCAAGGATCTTCTCTAGCACCATGCCAAACCCCTTCTCCTATGGCAGTGCTGCAGCATCCTGCGAGCCATGGACTGGAACTGGCACCTTCAGCATAGTTGCTCCTGGGAAACATCCTTCAGCCATTCCCTTACTGCAATGAGCTGGACTCCTACACCTTTGCAAGGCTCTTCCTGGATAGGTGCATCCTCAGCAATGAGACGGTTCTGCTGAGAGCCACGGCTCTGAGGGAGCAGCCAGTCCTGTCCAAAGGCCTTCCTCCGTCACCAGTCCTGCAGCTCCCACGGAGGCACTGGGAGCCTTGGACACTCTTGCCACAAGTAGCCCAAGCGTGGACATCTTCCTCATCCTGCTCCTCCACTGCTGACATCAGGGAATTCCCTGGAGCTCCCAACATCTGCCTTTCCTGCTCGAGGATCGTGTCTGGCAGCTCTCTGAGCCTCTTACACTTTGGAAGCACAACAGCATCCTAGGAGTCATATACTGGCAACTGGCACCTCCAGGACACTTGCTGCTCCTAGGATGCTTTTCTCTGGGAAAATCTTCTTGCACACAACCTTGCTGCAGATTTTACTTCTAGGCCTTTTGTGGCCATCTGCATCCGCAGCCACAAGCAGCTTCTGATGATCGACATGGCTCTGGGAGAGCAGGGACTCCTGTCTGTGGACAAAGAAAACAAAGACAACTTGTAAGAAGAAAACCTGGAGCTTCTAGTTAGAAGAGAAAGGACTATTCAATCAAGGCAGGGCCAAGGGAGGAAACTTTCTAAAATGGAACAAGCAGCAGAAGCACAGCAGTATTGCAGAAGAAATTCCCCTCCCAGCACTTGGCTTAAGGAAAACGCCTGATGTTTCTATGAGAGACTTGAGTTCATGTCTACTATTGGGTACCAGACATCTGAACATTTGGACTATTGGCTTTCCAGGCTCACGCTATTCAAACCGGAAAGTGAAACTACTCTAACAGTAGGGATGATTGCAAGAAATGTTTCTGTTTACACCACGACTGCCGACCATGCATCATTCTTACCTTGCACCTGTCCAAAGGCCTTCCTCCGTCTGCGCTCCGGCAACTCTCACCCAGGCAAGGGCAAGGATGGAGGCCCTTGCCACAAGTAGCCCAAGCGTGGACATCTTCCTCATCCTGCTACTCCACTGCTGACGTCAGGGTATTCCCTGGAGCTGCAAACACCTGCCTTTGCTGCTCGAGGACCTTCTCTAGCACCATGCCAAACCCCTTCTCCTATGGCAGTGCTGCAGCATCCCGCGAGCCATGGACTGGAACTGGCACCTTCAGCATAGTTGCTCCTGGGAAACATCATTCAGCCATTCCCTTACTGCAATGAGCTGGACTCCTACTCCTCTGCAAGGCTCTTCCTGGACAGGTGCATCCTCAGCAATGAGACGGTTCTGCTGAGAGCCATGGCTCTGAGGGAGCAGCCAGTCCTGTCAAAAGGCCTTCCTCTGACTCCACTCCTGCAGCTCCCACGGAGGCACTGGGAGCCTTGGACACTCTTGCCACAAGTAGCCCAAGCGTGGACATCTTCCTCATCCTGCTCCTCCACTGCTGACGTCAGGGAATTCCCTGGAGCTCCTAAAATCTGCCTTTCCTGCTCGAGGATCGTGTCTGGCAGCTCTCTGAGCCTCTTCGCCTTTGGCAGCGCCACAGCATCCTGAGAGTCATATACTGGCAACTGGCAGCTCCAGGACACTTGCTGCTCCTAGGATGCTTTTCTCTGGGAAAATCTTCTTGCACACAGCCTTGCTGCCGATTTTCCTTCTAGGCCTTTCGTGGCCATCTGCATCCTCAGCCACAAGCAGGTTCTGATGATCAACAGGGCTCTGGGAGAGCAGGGACTCCTGTCTGTGGACAAAGAAAACAAAGACAACTTGTAAGAAGAAAACCTGGAGCTTCTAGATAGAAGACAAAGCACTATTCAATCAAGGCAGGGCCAAAGCAGGAAACTTTCTAAAATGGAACAAGCAGCAGAAGCAGAGCAGTTTTGCAGAAGAAATTCCCCTCTCAGCACTTGGCTTAAGGAAAAAGCCTGATGTTTCTATGAGAGACTTGAGTTCATGTCTACTATTGGGTACCAGACATCTGAACATTTAGACTATTGGCTTTCCAGGCTCACGCTATTCAAACCGGAAAGTGAAACTACTCTAACAGTAAGGATGATTGCAAGAAATGTTTCTGTTTACACCACGACTGCCGACCATCCATCATTCTTACCTTGCACCTGTCCAAAGGCCTTCCTCCGTCTGCGCTCCGGCAACTCTCACCCAGGCAAGGGCAGGGATGGAGGCTCTTGCCACAAGTAGCCCAAGCGTGGACATCTTCCTCATCCTGCTACTCCACTGCTGACGTCAGGGTATTCCCTGGAGCTGCAAACACCTGCCTTTGCTGCTCGAGGATCTTCTCTAGCACCATGCAAAACCCCTTCTCCTATGGCAGCGCTGCAGCATCCTGCGAGCCACGGACTGGAACTGGCACCTCCAGCAAAGTTGCTCCTGGGAAACATCCCTCAGCCATTCCCTTACTGCAATGAGCTGGACTCCTACTCCTCTGCAATGCTCTTCCTGGACAGGTGCATCCTCAGCAATGAGACGGTTCTGCTGAGAGCCACAGCTCTGAGGGAGCAGCCAGTCCTGCCCAATGGTTGCCCTCTGTCACCAGTCCTGCAGCTCCCACGGAGGCACTGGGAGCCTTGGACACTCTTGCCACAAGTAGCCCAAGCGTGGACATCTTCCTCATCCTGCTCCTCCACTGCTGACGTCAGGGAATTCCCTGGTGCTCCCAACATCTGCCTTTCCTGCTGGAGGATCGTGTCTGGCAGATCTCTGAGCCTCTTTGCCTTTGGCAGCGCCACAGCATCCTAGGAGTCATATACTGGCAACTGGCACCTCCAGGACACTTGCTTCGCCTAGGATGCTTTCCTCTAGGAAAATCTTCTTGCACACAACCTTGCTCCAGTTTTTACTCCTAGGCCTTTCGTGGCCATCTGCATTCTCAGCCACAAGAAGCTTCTGATGATCGACATGGCTCTGGGAGAGCAGGGACTCCTGTCTGTGGACAAAGAAAACAAAGACAACTTGTAAGAAGAAAACCTGGAGCTTCTAGTTAGAAGAAAAAGGACTATTCAATCAAGGCAGGGCCAAAGCAGGAAACTTTCTAAAATGGAACAAGCAGCAGAAGCACAGCAGTATTGCAGAAGAAATTCCCCTCCCAGCACTTGGCTTAAGGAAAACGCCTGATGTTTCTATGAGAGACTTGAGTTCATGTCTACTATTGGGTACCAGACATCTGAACATTTAGACTATTGGCTTTCCAGGCTCACGCTATTCAAACCGGAAAGTGAAACTACTCTAACAGTAGGGATGATTGCAAGAAATGTTTCTGTTTACACCACGACTGCCGACCATGCATCATTCTTACCTTGCACCTGTCCAAAGGCCTTCCTCCGTCTGCGCTCCGGCAACTCTCACCCAGGCAAGGGCAAGGATGGAGGCCCTTGCCACAAGTAGCCCAAGCGTGGACATCTTCCTCATCCTGCTACTCCACTGCTGACGTCAGGGTATTCCCTGGAGCTGCAAACACCTGCCTTTGCGGCTCGAGGACCTTCTCTAGCACCATGCCAAACCCCTTTTCCTATGGCAGTGCTGCAGCATCCCGCGTGCCATGGACTGGAACTGGCACCTTCAGCATAGTTGCTCCTGGGAAACATCATTCAGCCATTCCCTTACTGCAATGAGCTGGACTCCTACTCCTCTGCAAGGCTCTTCCTGGACAGGTGCATCCTCAGCAATGAGACGGTTCTGCTGAGAGCCATGGCTCTGAGGGAGCAGCCAGTCCTGTCAAAAGGCCTTCCTCTGACTCCACTCCTGCAGCTCCCACGGAGGCACTGGGAGCCTTGGACAGTCTTGCCACAAGTAGCCCAAGCGTGGACATCTTCCTCATCCTGCTCCTCCACTGCTGACGTCAGGGAATTCCCTGGAGCTCCTAAAATCTGCCTTTCCTGCTCGAGGATCGTGTCTGGCAGCTCTCTGAGCCTCTTCGCCTTTGGCAGCGCCACAGCATCCTGAGAGTCATATACTGGAAACTGGCAGCTCCAGGACACTTGCTGCTCCTAGGATGCTTTTCTCTGGGAAAATCTTCTTGCACACAACCTTGCTGCCGATTTTACTTCTAGGCCTTTCGTGGCCATCTGCATCCTCAGCCACAAGCAGGTTCTGATGATCAACAGGGCTCTGGGAGAGCAGGGACTCCTGTCTGTGGACAAAGAAAACAAAGACAACTTGTAAGAAGAAAACCTGGAGCTTCTAGATAGAAGACAAAGCACTATTCAATCAAGGCAGGGCCAAAGCAGGAAACTTTCTAAAATGGAACAAGCAGCAGAAGCAGAGCAGTTTTGCAGAAGAAATTCCCCTCCCCGCACTTGGCTTAAGGAAAAAGCCTGATGTTTCTATGAGAGACTTGAGTTCATGTCTACTATTGGGTACCAGACATCTGAACATTTAGACTATTGGCTTTCCAGGCTCACGCTATTCAAACCGGAAAGTGAAACTACTCTAACAGTAAGGATGATTGCAAGAAATGTTTCTGTTTACACCACGACTGCCGACCATCCATCATTCTTACCTTGCACCTGTCCAAAGGCCTTCCTCCATCTGCGCTCCGGCAACTCTCACCCAGGCAAGGGCAGGGATGGAGGCTCTTGCCACAAGTAGCCCAAGCGTGGACATCTTCCTCATCCTGCTACTCCACTGCTGACGTCAGGGTATTCCCTGGAGCTGCAAACACCTGCCTTTGCTGCTCGAGGATCTTCTCTAGCACCATGCAAAACCCCTTCTCCTATGGCAGCGCTGCAGCATCCTGCGAGCCACGGACTGGAACTGGCACCTCCAGCAAAGTTGCTCCTGGGAAACATCCCTCAGCCATTCCCTTACTGCAATGAGCTGGACTCCTACTCCTCTGCAATGCTCTTCCTGGACAGGTGCATCCTCAGCAATGAGACGGTTCTGCTGAGAGCCACAGCTCTGAGGAAGCAGCCAGTCCTGCCCAATGGTTGTCCTCTGTCACCAGTCCTGCAGCTCCCACGGAGGCACTGGGAGCCTTGGACACTCTTGCCACAAGTAGCCCAAGCGTGGACATCTTCCTCATCCTGCTCCTCCACTGCTGACGTCAGGGAATTCCCTGGTGCTCCCAACATCTGCCTTTCCTGCTGGAGGATCGTGTCTGGCAGATCTCTGAGCCTCTTTGCCTTTGGCAGTGCCGCAGCATCCTAGGAGTCATATACTGGCAACTGGCACCTCCAGGACACTTGCTGCTCCTAGGATGCTTTTCTCTGGGAAAATCTTCTTGCACACGACATTGCTGCCGATTTTACTTCTAGGCCTTTCGTGGCCATCTGCATCCTCAGCCACAAGCAGCTTCTGATGATCAACAGGGCTCTGGGAGAGCAGGGACTCCTGTCTGTGGACAAAGAAAACAAAGACAACTTGTAAGAAGAAAACCTGGAGCTTCTAGTTAGAAAAAAAAGGACTATTCAATCAAGGCAGGGCCAAGGGAGGAAACTTTCTAAAATGGAACAAGCAGCAGAAGCAGAGCAGTTTTGCAGAAGAAATTCCCCTCCCAGCACTTGGCTTAAGGAAAAAGCCTGATGTTTCTATGAGAGACTTGAGTTCATGTCTACTATTGGGTACCAGACATCTGAACATTTAGACTATTGGCTTTCCAGGCTCACACTATTCAAACCGGAAAGTGAAACTACTCTAAAAGCTAGAGGCGATTGCAAGAAATGTTTCTGCTCACACCACGACTGCCGACCATGCATCATTCTTACCTTGCACCTGTCCAAAGGCCTTCCTCCGTCTGTGCTCTGGCAACTCTCACCCAAGCTCGGGCAGGGATGGAGGCTCTTGCCACAAGCAGCCCAAGCCTGGAGATATTCCTCATCCTGATCTTCCACTGCTGACATCTAGGAATTCCCTGGAGCTGCAAACACTTGCCTTTGCTGCTCAAGGATCTTCTCTAGCACCATGCCAAACCCCTTCTCCTATGGCAGTGCTGCAGCATCCTGCGAGCCATGGACTGGAACTGGCACCTTCAGCATAGTTGCTCCTGGGAAACATCCTTCAGCCATTCCCTTACTGCAATGAGCTGGACTCCTACACCTTTGCAAGGCTCTTCCTGGATAGGTGCATCCTCAGCAATGAGATGGTTCTGCTGAGAGCCACGGCTCTGAGGGAGCAGCCAGTCCTGCCCAAAGGCCTTCCTCCGTCACCAGTCCTGCAGCTCCCACGGAGGCACTGGGAGCCTTGGACACTCTTGCCACAAGTAGCCCAAGCGTGGACATCTTCCTCATCCTGCTCCTCCACTGCTGACATCAGGGAATTCCCTGGAGCTCCCAACATCTGCCTTTCCTGCTCGAGGATCGTGTCTGGCAGCTCTCTGAGCCTCTTACACTTTGGAAGCACAACAGCATCCTAGGAGTCATATACTGGCAACTGGCACCTCCAGGACACTTGCTGCTCCTAGGATGCTTTTCTCTGGGAAAATCTTCTTGCACACAACCTTGCTGCAGATTTTACTTCTAGGCCTTTTGTGGCCATCTGCATCCGCAGCCACAAGCAGCTTCTGATGATCGACATGGCTCTGGGAGAGCAGGGACTCCTGTCTGTGGACAAAGAAAACAAAGACAACTTGTAAGAAGAAAACCTGGAGCTTCTAGTTAGAAGAGAAAGGACTATTCAATCAAGGCAGAGCCAAGGGAGGAAACTTTCTAAAATGGAACAAGCAGCAGAAGCACAGCAGTATTGCAGAAGAAATTCCCCTCCCAGCACTTGGCTTAAGGAAAACGCCTGATGTTTCTATGAGAGACTTGAGTTCATGTCTACTATTGGGTACCAGACATCTGAACATTTAGACTATTGGCTTTCCAGGCTCACGCTATTCAAACCGGAAAGTGAAACTACTCTAACAGTAGGGATGATTGCAAGAAATGTTTCTGTTTACACCACGACTGCCGACCATGCATCATTCTTACCTTGCACCTGTCCAAAGGCCTTCCTCCGTCTGCGCTCCGGCAACTCTCACCCAGGCAAGGGCAAGGATGGAGGCCCTTGCCACAAGTAGCCCAAGCGTGGACATCTTCCTCATCCTGCTACTCCACTGCTGACGTCAGGGTATTCCCTGGAGCTGCAAACACCTGCCTTTGCGGCTCGAGGACCTTCTCTAGCACCATGCCAAACCCCTTTTCCTATGGCAGCGCTGCAGCATCCCGCGTGCCATGGACTGGAACTGGCACCTTCAGCATAGTTGCTCCTGGGAAACATCATTCAGCCATTCCCTTACTGCAATGAGCTGGACTCCTACTCCTCTGCAAGGCTCTTCCTGGACAGGTGCATCCTCAGCAATGAGACGGTTCTGCTGAGAGCCATGGCTCTGAGGGAGCAGCCAGTCCTGTCAAAAGGCCTTCCTCTGACTCCACTCCTGCAGCTCCCACGGAGGCACTGGGAGCCTTGGACACTCTTGCCACAAGTAGCCCAAGCGTGGACATCTTCCTCATCCTGCTCCTCCACTGCTGACGTCAGGGAATTCCCTGGAGCTCCTAAAATCTGCCTTTCCTGCTCGAGGATCGTGTCTGGCAGCTCTCTGAGCCTCTTCGCCTTTGGCAGCGCCACAGCATCCTGAGAGTCATATACTGGAAACTGGCAGCTCCAGGACACTTGCTGCTCCTAGGATGCTTTTCTCTGGGAAAATCTTCTTGCACACAACCTTGCTGCCGATTTTACTTCTAGGCCTTTCGTGGCCATCTGCATCCTCAGCCACAAGCAGGTTCTGATGATCAACAGGGCTCTGGGAGAGCAGGGACTCCTGTCTGTGGACAAAGAAAACAAAGACAACTTGTAAGAAGAAAACCTGGAGCTTCTAGATAGAAGACAAAGCACTATTCAATCAAGGCAGGGCCAAAGCAGGAAACTTTCTAAAATGGAACAAGCAGCAGAAGCAGAGCAGTTTTGCAGAAGAAATTCCCCTCCCCGCACTTGGCTTAAGGAAAAAGCCTGATGTTTCTATGAGAGACTTGAGTTCATGTCTACTATTGGGTACCAGACATCTGAACATTTAGACTATTGGCTTTCCAGGCTCACGCTATTCAAACCGGAAAGTGAAACTACTCTAACAGTAAGGATGATTGCAAGAAATGTTTCTGTTTACACCACGACTGCCGACCATCCATCATTCTTACCTTGCACCTGTCCAAAGGCCTTCCTCCATCTGCGCTCCGGCAACTCTCACCCAGGCAAGGGCAGGGATGGAGGCTCTTGCCACAAGTAGCCCAAGCGTGGACATCTTCCTCATCCTGCTACTCCACTGCTGACGTCAGGGTATTCCCTGGAGCTGCAAACACCTGCCTTTGCTGCTCGAGGATCTTCTCTAGCACCATGCAAAACCCCTTCTCCTATGGCAGCGCTGCAGCATCCTGCGAGCCACGGACTGGAACTGGCACCTCCAGCAAAGTTGCTCCTGGGAAACATCCCTCAGCCATTCCCTTACTGCAATGAGCTGGACTCCTACTCCTCTGCAATGCTCTTCCTGGACAGGTGCATCCTCAGCAATGAGACGGTTCTGCTGAGAGCCACAGCTCTGAGGAAGCAGCCAGTCCTGCCCAATGGTTGTCCTCTGTCACCAGTCCTGCAGCTCCCACGGAGGCACTGGGAGCCTTGGACACTCTTGCCACAAGTAGCCCAAGCGTGGACATCTTCCTCATCCTGCTCCTCCACTGCTGACGTCAGGGAATTCCCTGGTGCTCCCAACATCTGCCTTTCCTGCTGGAGGATCGTGTCTGGCAGATCTCTGAGCCTCTTTGCCTTTGGCAGCGCCACAGCATCCTAGGAGTCATATACTGGCAACTGGCACCTCCAGGACACTTGCTGCTCCTAGGATGCTTTTCTCTGGGAAAATCTTCTTGCACACGACATTGCTGCCGATTTTACTTCTAGGCCTTTCGTGGCCATCTGCATCCTCAGCCACAAGCAGCTTCTGATGATCAACAGGGCTCTGGGAGAGCAGGGACTCCTGTCTGTGGACAAAGAAAACAAAGACAACTTGTAAGAAGAAAACCTGGAGCTTCTAGTTAGAAGACAAAGGACTATTCAATCAAGGCAGGGCCAAGGGAGGAAACTTTCTAAAATGGAACAAGCAGCAGAAGCAGAGCAGTTTTGCAGAAGAAATTCCCCTCCCAGCACTTGGCTTAAGGAAAAAGCCTGATGTTTCTATGAGAGACTTGAGTTCATGTCTACTATTGGGTACCAGACATCTGAACATTTAGACTATTGGCTTTCCAGGCTCACATTATTCAAACCGGAAAGTGAAACTACTCTAAAAGCTAGAGGCGATTGCAAGAAATGTTTCTGCTCACACCACGACTGCCGACCATGCATCATTCTTACCTTGCACCTGTCCAAAGGCCTTCCTCCGTCTGTGCTCTGGCAACTCTCACCCAAGCTCGGGCAGGGATGGAGGCTCTTGCCACAAGTAGCCCAAGCCTGGAGATATTCCTCATCCTGATCTTCCACTGCTGACATCTAGGAATTCCCTGGAGCTGCAAACACTTGCCTTTGCTGCTCAAGGATCTTCTCTAGCACCATGCCAAACCCCTTCTCCTATGGCAGTGCTGCAGCATCCTGCGAGCCATGGACTGGAACTGGCACCTTCAGCATAGTTGCTCCTGGGAAACATCCTTCAGCCATTCCCTTACTGCAATGAGCTGGACTCCTACACCTTTGCAAGGCTCTTCCTGGATAGGTGCATCCTCAGCAATGAGACGGTTCTGCTGAGAGCCACGGCTCTGAGGGAGCAGCCAGTCCTGTCCAAAGGCCTTCCTCCGTCACCAGTCCTGCAGCTCCCACGGAGGCACTGGGAGCCTTGGACACTCTTGCCACAAGTAGCCCAAGCGTGGACATCTTCCTCATCCTGCTCCTCCACTGCTGACATCAGGGAATTCCCTGGAGCTCCCAACATCTGCCTTTCCTGCTCGAGGATCGTGTCTGGCAGCTCTCTGAGCCTCTTACACTTTGGAAGCACAACAGCATCCTAGGAGTCATATACTGGCAACTGGCACCTCCAGGACACTTGCTGCTCCTAGGATGCTTTTCTCTGGGAAAATCTTCTTGCACACAACCTTGCTGCAGATTTTACTTCTAGGCCTTTTGTGGCCATCTGCATCCGCAGCCACAAGCAGCTTCTGATGATCGACATGGCTCTGGGAGAGCAGGGACTCCTGTCTGTGGACAAAGAAAACAAAGACAACTTGTAAGAAGAAAACCTGGAGCTTCTAGTTAGAAGAGAAAGGACTATTCAATCAAGGCAGAGCCAAGGGAGGAAACTTTCTAAAATGGAACAAGCAGCAGAAGCACAGCAGTATTGCAGAAGAAATTCCCCTCCCAGCACTTGGCTTAAGGAAAACGCCTGATGTTTCTATGAGAGACTTGAGTTCATGTCTACTATTGGGTACCAGACATCTGAACATTTGGACTATTGGCTTTCCAGGCTCACGCTATTCAAACCGGAAAGTGAAACTACTCTAACAGTAGGGATGATTGCAAGAAATGTTTCTGTTTACACCACGACTGCCGACCATGCATCATTCTTACCTTGCACCTGTCCAAAGGCCTTCCTCCGTCTGCGCTCCGGCAACTCTCACCCAGGCAAGGGCAAGGATGGAGGCTCTTGCCACAAGTAGCCCAAGCGTGGACATCTTCCTCATCCTGCTACTCCACTGCTGACGTCAGGGTATTCCCTGGAGCTGCAAACACCTGCCTTTGCTGCTCGAGGACCTTCTCTAGCACCATGCCAAACCCCTTCTCCTATGGCAGTGCTGCAGCATCCCGCGAGCCATGGACTGGAACTGGCACCTTCAGCATAGTTGCTCCTGGGAAACATCATTCAGCCATTCCCTTACTGCAATGAGCTGGACTCCTACTCCTCTGCAAGGCTCTTCCTGGACAGGTGCATCCTCAGCAATGAGACGGTTCTGCTGAGAGCCATGGCTCTGAGGGAGCAGCCAGTCCTGTCAAAAGGCCTTCCTCTGACTCCACTCCTGCAGCTCCCACGGAGGCACTGGGAGCCTTGGACACTCTTGCCACAAGTAGCCCAAGCGTGGACATCTTCCTCATCCTGCTCCTCCACTGCTGACGTCAGGGAATTCCCTGGAGCTCCTAAAATCTGCCTTTCCTGCTCGAGGATCGTGTCTGGCAGCTCTCTGAGCCTCTTCGCCTTTGGCAGCGCCACAGCATCCTGAGAGTCATATACTGGAAACTGGCAGCTCCAGGACACTTGCTGCTCCTAGGATGCTTTTCTCTGGGAAAATCTTCTTGCACACAACCTTGCTGCCGATTTTACTTCTAGGCCTTTCGTGGCCATCTGCATCCGCAGCCACAAGCAGCTTCTGATGATCGACATGGCTCTGGGAAAACAGGGACTCCTGTCTGTGGACAAAGAAAACAAAGACAACTTGTAAGAAGAAAACCTGGAGCTTCTAGATAGAAGACAAAGGACTATTCAATCAAGGCAGGGCCAAGGGAGGAAACTTTCTAAAATGGAACAAGCAGCAGAAGCACAGTAGTTTTGCAGAAGAAATTCCCTTCCCAGCACTTGGCTTAAGGAAAAAACCTCATGTTTCTATGAGAGACTTGAGTTCATGTCTACTACTGGGTACCAGACATCTGAACATTTAGACTATTGGCTTTCCAGGCTCACGCTATTCAAACCGGAAAGTGAAACTACTCTAACAGTAAGGATGATTGCAAGAAATGTTTCTGTTTACACCACGACTGCCGACCATGCATCATTCTTACCTTGCACCTGTCCAAAGGCCTTCCTCCATCTGCGCTCCAGCAACTCTCACTCAGGCAAGGGCAGGGATGGAGGCTCTTGCCACAAGTAGCCCAAGCGTGGACATCTTCCTCATCCTGCTACTCCACTGCTGACGTCAGGGTATTCCCTGGAGCTGCAAACACCTGCCTTTGCTGCTCGAGGATCTTCTCTAGCACCATGCAAAACCCCTTCTCCTATGGCAGTGCTGCAGCATCCTGCGAGCCACGGACTGGAACTGGCACCTCCAGCAAAGTTGCTCCTGGGAAACATCCCTCAGCCATTCCCTTACTGCAATGAGCTGGACTCCTACTCCTCTGCAATGCTCTTCCTGGACAGGTGCATCCTCAGCAATGAGACGGTTCTGCTGAGATCCACAGCTCTGAGGGAGCAGCCAGTCCTGCCCAATGGTTGCCCTCTGTCACCAGTCCTGCAGCTCCCACGGAGGCACTGGGAGCCTTGGACACTCTTGCCACAAGTAGCCCAAGCGTGGACATCTTCCTCATCCTGCTCCTCCACTGCTGACGTCAGGGAATTCCCTGGAGCTCCAAACATCTGCCTTTCCAGCTGGAGGATCATGTCTGGCAGCTCTCTGAGCCTCTTCACCTTTGGCAGCGCCACAGCATCCTAGGAGTCATATACTGGCAACTGGCACCTCCAGGACACTTGCTGCTCCTAGGATGCTTTTCTCTGGGAAAATCTTCTTGCACACGACATTGCTGCCGATTTTACTTCTAGGCCTTTCGTGGCCATCTGCATCCTCAGCCACAAGCAGGTTCTGATGATCAACAGGGCTCTGGGAGAGCAGGGACTCCTGTCTGTGGACAAAGAAAACAAAGACAACTTGTAAGAAGAAAACCTGGAGCTTCTAGTTAGAAGACAAAGGACTATTCAATCAAGGCAGGGCCAAAGCAGGAAACTTTCTAAAATGGAACAAGCAGCAGAAGCAGAGCAGTTTTGCAGAAGAAATTCCCCTCCCAGCACTTGGCTTAAGGAAAAAGCCTGATGTTTCTATGAGAGACTTGAGTTCATGTCTACTATTGGGTACCAGACATCTGAACATTTAGACTATTGGCTTTCCAGGCTCACACTATTCAAACCGGAAAGTGAAACTACTCTAAAAGCTAGAGGCGATTGCAAGAAATGTTTCTGCTCGCACCACGACTGCCGACCATGCATCATTCTTACCTTGCACCTGTCCAAAGGCCTTCCTCCGTCTGCGCTCTGGCAACTCTCACCCAAGCTCGGGCAGGGATGGAGGCTCTTGCCACAAGTAGCCCAAGCCTGGAGATATTCCTCATCCTGATCTTCCACTGCTGACATCTAGGAATTCCCTGGAGCTGCAAACACCTGCCTTTGCTGCTCGAGGATCTTCTCTAGCACCATGCCAAATGCCTTCTCCTATGGCAGTGCTGCAGCATCCTGCGAGCCATGGACTGGAACTGGCACCTTCAGCATAGTTGCTCCTGGGAAACATCCTTCAGCCATTCCCTTGCCGCAATGAGCTGGACTCCTACTCCTTTGCAAGGCTCTTCCTGGATAGGTGCATCCTCAGCAATGAGACGGTTCTGCTGAGAGCCACGGCTCTGAGGGAGCAGCCAGTCCTGCCCAAAGGCCTTCCTCCGTCACCACTCCTGCAGCTCCCACGGAGGCACTGGGAGCCTTGGACACGCTTGCCACAAGTAGCCCAAGCGTCGAGATCTTCCTCATCCTGCTCCTCCACTGCTGACATCAGGGAATTCCCTGGAGCTCCCAACATCTGCCTTTCCTGCTCGAGGATCGTGTCTGGCAGCTCTCTGAGCCTCTTACACTTCGGAAGCGCAACAGCATCCTAGGAGTCATATACTGGCAACTGGCACCTCCAGGACACTTGCTGCTCCTAGGATGCTTTTCTCTGGGAAAATCTTCTTGCACACAACCTTGCTGCAGATTTTACTTCTAGGCCTTTTGTGGCCATCTGCATCCGCAGCCACAAGCAGCTTCTGATGATCGACATGGCTCTGGGAGAGCAGGGACTCCTGTCTGTGGACAAAGAAAACAAAGACAACTTGTAAGAAGAAAATCTGGAGCTTCTAGTTAGAAGAGAAAGGACTATTCAATCAAGGCAGAGCCAAGGGAGGAAACTTTCTAAAATGGAACAAGCAGCAGAAGCACAGCAGTATTGCAGAAGAAATTCCCCTCCCAGCACTTGGCTTAAGGAAAACGCCTGATGTTTCTGTGAGAGACATGAGTTCATGTCTACTATTGGGTACCAGACATCTGAACATTTAGACTATTGGCTTTCCAGGCTCACGCTATTCAAACCGGAAAGTGAAACTACTCTAACAGTAAGGATGATTGCAAGAAATGTTTCTGTTTACACCACGACTGCCGACCATCCATCATTCTTACCTTGCACCTGTCCAAAGGCCTTCCTCCGTCTGCGCTCCGGCAACTCTCACCCAGGCAAGGGCAGGGATAGAGGCTCTTGCCACAAGTAGCCCAAGCATGGACATCTTCCTCATCCTGCTACTCTACTGCTGACGTCAGGGTATTCCCTGGAGCTGCAAACACCTGCCTTTGCTGCTCGAGGACCTTCTCTAGCATCATGCCAAACCCCTTCTCCTATGGCAGTGCTGCAGCATCCTGCGAGCCATGGACTGGAACTGGCACCTTCAGCATAGTTGCTCCTGGGAAACATCATTCAGCCATTCCCTTACTGCAATGAGCTGGACTCCTACTCCTTTGCAAGGCTCTTCCTGGACAGGTGCATCCTCAGCAATGAGACGGTTCTGCTGAGAGCCATGGCTCTGAGGGAGGAGCCAGTCCTGTCCAAAGGCCTTCCTCTGACTCCACTCCTGCAGCTCTCACGGAGGCACTGGGAGCCTCGGACACTCTTGCCACAAGTAGCCCAAGCGTGGACATCTTCCTCATCCTGCTCCTCCACTGCTGACGTCAGGGAATTCCCTGGAGCTCCTAAAATCTGCCTTTCCTGCTGGAGGATCGTGTCTGGCAGCTCTCTGATCCTCTTCGCCTTTGGCAGCGCCACAGCATCCTGAGAGTCATATACTGGAAACTGGCAGCTACATGACACTTGCCGCTCCTAGGATGCTTTTCTCTGGGAAAATCTTCTTGGACACGACATTGCTCCAGTTTTTACTTCTAGGCCTTTCGTGGCCATCTGCATCCGCAGCCACAAGCAGCTTCTGATGATCGACATGGCTCTGGGAAAACAGGGACTCCTGTCTGTGGACAAAGAAAACAAAGACAACTTGTAAGAAGAAAACCTGGAGCTTCTAGATAGAAGACAAAGGACTATTCAATCAAGGCAGGGCCAAGGGAGGAAACTTTCTAAAATGGAACAAGCAGCAGAAGCACAGTAGTTTTGCAGAAGAAATTCCCTTCCCAGCACTTGGCTTAAGGAAAAAACCTCATGTTTCTATGAGAGACTTGAGTTCATGTATTCTACTGGGTACCAGACATCTGAACATTTAGACTATTGGCTTTCCAGGCTCACGCTATTCAAACCGGAAAGTGAAACTACTCTAACAGTAAGGATGATTGCAAGAAATGTTTCTGTTTACACCACGACTGCCGACCATCCATCATTCTTACCTTGCACCTGTCCAAAGGCCTTCCTCCATCTGCGCTCCAGCAACTCTCACTCAGGCAAGGGCAGGGATGGAGGCTCTTGCCACAAGTAGCCCAAGCGTGGACATCTTCCTCATCCTGCTACTCCACTGCTGACGTCAGGGTATTCCCTGGAGCTGCAAACACCTGCCTTTGCTGCTCGAGGATCTTCTCTAGCACCATGCAAAACCCCTTCTCCTATGGCAGCGCTGCAGCATCCTGCGAGCCACGGACTGGAACTGGCACCTCCAGCAAAGTTGCTCCTGGGAAACATCCCTCAGCCATTCCCTTACTGCAATGAGCTGGACTCCTACTCCTCTGCAATGCTCTTCCTGGACAGGTGCATCCTCAGCAATGAGACGGTTCTGCTGAGATCCACAGCTCTGAGGGAGCAGCCAGTCCTGCCCAATGGTTGCCCTCTGTCACCAGTCCTGCAGCTCCCACGGAGGCACTGGGAGCCTTGGACACTCTTGCCACAAGTAGCCCAAGCGTGGACATCTTCCTCATCCTGCTCCTCCACTGCTGACGTCAGGGAATTCCCTGGTGCTCCCAACATCTGCCTTTCCTGCTGGAGGATCGTGTCTGGCAGATCTCTGAGCCTCTTTGCCTTTGGCAGCGCCACAGCATCCTAGGAGTCATATACTGGCAACTGGCACCTCCAGGACACTTGCTTCTCCTAGGATGCTTTCCTCTAGGAAAATCTTCTTGCACACGTCCTTGCTCCAGTTTTTACTCCTAGGCCTTTCGTGGCCATCTGCATTCTCAGCCACAAGAAGCTTCTGATGATCGACATGGCTCTGGGAGAGCAGGGACTCCTGTCTGTGGACAAAGAAAACAAAGACAACTTGTAAGAAGAAAACCTGGAGCTTCTAGTTAGAAGAAAAAGGACTATTCAATCAAGGCAGGGCCAAAGCAGGAAACTTTCTAAAATGGAACAAGCAGCAGAAGCACAGTAGTTTTGCAGAAGAAATTCCCCTCCCAGCACTTGGCTTAAGGAAAAAGCCTGATGTTTCTATGAGAGACATGAGTTCATGTCTACTATTGGGTACCAGACATCTGAACACTTAGACTATTGGCTTTCCAGGCTCACGCTATTCAAACCGGAAAGTGAAACTACTCTAACAGTAGGGATGATTGCAAGAAATGTTTCTGTTTACACCACGACTGCCGACCATGCATCATTCTTACCTTGCACCTGTCCAAAGGCCTTCCTCCGTCTGCGCTCTGGCAACTCTCACCCAAGCTCGGGCAGGGATGGAGGCTCTTGCCACAAGTAGCCCAAGCCTGGAGATATTCCTCATCCTGATCTTCCACTGCTGACATCTAGGAATTCCCTGGAGCTGCAAACACTTGCCTTTGCTGCTCGAGGATCTTCTCTAGCATCATGCCAAACGCCTTCTCCTATGGCAGTGCTGCAGCATCCTGCAAGTCACGGACTGGAACTGGCACCTCCAGCAAAGTTGCTCCTGGGAAACATCCCTCAGCCATTCCCTTACTGCAATGAGCTGGACTCCTACTCCTCTGCAATGCTCTTCCTGGACAGGTGCATCCTCAGCAATGAGACGGTTCTGCTGAGAGCCGCGGCTCTGAGGGAGCAGCCAGTCCTGCCCAAAGGCCTTCCTCCGCCTCCAGTCCCGCAGCTCCCACGGAGGCACTGGGAGCCTTGGACACTCTTGCCACAAGTAGCCCAAGCGTCGAGATCTTCCTCATCCTGCTCCTCCACTGCTGACGGCAGGGAATTCCCTGGAGCTGCAAACACCTGCCTTTGCTGCTCGAGGATCGTGTCTGGCAGCTCTCTGAGCCTCTTCACCTTTGGCTGTGCCACAGCATCCTTGGAGTCATATACTGGCAACTGGCACCTCCAGTACACTTGCTGCTCCTAGGATGCTTTTCTCTGGGAAAATCTTGCACACGACCTTGCTCCAGATTTTACTTCTAGGCCTTTTGTGGCCATCTGCATCCGCAGCCACAAGCAGCTTCTGATGATCGACATGGCTCTGGGAGAGCAGGGACTCCTGTCAGTGGACAAAGAAAACAAAGACAACTTGTAAGATTAAAACCTGGAGCTTCTAGTTAGAAGAGAAAGGACAATTCAATCAAGGCAGGGCCAAAGCAGGAAACTTTCTAAAATGGAACAAGCAGCAGAAGCACAGTAGTTTTGCAGAAGAAATTCCCCTCCCCGCACTTGGCTTAAGGAAAAAGCCTGATGTTTCTATGAGAGACTTGAGTTCATGTCTACTATTGGATAGCAGACATCTGAACATTTAGACTACTGGCTTTCCAGGCTCACGCAATTCAAACCGGAATGTCAAACTATTTCAAAAGCTAGAGATGCTTCGAAGAAATGTTTCTGTATTCACCACAACTGGGGACCATGCATCATTCTTACCTTGCACCTGTCCAAAGGCCTTCCTCCGTCTCCAGTCCTGCCGCTCTCACGGAGGCACTGGGAGCCTTGGACACTCTTGCCACAAGTAGCCCAAGCGTGGACATCTTCCTCATCCTGCTCCTCCACTGCTGACGTCAGGGAATTCCCTGGAGCTCCAAACATCTGCCTTTCCAGCTGGAGGATCATGTCTGGCAGCTCTCTGAGCCTCTTCACCTTTGGCAGCGCCACAGCATCCTAGGAGTCATATACTGGCAACTGGCACCTCCAGGACACTTGCTGCTCCTAGGATGCTTTTCTCTGGGAAAATCTTCTTGTACACGACATTGCTGCCGATTTTACTTCTAGGCCTTTCGTGGCCATCTGCATCCTCAGCCACAAGCAGGTTCTGATGATCAACAGGGCTCTGGGAGAGCAGGGACTCCTGTCTGTGGACAAAGAAAACAAAGACAACTTGTAAGAAGAAAACCTGGAGCTTCTAGTTAGAAGACAAAGGACTATTCAATCAAGGCAGGGCCAAAGCAGGAAACTTTCTAAAATGGAACAAGCAGCAGAAGCAGAGCAGTTTTGCAGAAGAAATTCCCCTCCCAGCACTTGGCTTAAGGAAAAAGCCTGATGTTTCTATGAGAGACTTGAGTTCATGTCTACTATTGGGTACCAGACATCTGAACATTTAGACTATTGGCTTTCCAGGCTCACACTATTCAAACCGGAAAGTGAAACTACTCTAAAAGCTAGAGGCGATTGCAAGAAATGTTTCTGCTCACACCACGACTGCCGACCATGCATCATTCTTACC
This sequence comes from Aphelocoma coerulescens, assembly GCF_041296385.1. Lineage (NCBI taxonomy): Eukaryota > Metazoa > Chordata > Aves > Passeriformes > Corvidae > Aphelocoma > Aphelocoma coerulescens. Next base: position 1,451,579 of record NW_027183894.1, read on the forward strand.
TTGCACCTGTCCAAAGGCCTTCCTCCGTCTGCGCTCTGGCAACTCTCACCCAAGCTCGGGCAGGGATGGAGGCTCTTGCCACAAGTAGCCCAAGCCTGGAGATATTCCTCATCCTGATCTTCCACTGCTGACATCTAGGAATTCCCTGGAGCTGCAAACACTTGCCTTTGCTGCTCGAGGATCTTCTCTAGCACCATGCCAAATGCCTTCTCCTATGGCAGTGCTGCAGCATCCTGCGAGCCATGGACTGGAACTGGCACCTTCAGCATAGTTGCTCCTGGGAAACATCCTTCAGCCATTCCCTTACTGCAATGAGCTGGACTCCTACACCTTTGCAAGGCTCTTCCTGGATAGGTGCATCCTCAGCAATGAGACGGTTCTGCTGAGAGCCACGGCTCTGAGGGAGCAGCCAGTCCTGCCCAAAGGCCTTCCTCCGTCACCAGTCCTGCAGCTCCCACGGAGGCACTGGGAGCCCTGGACACTCTTGCCACAAGTAGCCCAAGCGTCGAGATCTTCCTCATCCTGCTCCTCCACTGCTGACATCAGGGAATTCCCTGGAGCTCCCAACATCTGCCTTTCCTGCTCGAGGATCGTGTCTGGCAGCTCTCTGAGCCTCTTACACTTTGGAAGCGCAACAGCATCCTAGGAGTCATATACTGGCAACTGGCACCTCCAGGACACTTGCTGCTCCTAGGATGCTTTTCTCTGGGAAAATCTTCTTGCACACAACCTTGCTGCAGTTTTTACTTCTAGGCCTTTCGTGGCCATCTGCATCCGCAGCCACAAGCAGCTTCTGATGATCGACATGGCTCTGGGAGAGCAGGGACTCCTGTCTGTGGACAAAGAAAACAAAGACAACTTGTAAGAAGAAAACCTGGAGCTTCTAGTTAGAAGAGAAAGGACTATTCAATCAAGGCAGAGCCAAGGGAGGAAACTTTCTAAAATGGAACAAGCAGCAGAAGCACAGCAGTATTGCAGAAGAAATTCCCCTCCCAGCACTTGGCTTAAGGAAAACGCCTGATGTTTCTGTGAGAGACATGAGTTCATGTCTACTATTGGGTACCAGACATCTGAACATTTAGACTATTGGCTTTCCAGGCTCACGCTATTCAAACCGGAAAGTGAAACTACTCTAACAGTAAGGATGATTGCAAGAAATGTTTCTGTTTACACCACGACTGCCGACCATGCATCATTCTTACCTTGCACCTGTCCAAAGGCCTTCCTCCGTCTGCGCTCCGGCAACTCTCACCCAGGCAAGGGCAGGGATAGAGGCTCTTGCCACAAGTAGCCCAAGCATGGACATCTTCCTCATCCTGCTACTCTACTGCTGACGTCAGGGTATTCCCTGGAGCTGCAAACACCTGCCTTTGCTGCTCGAGGACCTTCTCTAGCATCATGCCAAACCCCTTCTCCTATGGCAGTGCTGCAGCATCCTGCGAGCCATGGACTGGAACTGGCACCTTCAGCATAGTTGCTCCTGGGAAACATCATTCAGCCATTCCCTTACTGCAATGAGCTGGACTCCTACTCCTTTGCAAGGCTCTTCCTGGACAGGTGCATCCTCAGCAATGAGACGGTTCTGCTGAGAGCCATGGCTCTGAGGGAGGAGCCAGTCCTGTCCAAAGGCCTTCCTCTGACTCCACTCCTGCAGCTCTCACGGAGGCACTGGGAGCCTTGGACACTCTTGCCACAAGTAGCCCAAGCGTGGACATCTTCCTCATCCTGCTCCTCCACTGCTGACGTCAGGGAATTCCCTGGAGCTCCTAAAATCTGCCTTTCCTGCTGGAGGATCGTGTCTGGCAGCTCTCTGATCCTCTTCGCCTTTGGCAGCGCCACAGCATCCTGAGAGTCATATACTGGAAACTGGCAGCTACATGACACTTGCCGCTCCTAGGATGCTTTTCTCTGGGAAAATCTTCTTGGACACGACATTGCTCCAGTTTTTACTTCTAGGCCTTTCGTGGCCATCTGCATTCTCAGCCACAAGCAGGTTCTGATGATCGACATTGCTCTGGGAGAGCAGGGACTCCTGTCTGTGGACAAAGAAAACAAAGACAACTTGTAAGAAGAAAACCTGGAGCTTCTAGTTAGAAGACAAAGGACTATTCAAACAAGGCAGGGCCAAAGCAGGAAACTTTCTAAAATGGAACAAGCAGCAGAAGCACAGCAGTATTGCAGAAGAAATTCCCCTCCCAGCACTTGGCTTAAGGAAAACGCCTGATGTTTCTGTGAGAGACATGAGTTCATGTCTACTATTGGGTACCAGACATCTGAACATTTAGACTATTGGCTTTCCAGGCTCACGCTATTCAAACCGGAAAGTGAAACTATTCTAACAGAAGGGATGATTGCAAGAAATGTTTCTGTTTACACCACGACTGCCGACCATCCATCATTCTTACCTTGCACCTGTCCAAAGGCCTTCCTCCATCTGCGCTCCGGCAACTCTCACCCAGGCAAGGGCAGGGATGGAGGCTCTTGCCACAAGTAGCCCAAGCGTGGACATCTTCCTCATCCTGCTACTCCACTGCTGACGTCAGGGTATTCCCTGGAGCTGCAAACACCTGCCTTTGCTGCTCGAGGACCTTCTCTAGCACCATGCAAAACCCCTTCTCCTATGGCAGTGCTGCAGCATCCTGCGAGCCACGGACTGGAACTGGCACCTCCAGCAAAGTTGCTCCTGGGAAACATCCCTCAGCCATTCCCTTACTGCAATGAGCTGGACTCCTACTCCTCTGCAATGCTCTTCCTGGACAGGTGCATCCTCAGCAATGAGACGGTTCTGCTGAGAGCCACGGCTCTGAGGGAGCAGCCAGTCCTGCCCAATGGTTGTCCTCCGTCACCAGTCCTGCAGCTCCCACGGAGGCACTGGGAGCCTTGGACACTCTTGCCACAAGTAGCCCAAGCGTGGACATCTTCCTCATCCTGCTCCTCCACTGCTGACGTCAGGGAATTCCCTGGTGCTCCCAACATCTGCCTTTCCTGCTCGAGGATCGTGTCTGGCAGCTCTCTGAGCCTCTTTGCCTTTGGCAGCGCCACAGCATCCTAGGAGTCATATACTGGCAACTGGCACCTCCAGGACACTTGCTGCTCCTAGGATGCTTTCCTCTGGGAAAATCTTCTTGGACACGTCCTTGCTCCAGTTTTTACTCCTAGGCCTTTCGTGGCCATCTGCATTCTCAGCCACAAGCAGCTTCTGATGATCGACATGGCTCTGGGAGAGCAGGGACTCCTGTCTGTGGACAAAGAAAACAAAGACAACTTGTAAGAAGAAAACCTGGAGCTTCTAGTTAGAAAAAAAAGGACTATTCAATCAAGGCAGGGCCAAGGGAGGAAACTTTCTAAAATGGAACAAGCAGCAGAAGCACAGTAGTTTTGCAGAAGAAATTCCCCTCCCAGCACTTGGCTTAAGGAAAAAGCCTGATGTTTCTATGAGAGACTTGAGTTCATGTCTACTATTGGGTACCAGACATCTGAACATTTAGACTATTGGCTTTCCATGCTCACGCTATTCAAACCGGAAAGTGAAACTACTCTAACAGTAGGGATGATTGCAAGAAATGTTTCTGTTTACACCACGACTGCCGACCATGCATCATTCTTACCTTGCACCTGTCCAAAGGCCTTCCTCCGTCTGCGCTCCGGCAACTCTCACCCAGGCAAGGGCAAGGATGGAGGCTCTTGCCACAAGTAGCCCAAGCGTGGACATCTTCCTCATCCTGCTCCGCCACTGCTGACATCAGGGAATTCCCTGGAGCTCCCAACATCTGCCTTTCCTGCTCGAGGATCGTGTCTGGCAGCTCTCTGAGCCTCTTCATCTTTGGCTGCGCCACAGCATCCTAGGAGTCATATACTGGCAACTGGCACCTCCAGGACACTTGCTGCTCCTAGGATGCTTTTCTCTGGGAAAATCTTCTTGCATACGACCTTGCTCCCGATTTTACTTCTAGGTCTTTCGTGGCCATGTGCATCCGCGGCCACGAGCAGCTTCTGATGATCAACAGGGCTCTGGGAGAGCAGGGACTCCTGTCTGTGGACAAAGAAAACAAAGACAACTTGTAAGAAGAAAACCTGGAGCTTCTAGATAGAAGAGAAAGGACTATTCAATCAAGGCAGGGCCAAAGCAGGAAACTTTCTAAAATGGAACAAGCAGAAGAAGCAGAGCAGTTTTGCAGAAGAAATTCCCCTCCCAGCACTTGGCTTAATGAAAAAGCCTGATGTTGCTATGAGAGACTTGAGTTCATGTCTACTATTGGGGAGCAGACGTCTGAACATTTAGAGTATTGGCGCTCCAGGCTCACGCTATTCAAACCGGAAAGTGAAACTATTCTAACAGAAGGGATGATTGCAAGAAATGTTTCTGTTTACACCACAACTGCCGACCATCCATCATTCTTACCTTGCACCTGTCCAAAGGCCTTCCTCCATCTGCGCTCTGGCAACTCTCACCCAGGGTCGGGCAGGGATGGAGGCTCGTGCCACAAGTAGCCCAAGCGCGGACATCTTCCTCATCCTGATCTTCCACTGCTGACATCTAGGAATTCCCTGGAGCTGCAAACACTTGCCTTTGCTGCTCAAGGATCTTCTCTAGCACCATGCCAAATGCCTTCTCCTATGGCAGCGCTGCAGCATCCTGCGAGCCACGGACTGGAACTGGCACCTCCAGCAAAGTTGCTCCTGGGAAACATCCCTCAGCCATTCCCTTACTGCAATGAGCTGGACTCCTACTCCTCTGCAATGCTCTTCCTGGACAGGTGCATCCTCAGCAACGAGACGGTTCTGCTGAGAGCCGCGGCTCTGAGGGAGCAGCCAGTCCTGCCAAAAGGCCTTCCTCCGTCTCCAGTCCCGCAGCTCCCACGGAGGCACTGGGAGCCTTGGACACTCTTGCCACAAGTAGCCCAAGCGTGGACATCTTCCTCATCCTGCTCCTCCACTGCTGACGTCAGGGAATTCCCTGGTGCTCCCAACATCTGCCTTTCCTGCTCGAGGATCGTGTCTGGCAGCTCTCTGAGCCTCTTCAACTTTGGCAGCGCCACAGCATCCTAGGAGTCATATACTGGCAACTGGCACCTCCAGGACACTTGCTGCTCCTAGGATGCTTTTCTCTGGGAAAATCTTCTTGCATACGACCTTGCTCCAGATTTTACTTCTAGGTCTTTCGTGGCCATGTGCATCCGCAGCCACAAGCAGCTTCTGATGATCGACATGGCTCTGGGAGAGCAGGGACTCCTGTCTGTGGACAAAGAAAACAAAGACAACTTGTAAGAAGAAAACCTGGAGCTTCTAGATAGAAGAGAAAGGACTATTCAATCAAGGCAGGGCCAAAGCAGGAAACTTTCTAAAATGGAACAAGCAGCAGAAGCACAGTAGTTTTGCAGAAGAAATTCCCCTCCCAGCACTTGGCTTAAGGAAAAAGTCTGATGTTTCTATGAGAGACTTGAGTTCATGTCTACTATTGGATAGCAGACATCTGAACATTTAGACTACTGGCTTTCCAGGCTCACGCAATTCAAACCGGAATGTCAAACTATTTCAAAAGCTAGAGATGCTTGGAAGAAATGTTTCTGTACTCACCACAACTGGGGACCATGCATCATTCTTACCTTGCACCTGTCCAAAGGCCTTCCTCCGTCTCCAGTCCTGCCGCTCTCACGGAGGCACTGGGAGCCTCGGACACTCTTGCCACAAGTAGCCCAAGCGTGGACATCTTCCTCATCCTGCTCCTCCACTGCTGACGTCAAGGAATTCCCTGGAGCTCCCAACATCTGCCTTTCCAGCTGGAGGATCATGTCTGGCAGCTCTCTGAGCCTCTTCAACTTTGGCTGCGCCACAGCATCCTAGGAGTCATATACTGGCAACTGGCACCTCCAGGACACTTGCTGCTCCTAGGATGCTTTTCTCTGGGAAAATCTTCTTGCATACAACCTTGCTCCAGTTTTTACTTCTAGGCCTTTCGTGGCCATCTGCATTCTCAGCCACAAGCAGGTTCTGATGATCAACAGGGCTCTGGGAGAGCAGGGACTCCTGTCTGTGGACAAAGAAAACAAAGACAACTTGTAAGAAGAAAACCTGGAGCTTCTAGATAGAAGACAAAGGACTATTCAATCAAGGCAGGGCCAAGGGAGGAAACTTTCTAAAATGGAACAAGCAGCAGAAGCACAGTACTTTTGCAGAAGAAATTCCCTTCCCAGCACTTGGCTTAAGGAAAAAACCTCATGTTTCTATGAGAGACTTGAGTTCATGTCTACTACTGGGTACCAGACATCTGAACATTTAGACTATTGGCTTTCCAGGCTCACGCTATTCAAACCTGAAAGTGAAACTACTCTAACAGTAAGGATGATTGCAAGAAATGTTTCTGTTTACACCACGACTGCCGACCATGCATCATTCTTACCTTGCACCTGTCCAAAGGCCTTCCTCCATCTGCGCTCCAGCAACTCTCACTCAGGCAAGGGCAGGGATGGAGGCTCTTGCCACAAGTAGCCCAAGCGTGGACATCTTCCTCATCCTGCTACTCCACTGCTGACGTCAGGGTATTCCCTGGAGCTGCAAACACCTGCCTTTGCTGCTCGAGGATCTTCTCTAGCACCATGCAAAACCCCTTCTCCTATGGCAGTGCTGCAGCATCCTGCGAGCCACGGACTGGAACTGGCACCTCCAGCAAAGTTGCTCCTGGGAAACATCCCTCAGCCATTCCCTTACTGCAATGAGCTGGACTCCTACTCCTCTGCAATGCTCTTTCTGGACAGGTGCATCCTCAGCAATGAGACAGTTCTGCTGAGAGCCACAGCTCTGAGGAAGCAGCCAGTCCTGCCCAATGGTTGTCCTCTGTCACCAGTCCTGCAGCTCCCACGGAGGCACTGGGAGCCTTGGACACTCTTGCCACAAGTAGCCCAAGCGTGGACATCTTCCTCATCCTGCTCCTCCACTGCTGACATCAGGGAATTCCCTGGAGCTCCCAACATCTGCCTTTCCTGCTCGAGGATCGTGTCTGGCAGCTCTCTGAGCCTCTTACACTTTGGAAGCGCAACAGCATCCTAGGAGTCATATACTGGCAACTGGCACCTCCAGGACACTTGCTGCTCCTAGGATGCTTTTCTCTGGGAAAATCTTCTTGCACACAACCTTGCTGCAGATTTTACTTCTAGGCCTTTTGTGGCCATCTGCATCCGCAGCCACAAGCAGCTTCTGATGATCGACATGGCTCTGGGAGAGCAGGGACTCCTGTCTGTGGACAAAGAAAACAAAGACAACTTGTAAGAAGAAAACCTGGAGCTTCTAGTTAGAAGAGAAAGGACTATTCAATCAAGGCAGAGCCAAGGGAGGAAACTTTCTAAAATGGAACAAGCAGCAGAAGCACAGCAGTATTGCAGAAGAAATTCCCCTCCCAGCACTTGGCTTAAGGAAAACGCCTGTGATGTTTCATGTTTCTGTGAGAGACATGAGTTCATGTCTACTATTGGGTACCAGACATCTGAACATTTAGACTATTGGCTTTCCAGGCTCACGCTATTCAAACCGGAAAGTGAAACTACTCTAACAGTAAGGATGATTGCAAGAAATGTTTCTGTTTACACCACGACTGCCGACCATGCATCATTCTTACCTTGCACCTGTCCAAAGGCCTTCCTCCGTCTGCGCTCCGGCAACTCTCACCCAGGCAAGGGCAGGGATGGAGGCTCTTGCCACAAGTAGCCCAAGCATGGACATCTTCCTCATCCTGCTACTCTACTGCTGACGTCAGGGTATTCCCTGGAGCTGCAAACACCTGCCTTTGCTGCTCGAGGACCTTCTCTAGCATCATGCCAAATGCCTTCTCCTATGGCAGTGCTGCAGCATCCTGCGAGCCATGGACTGGAACTGGCACCTTCAGCATAGTTGCTCCTGGGAAACATCATTCAGCCATTCCCTTACTGCAATGAGCTGGACTCCTACTCCTTTGCAAGGCTCTTCCTGGACAGGTGCATCCTCAGCAATGAGACGGTTCTGCTGAGAGCCATGGCTCTGAGGGAGGAGCCAGTCCTGTCCAAAGGCCTTCCTCTGACTCCACTCCTGCAGCTCTCACGGAGGCACTGGGAGCCTCGGGCACTCTTGCCACAAGTAGCCCAAGCGTGGACATCTTCCTCATCCTGCTCCTCCACTGCTGACGTCAGGGAATTCCCTGGAGCTCCTAAAATCTGCCTTTCCTGCTCGAGGATCGTGTCTGGCAGCTCTCTGAGCCTCTTCGCCTTTGGCAGCGCCACAGCATCCTGAGAGTCATATACTGGAAACTGGCAGCTACATGACACTTGCCGCTCCTAGGATGCTTTTCTCTGGGAAAATCTTCTTGGACACGACATTGCTCCAGTTTTTACTTCTAGGCCTTTCGTGGCCATCTGCATTCTCAGCCACAAGCAGGTTCTGATGATCGACATGGCTCTGGGAGAGCAGGGACTCCTGTCTGTGGACAAAGAAAACAAAGACAACTTGTAAGAAGAAAACCTGGAGCTTCTAGTTAGAAGACAAAGGACTATTCAAACAAGGCAGGGCCAAAGCAGGAAACTTTCTAAAATGGAACAAGCAGCAGAAGCACAGCAGTATTGCAGAAGAAATTCCCCTCCCAGCACTTGGCTTAAGGAAAACGCCTGATGTTTCTGTGAGAGACATGAGTTCATGTCTACTATTGGGTACCAGACATCTGAACATTTAGACTATTGGCTTTCCAGGCTCACGCTATTCAAACCGGAAAGTGAAACTATTCTAACAGAAGGGATGATTGCAAGAAATGTTTCTGTTTACACCACGACTGCCGACCATCCATCATTCTTACCTTGCACCTGTCCAAAGGCCTTCCTCCATCTGCGCTCCGGCAACTCTCACCCAGGCAAGGGCAGGGATGGAGGCTCTTGCCACAAGTAGCCCAAGCGTGGACATCTTCCTCATCCTGCTACTCCACTGCTGACGTCAGGGTATTCCCTGGAGCTGCAAACACCTGCCTTTGCTGCTCGAGGACCTTCTCTAGCACCATGCAAAACCCCTTCTCCTATGGCAGTGCTGCAGCATCCTGCGAGCCACGGACTGGAACTGGCACCTCCAGCAAAAATGCTCCTGGGAAACATCCCTCAGCCATTCCCTTACTGCAATGAGCTGGACTCCTACTCCTCTGCAATGCTCTTCCTGGACAGGTGCATCCTCAGCAATGAGACGGTTCTGCTGAGAGCCACGGCTCTGAGGGAGCAGCCAGTCCTGCCCAATGGTTGTCCTCTGTCACCAGTCCTGCAGCTCCCACGGAGGCACTGGGAGCCTTGGACACTCTTGCCACAAGTAGCCCAAGCGTGGACATCTTCCTCATCCTGCTCCTCCACTGCTGACGTCAGGGAATTCCCTGGTGCTCCCAACATCTGCCTTTCCTGCTCGAGGATCGTGTCTGGCAGCTCTCTGAGCCTCTTTGCCTTTGGCAGCGCCACAGCATCCTAGGAGTCATATACTGGCAACTGGCACCTCCAGGACACTTGCTGCTCCTAGGATGCTTTCCTCTGGGAAAATCTTCTTGGACACGTCCTTGCTCCAGTTTTTACTCCTAGTCCTTTCGTGGCCATCTGCATTCTCAGCCACAAGCAGCTTCTGATGATCGACATGGCTCTGGGAGAGCAGGGACTCCTGTCTGTGGACAAAGAAAACAAAGACAACTTGTAAGAAGAAAACCTGGAGCTTCTAGTTAGAAAAAAAAGGACTATTCAATCAAGGCAGGGCCAAGGGAGGAAACTTTCTAAAATGGAACAAGCAGCAGAAGCACAGTAGTTTTGCAGAAGAAATTCCCCTCCCAGCACTTGGCTTAAGGAAAAAGCCTGATGTTTCTATGAGAGACTTGAGTTCATGTCTACTATTGGGTACCAGACATCTGAACATTTAGACTATTGGCTTTCCAGGCTCACGCTATTCAAACCGGAAAGTGAAACTACTCTAACAGTAGGGATGATTGCAAGAAATGTTTCTGTTTACACCACGACTGCCGACCATGCATCATTCTTACCTTGCACCTGTCCAAAGGCCTTCCTCCGTCTGCGCTCCGGCAACTCTCACCCAGGCAAGGGCAAGGATGGAGGCTCTTGCCACAAGTAGCCCAAGCGTGGACATCTTCCTCATCCTGCTCCGCCACTGCTGACATCAGGGAATTCCCTGGAGCTCCCAACATCTGCCTTTCCTGCTCGAGGATCGTGTCTGGCAGCTCTCTGAGCCTCTTCATCTTTGGCTGCGCCACAGCATCCTAGGAGTCATATACTGGCAACTGGCACCTCCAGGACACTTGCTGCTCCTAGGATGCTTTTCTCTGGGAAAATCTTCTTGCATACGACCTTGCTCCAGATTTTACTTCTAGGTCTTTCGTGGCCATGTGCATCCGCGGCCACGAGCAGCTTCTGATGATCAACAGGGCTCTGGGAGAGCAGGGACTCCTGTCTGTGGACAAAGAAAACAAAGACAACTTGTAAGAAGAAAACCTGGAGCTTCTAGATAGAAGAGAAAGGACTATTCAATCAAGGCAGGGCCAAAGCAGGAAACTTTCTAAAATGGAACAAGCAGAAGAAGCAGAGCAGTTTTGCAGAAGAAATTCCCCTCCCAGCACTTGGCTTAATGAAAAAGCCTGATGTTGCTATGAGAGACTTGAGTTCATGTCTACTATTGGGGAGCAGACGTCTGAACATTTAGAGTATTGGCGCTCCAGGCTCACGCTATTCAAACCGGAAAGTGAAACTATTCTAACAGAAGGGATGATTGCAAGAAATGTTTCTGTTTACACCACAACTGCCGACCATCCATCATTCTTACCTTGCACCTGTCCAAAGGCCTTCCTCCATCTGCGCTCTGGCAACTCTCACCCAGGGTCGGGCAGGGATGGAGGCTCGTGCCACAAGTAGCCCAAGCGCGGACATCTTCCTCATCCTGATCTTCCACTGCTGACATCTAGGAATTCCCTGGAGCTGCAAACACTTGCCTTTGCTGCTCAAGGATCTTCTCTAGCACCATGCCAAATGCCTTCTCCTATGGCAGCGCTGCAGCATCCTGCGACTCACGGACTGGAACTGGCACCTCCAGCAAAGTTGCTCCTGGGAAACATCCCTCAGCCATTCCCTTACTGCAATGAGCTGGACTCCTACTCCTCTGCAATGCTCTTCCTGGACAGGTGCATCCTCAGCAACGAGACGGTTCTGCTGAGAGCCGCGGCTCTGAGGGAGCAGCCAGTCCTGCCAAAAGGCCTTCCTCCGTCTCCAGTCCCGCAGCTCCCACGGAGGCACTGGGAGCCTTGGACACTCTTGCCACAAGTAGCCCAAGCGTGGACATCTTCCTCATCCTGCTCCTCCACTGCTGACGTCAGGGAATTCCCTGGAGCTGCAAACACCTGCCTTTGCTGCTGGAGGATCATGTCTGGCAGCTCTCTGAGCCTCTTCATCTTTGGCTGCGCCACAGCATCCTAGGAGTCATATACTGGCAACTGGCACCTCCAGGACACTTGCTGCTCCTAGGATGCTTTTCTCTGGGAAAATCTTCTTGCATACGACCTTGCTCCAGATTTTACTTCTAGGTCTTTCGTGGCCATGTGCATCCGCAGCCACAAGCAGCTTCTGATGATCGACATGGCTCTGGGAGAGCAGGGACTCCTGTCTGTGGACAAAGAAAACAAAGACAACTTGTAAGAAGAAAACCTGGAGCTTCTAGTTAGAAGAGAAAGGACTATTCAATCAAGGCAGAGCCAAGGGAGGAAACTTTCTAAAATGGAACAAGCAGCAGAAGCACAGCAGTATTGCAGAAGAAATTCCCCTCCCAGCACTTGGCTTAAGGAAAACGCCTGATGTTTCTGTGAGAGACATGAGTTCATGTCTACTATTGGGTACCAGACATCTGAACATTTAGACTATTGGCTTTCCAGGCTCACGCTATTCAAACCGGAAAGTGAAACTACTCTAACAGTAAGGATGATTGCAAGAAATGTTTCTGTTTACACCACGACTGCCGACCATGCATCATTCTTACCTTGCACCTGTCCAAAGGCCTTCCTCCGTCTGCGCTCCGGCAACTCTCACCCAGGCAAGGGCAGGGATAGAGGCTCTTGCCACAAGTAGCCCAAGCATGGACATCTTCCTCATCCTGCTACTCTACTGCTGACGTCAGGGTATTCCCTGGAGCTGCAAACACCTGCCTTTGCTGCTCGAGGACCTTCTCTAGCATCATGCCAAACCCCTTCTCCTATGGCAGTGCTGCAGCATCCTGCGAGCCATGGACTGGAACTGGCACCTTCAGCATAGTTGCTCCTGGGAAACATCATTCAGCCATTCCCTTACTGCAATGAGCTGGACTCCTACTCCTTTGCAAGGCTCTTCCTGGACAGGTGCATCCTCAGCAATGAGACGGTTCTGCTGAGAGCCATGGCTCTGAGGGAGGAGCCAGTCCTGTCCAAAGGCCTTCCTCTGACTCCACTCCTGCAGCTCTCACGGAGGCACTGGGAGCCTCGGACACTCTTGCCACAAGTAGCCCAAGCGTGGACATCTTCCTCATCCTGCTCCTCCACTGCTGACGTCAGGGAATTCCCTGGAGCTCCTAAAATCTGCCTTTCCTGCTCGAGGATCGTGTCTGGCAGCTCTCTGAGCCTCTTCGCCTTTGGCAGCGCCACAGCATCCTGAGAGTCATATACTGGAAACTGGCAGCTACATGACACTTGCCGCTCCGAGGATGCTTTTCTCTGGGAAAATCTTCTTGGACACGACATTGCTCCAGTTTTTACTTCTAGGCCTTTCGTGGCCATCTGCATTCTCAGCCACAAGCAGGTTCTGATGATCGACATGGCTCTGGGAGAGCAGGGACTCCTGTCTGTGGACAAAGAAAACAAAGACAACTTGTAAGAAGAAAACCTGGAGCTTCTAGTTAGAAGACAAAGGACTATTCAAACAAGGCAGGGCCAAAGCAGGAAACTTTCTAAAATGGAACAAGCAGCAGAAGCACAGCAGTATTGCAGAAGAAATTCCCCTCCCAGCACTTGGCTTAAGGAAAACGCCTGATGTTTCTGTGAGAGACATGAGTTCATGTCTACTATTGGGTACCAGACATCTGAACATTTAGACTATTGGCTTTCCAGGCTCACGCTATTCAAACCGGAAAGTGAAACTATTCTAACAGAAGGGATGATTGCAAGAAATGTTTCTGTTTACACCACGACTGCCGACCATCCATCATTCTTACCTTGCACCTGTCCAAAGGCCTTCCTCCATCTGCGCTCCGGCAACTCTCACCCAGGCAAGGGCAGGGATGGAGGCTCTTGCCACAAGTAGCCCAAGCGTGGACATCTTCCTCATCCTGCTACTCCACTGCTGACGTCAGGGTATTCCCTGGAGCTGCAAACACCTGCCTTTGCTGCTCGAGGACCTTCTCTAGCACCATGCAAAACCCCTTCTCCTATGGCAGTGCTGCAGCATCCTGCGAGCCACGGACTGGAACTGGCACCTCCAGCAAAGTTGCTCCTGGGAAACATCCCTCAGCCATTCCCTTACTGCAATGAGCTGGACTCCTACTCCTCTGCAATGCTCTTCCTGGACAGGTGCATCCTCAGCAATGAGACGGTTCTGCTGAGAGCCACGGCTCTGAGGGAGCAGCCAGTCCTGCCCAATGGTTGTCCTCCGTCACCAGTCCTGCAGCTCCCACGGAGGCACTGGGAGCCTTGGACACTCTTGCCACAAGTAGCCCAAGCGTGGACATCTTCCTCATCCTGCTCCTCCACTGCTGACGTCAGGGAATTCCCTGGTGCTCCCAACATCTGCCTTTCCTGCTCGAGGATCGTGTCTGGCAGCTCTCTGAGCCTCTTTGCCTTTGGCAGCGCCACAGCATCCTAGGAGTCATATACTGGCAACTGGCACCTCCAGGACACTTGCTGCTCCTAGGATGCTTTCCTCTGGGAAAATCTTCTTGGACACGTCCTTGCTCCAGTTTTTACTCCTAGTCCTTTCGTGGCCATCTGCATTCTCAGCCACAAGCAGCTTCTGATGATCGACATGGCTCTGGGAGAGCAGGGACTCCTGTCTGTGGACAAAGAAAACAAAGACAACTTGTAAGAAGAAAACCTGGAGCTTCTAGTTAGAAAAAAAAGGACTATTCAATCAAGGCAGGGCCAAGGGAGGAAACTTTCTAAAATGGAACAAGCAGCAGAAGCACGGTAGTTTTGCAGAAGAAATTCCCCTCCCAGCACTTGGCTTAAGGAAAAAGCCTGATGTTTCTATGAGAGACTTGAGTTCATGTCTACTATTGGGTACCAGACATCTGAACATTTAGACTATTGGCTTTCCATGCTCACGCTATTCAAACCGGAAAGTGAAACTACTCTAACAGTAGGGATGATTGCAAGAAATGTTTCTGTTTACACCACGACTGCCGACCATGCATCATTCTTACCTTGCACCTGTCCAAAGGCCTTCCTCCGTCTGCGCTCTGGCAACTCTCACCCAGGCAAGGGCAAGGATGGAGGCTCTTGCCACAAGTAGCCCAAGCGTGGACATCTTCCTCATCCTGCTCCGCCACTGCTGACATCAGGGAATTCCCTGGAGCTCCCAACATCTGCCTTTCCTGCTCGAGGATCGTGTCTGGCAGCTCTCTGAGCCTCTTCATCTTTGGCTGCGCCACAGCATCCTAGGAGTCATATACTGGCAACTGGCACCTCCAGGACACTTGCTGCTCCTAGGATGCTTTTCTCTGGGAAAATCTTCTTGCATACGACCTTGCTCCAGATTTTACTTCTAGGTCTTTCGTGGCCATGTGCATCCGCGGCCACGAGCAGCTTCTGATGATCAACAGGGCTCTGGGAGAGCAGGGACTCCTGTCTGTGGACAAAGAAAACAAAGACAACTTGTAAGAAGAAAACCTGGAGCTTCTAGATAGAAGACAAAGGACTATTCAATCAAGGCAGGGCCAAAGCAGGAAACTTTCTAAAATGGAACAAGCAGAAGAAGCAGAGCAGTTTTGCAGAAGAAATTCCCCTCCCAGCACTTGGCTTAATGAAAAAGCCTGATGTTGCTATGAGAGACTTGAGTTCATGTCTACTATTGGGGAGCAGACGTCTGAACATTTAGAGTATTGGCGCTCCAGGCTCACGCTATTCAAACCGGAAAGTGAAACTATTCTAACAGAAGGGATGATTGCAAGAAATGTTTCTGTTTACACCACAACTGCCGACCATCCATCATTCTTACCTTGCACCTGTCCAAAGGCCTTCCTCCATCTGCGCTCTGGCAACTCTCACCCAGGGTCAGGCAGGGATGGAGGCTCGTGCCACAAGTAGCCCAAGCGCGGACATCTTCCTCATCCTGATCTTCCACTGCTGACATCTAGGAATTCCCTGGAGCTGCAAACACTTGCCTTTGCTGCTCAAGGATCTTCTCTAGCACCATGCCAAATGCCTTCTCCTATGGCAGCGCTGCAGCATCCTGCGAGCCACGGACTGGAACTGGCACCTCCAGCAAAGTTGCTCCTGGGAAACATCCCTCAGCCATTCCCTTACTGCAATGAGCTGGACTCCTACTCCTCTGCAATGCTCTTCCTGGACAGGTGCATCCTCAGCAACGAGACGGTTCTGCTGAGAGCCGCGGCTCTGAGGGAGCAGCCAGTCCTGCCAAAAGGCCTTCCTCCGTCTCCAGTCCCGCAGCTCCCACGGAGGCACTGGGAGCCTTGGACACTCTTGCCACAAGTAGCCCAAGCGTGGACATCTTCCTCATCCTGCTCCTCCACTGCTGACGTCAGGGAATTCCCTGGAGCTGCAAACACCTGCCTTTGCTGCTGGAGGATCATGTCTGGCAGCTCTCTGAGCCTCTTCATCTTTGGCTGCGCCACAGCATCCTAGGAGTCATATACTGGCAACTGGCACCTCCAGGACACTTGCTGCTCCTAGGATGCTTTTCTCTGGGAAAATCTTCTTGCATACGACCTTGCTCCCGATTTTACTTCTAGGTCTTTCGTGGCCATGTGCATCCGCGGCCACGAGCAGCTTCTGATGATCAACAGGGCTCTGGGAGAGCAGGGACTCCTGTCTGTGGACAAAGAAAACAAAGACAACTTGTAAGAAGAAAACCTGGAGCTTCTAGATAGAAGAGAAAGGACTATTCAATCAAGGCAGGGCCAAAGCAGGAAACTTTCTAAAATGGAACAAGCAGAAGAAGCAGAGCAGTTTTGCAGAAGAAATTCCCCTCCCAGCACTTGGCTTAATGAAAAAGCCTGATGTTGCTATGAGAGACTTGAGTTCATGTCTACTATTGGGGAGCAGACGTCTGAACATTTAGAGTATTGGCGCTCCAGGCTCACGCTATTCAAACCGGAAAGTGAAACTATTCTAACAGAAGGGATGATTGCAAGAAATGTTTCTGTTTACACCACAACTGCCGACCATCCATCATTCTTACCTTGCACCTGTCCAAAGGCCTTCCTCCATCTGCGCTCTGGCAACTCTCACCCAGGGTCGGGCAGGGATGGAGGCTCGTGCCACAAGTAGCCCAAGCGCGGACATCTTCCTCATCCTGATCTTCCACTGCTGACATCTAGGAATTCCCTGGAGCTGCAAACACTTGCCTTTGCTGCTCAAGGATCTTCTCTAGCACCATGCCAAATGCCTTCTCCTATGGCAGCGCTGCAGCATCCTGCGAGCCACGGACTGGAACTGGCACCTCCAGCAAAGTTGCTCCTGGGAAACATCCCTCAGCCATTCCCTTACTGCAATGAGCTGGACTCCTCTGCAATGCTCTTCCTGGACAGGTGCATCCTCAGCAACGAGACGGTTCTGCTGAGAGCCGCGGCTCTGAGGGAGCAGCCAGTCCTGCCAAAAGGCCTTCCTCCGTCTCCAGTCCCGCAGCTCCCACGGAGGCACTGGGAGCCTTGGACACTCTTGCCACAAGTAGCCCAAGCGTGGACATCTTCCTCATCCTGCTCCTCCACTGCTGACGTCAGGGAATTCCCTGGTGCTCCCAACATCTGCCTTTCCTGCTCGAGGATCGTGTCTGGCAGCTCTCTGAGCCTCTTCAACTTTGGCAGCGCCACAGCATCCTAGGAGTCATATACTGGCAACTGGCACCTCCAGGACACTTGCTGCTCCTAGGATGCTTTTCTCTGGGAAAATCTTCTTGCATACAACCTTGCTCCAGATTTTACTTCTAGGTCTTTCGTGGCCATGTGCATCCGCAGCCACAAGCAGCTTCTGATGATCGACATGGCTCTGGGAGAGCAGGGACTCCTGTCTGTGGACAAAGAAAACAAAGACAACTTGTAAGAAGAAAACCTGGAGCTTCTAGATAGAAGAGAAAGGACTATTCAATCAAGGCAGGGCCAAAGCAGGAAACTTTCTAAAATGGAACAAGCAGCAGAAGCACAGTAGTTTTGCAGAAGAAATTCCCCTCCCAGCACTTGGCTTAAGGAAAAAGTCTGATGTTTCTATGAGAGACTTGAGTTCATGTCTACTATTGGATAGCAGACATCTGAACATTTAGACTACTGGCTTTCCAGGCTCACGCAATTCAAACCGGAATGTCAAACTATTTCAAAAGCTAGAGATGCTTGGAAGAAATGTTTCTGTACTCACCACAACTGGGGACCATGCATCATTCTTACCTTGCACCTGTCCAAAGGCCTTCCTCCGTCTCCAGTCCTGCCACTCTCACGGAGGCACTGGGAGCCTCGGACACTCTTGCCACAAGTAGCCCAAGCGTGGACATCTTCCTCATCCTGCTCCTCCACTGCTGACGTCAGGGTATTCCCTGGAGCTGCAAACACCTGCCTTTGCTGCTCGAGGACCTTCTCTAGCATCATGCCAAACCCCTTCTCCTATGGCAGTGCTGCAGCATCCTGCGAGCCATGGACTGGAACTGGCACCTTCAGCATAGTTGCTCCTGGGAAACATCCTTCAGCCATTCCCTTACTGCAATGAGCTGGACTCCTACTCCTTTGCAAGGCTCTTCCTGGACAGGTGCATCCTCAGCAATGAGACGGTTCTGCTGAGAGCCATGGCTCTGAGGGAGGAGCCAGTCCTGTCCAAAGGCCTTCCTCTGACTCCACTCCTGCAGCTCTCACGGAGGCACTGGGAGCCTCGGACACTCTTGCCACAAGTAGCCCAAGCGTGGACATCTTCCTCATCCTGCTCCTCCACTGCTGACGTCAGGGAATTCCCTGGAGCTCCCAACATCTGCCTTTCCTGCTCGAGGATCGTGTCTGGCAGCTCTCTGAGCCTCTTCATCTTTGGCTGCGCCACAGCATCCTAGGAGTCATATACTGGCAACTGGCACCTCCAGGACACTTGCTGCTCCTAGGATGCTTTTCTCTGGGAAAATCTTCTTGCATACGACCTTGCTCCAGATTTTACTTCTAGGTCTTTCGTGGCCATGTGCATCCGCGGCCACGAGCAGCTTCTGATGATCAACAGGGCTCTGGGAGAGCAGGGACTCCTGTCTGTGGACAAAGAAAACAAAGACAACTTGTAAGAAGAAAACCTGGAGCTTCTAGATAGAAGAGAAAGGACTATTCAATCAAGGCAGGGCCAAAGCAGGAAACTTTCTAAAATGGAACAAGCAGAAGAAGCAGAGCAGTTTTGCAGAAGAAATTCCCCTCCCAGCACTTGGCTTAATGAAAAAGCCTGATGTTGCTATGAGAGACTTGAGTTCATGTCTACTATTGGGGAGCAGACGTCTGAACATTTAGAGTATTGGCGCTCCAGGCTCACGCTATTCAAACCGGAAAGTGAAACTATTCTAACAGAAGGGATGATTGCAAGAAATGTTTCTGTTTACACCACAACTGCCGACCATCCATCATTCTTACCTTGCACCTGTCCAAAGGCCTTCCTCCATCTGCGCTCTGGCAACTCTCACCCAGGGTCGGGCAGGGATGGAGGCTCGTGCCACAAGTAGCCCAAGCGCGGACATCTTCCTCATCCTGATCTTCCACTGCTGACATCTAGGAATTCCCTGGAGCTGCAAACACTTGCCTTTGCTGCTCAAGGATCTTCTCTAGCACCATGCCAAATGCCTTCTCCTATGGCAGCGCTGCAGCATCCTGCGAGCCACGGACTGGAACTGGCACCTCCAGCAAAGTTGCTCCTGGGAAACATCCCTCAGCCATTCCCTTACTGCAATGAGCTGGACTCCTCTGCAATGCTCTTCCTGGACAGGTGCATCCTCAGCAACGAGACGGTTCTGCTGAGAGCCGCGGCTCTGAGGGAGCAGCCAGTCCTGCCAAAAGGCCTTCCTCCGTCTCCAGTCCCGCAGCTCCCACGGAGGCACTGGGAGCCTTGGACACTCTTGCCACAAGTAGCCCAAGCGTGGACATCTTCCTCATCCTGCTCCTCCACTGCTGACGTCAGGGAATTCCCTGGTGCTCCCAACATCTGCCTTTCCTGCTCGAGGATCGTGTCTGGCAGCTCTCTGAGCCTCTTACACTTTGGCAGCGCCACAGCATCCTAGGAGTCATATACTGGCAACTGGCACCTCCAGGACACTTGCTGCTCCTAGGATGCTTTTCTCTGGGAAAATCTTCTTGCATACAACCTTGCTCCAGATTTTACTTCTAGGTCTTTCGTGGCCATGTGCATCCGCAGCCACAAGCAGCTTCTGATGATCGACATGGCTCTGGGAGAGCAGGGACTCCTGTCTGTGGACAAAGAAAACAAAGACAACTTGTAAGAAGAAAACCTGGAGCTTCTAGATAGAAGAGAAAGGACTATTCAATCAAGGCAGGGCCAAAGCAGGAAACTTTCTAAAATGGAACAAGCAGCAGAAGCACAGTAGTTTTGCAGAAGAAATTCCCCTCCCAGCACTTGGCTTAAGGAAAAAGTCTGATGTTTCTATGAGAGACTTGAGTTCATGTCTACTATTGGATAGCAGACATCTGAACATTTAGACTACTGGCTTTCCAGGCTCACGCAATTCAAACCGGAATGTCAAACTATTTCAAAAGCTAGAGATGCTTGGAAGAAATGTTTCTGTACTCACCACAACTGGGGACCATGCATCATTCTTACCTTGCACCTGTCCAAAGGCCTTCCTCCGTCTCCAGTCCTGCCGCTCTCACGGAGGCACTGGGAGCCTCGGACACTCTTGCCACAAGTAGCCCAAGCGTGGACATCTTCCTCATCCTGCTCCTCCACTGCTGACGTCAGGGTATTCCCTGGAGCTGCAAACACCTGCCTTTGCTGCTCGAGGACCTTCTCTAGCATCATGCCAAACCCCTTCTCCTATGGCAGTGCTGCAGCATCCTGCGAGCCATGGACTGGAACTGGCACCTTCAGCATAGTTGCTCCTGGGAAACATCCTTCAGCCATTCCCTTACTGCAATGAGCTGGACTCCTACTCCTTTGCAAGGCTCTTCCTGGACAGGTGCATCCTCAGCAATGCGACGGTTCTGCTGAGAGCCATGGCTCTGAGGGAGGAGCCAGTCCTGTCCAAAGGCCTTCCTCTGACTCCACTCCTGCAGCTCTCACGGAGGCACTGGGAGCCTCGGACACTCTTGCCACAAGTAGCCCAAGCGTGGACATCTTCCTCATCCTGCTCCTCCACTGCTGACGTCAGGGAATTCCCTGGAGCTCCTAAAATCTGCCTTTCCTGCTCGAGGATCGTGTCTGGCAGCTCTCTGAGCCTCTTCGCCTTTGGCAGCGCCACAGCATCCTGAGAGTCATATACTGGAAACTGGCAGCTACATGACACTTGCCGCTCCTAGGATGCTTTTCTCTGGGAAAATCTTCTTGGACAAGACATTGCTCCAGTTTTTACTTCTAGGCCTTTCGTGGCCATCTGCATTCTCAGCCACAAGCAGCTTCTGATGATCGACATGGCTCTGGGAGAGCAGGGACTCCTGTCTGTGGACAAAGAAAACAAAGACAACTTGTAAGAAGAAAACCTGGAGCTTCTAGTTAGAAGACAAAGGACTATTCAAACAAGGCAGGGCCAAAGCAGGAAACTTTCTAAAATGGAACAAGCAGCAGAAGCACAGCAGTATTGCAGAAGAAATTCCCCTCCCAGCACTTGGCTTAAGGAAAACGCCTGATGTTTCTGTGAGAGACATGAGTTCATGTCTACTATTGGGTACCAGACATCTGAACATTTAGACTATTGGCTTTCCAGGCTCACGCTATTCAAACCGGAAAGTGAAACTATTCTAACAGAAGGGATGATTGCAAGAAATGTTTCTGTTTACACCACGACTGCCGACCATCCATCATTCTTACCTTGCACCTGTCCAAAGGCCTTCCTCCATCTGCGCTCCGGCAACTCTCACCCAGGCAAGGGCAGGGATGGAGGCTCTTGCCACAAGTAGCCCAAGCGTGGACATCTTCCTCATCCTGCTACTCCACTGCTGACGTCAGGGTATTCCCTGGAGCTGCAAACACCTGCCTTTGCTGCTCGAGGACCTTCTCTAGCACCATGCAAAACCCCTTCTCCTATGGCAGTGCTGCAGCATCCTGCGAGCCACGGACTGGAACTGGCACCTCCAGCAAAAATGCTCCTGGGAAACATCCCTCAGCCATTCCCTTACTGCAATGAGCTGGACTCCTACTCCTCTGCAATGCTCTTCCTGGACAGGTGCATCCTCAGCAATGAGACGGTTCTGCTGAGAGCCACGGCTCTGAGGGAGCAGCCAGTCCTGCCCAATGGTTGTCCTCCGTCACCAGTCCTGCAGCTCCCACGGAGGCACTGGGAGCCTTGGACACTCTTGCCACAAGTAGCCCAAGCGTGGACATCTTCCTCATCCTGCTCCTCCACTGCTGACGTCAGGGAATTCCCTGGTGCTCCCAACATCTGCCTTTCCTGCTCGAGGATCGTGTCTGGCAGCTCTCTGAGCCTCTTTGCCTTTGGCAGCGCCACAGCATCCTAGGAGTCATATACTGGCAACTGGCACCTCCAGGACACTTGCTGCTCCTAGGATGCTTTCCTCTGGGAAAATCTTCTTGGACACGTCCTTGCTCCAGTTTTTACTCCTAGTCCTTTCGTGGCCATCTGCATTCTCAGCCACAAGCAGCTTCTGATGATCGACATGGCTCTGGGAGAGCAGGGACTCCTGTCTGTGGACAAAGAAAACAAAGACAACTTGTAAGAAGAAAACCTGGAGCTTCTAGTTAGAAAAAAAAGGACTATTCAATCAAGGCAGGGCCAAGGGAGGAAACTTTCTAAAATGGAACAAGCAGCAGAAGCACGGTAGTTTTGCAGAAGAAATTCCCCTCCCAGCACTTGGCTTAAGGAAAAAGCCTGATGTTTCTATGAGAGACTTGAGTTCATGTCTACTATTGGGTACCAGACATCTGAACATTTAGACTATTGGCTTTCCAGGCTCACGCTATTCAAACCGGAAAGTGAAACTACTCTAACAGTAGGGATGATTGCAAGAAATGTTTCTGTTTACACCACGACTGCCGACCATGCATCATTCTTACCTTGCACCTGTCCAAAGGCCTTCCTCCGTCTGCGCTCCGGCAACTCTCACCCAGGCAAGGGCAAGGATGGAGGCTCTTGCCACAAGTAGCCCAAGCGTGGACATCTTCCTCATCCTGCTCCGCCACTGCTGACATCAGGGAATTCCCTGGAGCTCCCAACATCTGCCTTTCCTGCTCGAGGATCGTGTCTGGCAGCTCTCTGAGCCTCTTCATCTTTGGCTGCGCCACAGCATCCTAGGAGTCATATACTGGCAACTGGCACCTCCAGGACACTTGCTGCTCCTAGGATGCTTTTCTCTGGGAAAATCTTCTTGCATACGACCTTGCTCCAGATTTTACTTCTAGGTCTTTCGTGGCCATGTGCATCCGCGGCCACGAGCAGCTTCTGATGATCAACAGGGCTCTGGGAGAGCAGGGACTCCTGTCTGTGGACAAAGAAAACAAAGACAACTTGTAAGAAGAAAACCTGGAGCTTCTAGATAGAAGAGAAAGGACTATTCAATCAAGGCAGGGCCAAAGCAGGAAACTTTCTAAAATGGAACAAGCAGAAGAAGCAGAGCAGTTTTGCAGAAGAAATTCCCCTCCCAGCACTTGGCTTAATGAAAAAGCCTGATGTTGCTATGAGAGACTTGAGTTCATGTCTACTATTGGGGAGCAGACGTCTGAACATTTAGAGTATTGGCGCTCCAGGCTCACGCTATTCAAACCGGAAAGTGAAACTATTCTAACAGAAGGGATGATTGCAAGAAATGTTTCTGTTTACACCACAACTGCCGACCATCCATCATTCTTACCTTGCACCTGTCCAAAGGCCTTCCTCCATCTGCGCTCTGGCAACTCTCACCCAGGGTCGGGCAGGGATGGAGGCTCGTGCCACAAGTAGCCCAAGCGCGGACATCTTCCTCATCCTGATCTTCCACTGCTGACATCTAGGAATTCCCTGGAGCTGCAAACACTTGCCTTTGCTGCTCAAGGATCTTCTCTAGCACCATGCCAAATGCCTTCTCCTATGGCAGCGCTGCAGCATCCTGCGACTCACGGACTGGAACTGGCACCTCCAGCAAAGTTGCTCCTGGGAAACATCCCTCAGCCATTCCCTTACTGCAATGAGCTGGACTCCTACTCCTCTGCAATGCTCTTCCTGGACAGGTGCATCCTCAGCAACGAGACGGTTCTGCTGAGAGCCGCGGCTCTGAGGGAGCAGCCAGTCCTGCCAAAAGGCCTTCCTCCGTCTCCAGTCCCGCAGCTCCCACGGAGGCACTGGGAGCCTTGGACACTCTTGCCACAAGTAGCCCAAGCGTGGACATCTTCCTCATCCTGCTCCTCCACTGCTGACGTCAGGGAATTCCCTGGAGCTGCAAACACCTGCCTTTGCTGCTGGAGGATCATGTCTGGCAGCTCTCTGAGCCTCTTCATCTTTGGCTGCGCCACAGCATCCTAGGAGTCATATACTGGCAACTGGCACCTCCAGGACACTTGCTGCTCCTAGGATGCTTTTCTCTGGGAAAATCTTCTTGCATACGACCTTGCTCCAGATTTTACTTCTAGGTCTTTCGTGGCCATGTGCATCCGCAGCCACAAGCAGCTTCTGATGATCGACATGGCTCTGGGAGAGCAGGGACTCCTGTCTGTGGACAAAGAAAACAAAGACAACTTGTAAGAAGAAAACCTGGAGCTTCTAGTTAGAAGAGAAAGGACTATTCAATCAAGGCAGAGCCAAGGGAGGAAACTTTCTAAAATGGAACAAGCAGCAGAAGCACAGCAGTATTGCAGAAGAAATTCCCCTCCCAGCACTTGGCTTAAGGAAAACGCCTGATGTTTCTGTGAGAGACATGAGTTCATGTCTACTATTGGGTACCAGACATCTGAACATTTAGACTATTGGCTTTCCAGGCTCACGCTATTCAAACCGGAAAGTGAAACTACTCTAACAGTAAGGATGATTGCAAGAAATGTTTCTGTTTACACCACGACTGCCGACCATGCATCATTCTTACCTTGCACCTGTCCAAAGGCCTTCCTCCGTCTGCGCTCCGGCAACTCTCACCCAGGCAAGGGCAGGGATAGAGGCTCTTGCCACAAGTAGCCCAAGCATGGACATCTTCCTCATCCTGCTACTCTACTGCTGACGTCAGGGTATTCCCTGGAGCTGCAAACACCTGCCTTTGCTGCTCGAGGACCTTCTCTAGCATCATGCCAAACCCCTTCTCCTATGGCAGTGCTGCAGCATCCTGCGAGCCATGGACTGGAACTGGCACCTTCAGCATAGTTGCTCCTGGGAAACATCATTCAGCCATTCCCTTACTGCAATGAGCTGGACTCCTACTCCTTTGCAAGGCTCTTCCTGGACAGGTGCATCCTCAGCAATGAGACGGTTCTGCTGAGAGCCATGGCTCTGAGGGAGGAGCCAGTCCTGTCCAAAGGCCTTCCTCTGACTCCACTCCTGCAGCTCTCACGGAGGCACTGGGAGCCTCGGACACTCTTGCCACAAGTAGCCCAAGCGTGGACATCTTCCTCATCCTGCTCCTCCACTGCTGACGTCAGGGAATTCCCTGGAGCTCCTAAAATCTGCCTTTCCTGCTCGAGGATCGTGTCTGGCAGCTCTCTGAGCCTCTTCGCCTTTGGCAGCGCCACAGCATCCTGAGAGTCATATACTGGAAACTGGCAGCTACATGACACTTGCCGCTCCGAGGATGCTTTTCTCTGGGAAAATCTTCTTGGACACGTCATTGCTCCAGTTTTTACTTCTAGGCCTTTCGTGGCCATCTGCATTCTCAGCCACAAGCAGGTTCTGATGATCGACATGGCTCTGGGAGAGCAGGGACTCCTGTCTGTGGACAAAGAAAACAAAGACAACTTGTAAGAAGAAAACCTGGAGCTTCTAGTTAGAAGACAAAGGACTATTCAAACAAGGCAGGGCCAAAGCAGGAAACTTTCTAAAATGGAACAAGCAGCAGAAGCACAGCAGTATTGCAGAAGAAATTCCCCTCCCAGCACTTGGCTTAAGGAAAACGCCTGATGTTTCTGTGAGAGACATGAGTTCATGTCTACTATTGGGTACCAGACATCTGAACATTTAGACTATTGGCTTTCCAGGCTCACGCTATTCAAACCGGAAAGTGAAACTACTCTAACAGTAGGGATGATTGCAAGAAATGTTTCTGTTTACACCACGACTGCCGACCATGCATCATTCTTACCTTGCACCTGTCCAAAGGCCTTCCTCCGTCTGCGCTCCGGCAACTCTCACCCAGGCAAGGGCAAGGATGGAGGCTCTTGCCACAAGTAGCCCAAGCGTGGACATCTTCCTCATCCTGCTCCGCCACTGCTGACATCAGGGAATTCCCTGGAGCTCCCAACATCTGCCTTTCCTCCTCGAGGATCGTGTCTGGCAGCTCTCTGAGCCTCTTCATCTTTGGCTGCGCCACAGCATCCTAGGAGTCATATACTGGCAACTGGCACCTCCAGGACACTTGCTGCTCCTAGGATGCTTTTCTCTGGGAAAATCTTCTTGCATACGACCTTGCTCCAGATTTTACTTCTAGGTCTTTCGTGGCCATGTGCATCCGCGGCCACGAGCAGCTTCTGATGATCAACAGGGCTCTGGGAGAGCAGGGACTCCTGTCTGTGGACAAAGAAAACAAAGACAACTTGTAAGAAGAAAACCTGGAGCTTCTAGATAGAAGAGAAAGGACTATTCAATCAAGGCAGGGCCAAAGCAGGAAACTTTCTAAAATGGAACAAGCAGAAGAAGCAGAGCAGTTTTGCAGAAGAAATTCCCCTCCCAGCACTTGGCTTAATGAAAAAGCCTGATGTTGCTATGAGAGACTTGAGTTCATGTCTACTATTGGGGAGCAGACGTCTGAACATTTAGAGTATTGGCGCTCCAGGCTCACGCTATTCAAACCGGAAAGTGAAACTATTCTAACAGAAGGGATGATTGCAAGAAATGTTTCTGTTTACACCACAACTGCCGACCATCCATCATTCTTACCTTGCACCTGTCCAAAGGCCTTCCTCCATCTGCGCTCTGGCAACTCTCACCCAGGGTCGGGCAGGGATGGAGGCTCGTGCCACAAGTAGCCCAAGCGCGGACATCTTCCTCATCCTGATCTTCCACTGCTGACATCTAGGAATTCCCTGGAGCTGCAAACACTTGCCTTTGCTGCTCAAGGATCTTCTCTAGCACCATGCCAAATGCCTTCTCCTATGGCAGCGCTGCAGCATCCTGCGACTCACGGACTGGAACTGGCACCTCCAGCAAAGTTGCTCCTGGGAAACATCCCTCAGCCATTCCCTTACTGCAATGAGCTGGACTCCTACTCCTCTGCAATGCTCTTCCTGGACAGGTGCATCCTCAGCAACGAGACGGTTCTGCTGAGAGCCGCGGCTCTGAGGGAGCAGCCAGTCCTGCCAAAAGGCCTTCCTCCGTCTCCAGTCCCGCAGCTCCCACGGAGGCACTGGGAGCCTTGGACACTCTTGCCACAAGTAGCCCAAGCGTGGACATCTTCCTCATCCTGCTCCTCCACTGCTGACGTCAGGGAATTCCCTGGAGCTGCAAACACCTGCCTTTGCTGCTGGAGGATCATGTCTGGCAGCTCTCTGAGCCTCTTCATCTTTGGCTGCGCCACAGCATCCTAGGAGTCATATACTGGCAACTGGCACCTCCAGGACACTTGCTGCTCCTAGGATGCTTTTCTCTGGGAAAATCTTCTTGCATACGACCTTGCTCCAGATTTTACTTCTAGGTCTTTCGTGGCCATGTGCATCCGCAGCCACAAGCAGCTTCTGATGATCGACATGGCTCTGGGAGAGCAGGGACTCCTGTCTGTGGACAAAGAAAACAAAGACAACTTGTAAGAAGAAAACCTGGAGCTTCTAGTTAGAAGAGAAAGGACTATTCAATCAAGGCAGAGCCAAGGGAGGAAACTTTCTAAAATGGAACAAGCAGCAGAAGCACAGCAGTATTGCAGAAGAAATTCCCCTCCCAGCACTTGGCTTAAGGAAAACGCCTGATGTTTCTGTGAGAGACATGAGTTCATGTCTACTATTGGGTACCAGACATCTGAACATTTAGACTATTGGCTTTCCAGGCTCACGCTATTCAAACCGGAAAGTGAAACTACTCTAACAGTAAGGATGATTGCAAGAAATGTTTCTGTTTACACCACGACTGCCGACCATGCATCATTCTTACCTTGCACCTGTCCAAAGGCCTTCCTCCGTCTGCGCTCCGGCAACTCTCACTCAGGCAAGGGCAGGGATAGAGGCTCTTGCCACAAGTAGCCCAAGCATGGACATCTTCCTCATCCTGCTACTCTACTGCTGACGTCAGGGTATTCCCTGGAGCTGCAAACACCTGCCTTTGCTGCTCGAGGACCTTCTCTAGCATCATGCCAAACCCCTTCTCCTATGGCAGTGCTGCAGCATCCTGCGAGCCATGGACTGGAACTGGCACCTTCAGCATAGTTGCTCCTGGGAAACATCATTCAGCCATTCCCTTACTGCAATGAGCTGGACTCCTACTCCTTTGCAAGGCTCTTCCTGGACAGGTGCATCCTCAGCAATGAGACGGTTCTGCTGAGAGCCATGGCTCTGAGGGAGGAGCCAGTCCTGTCCAAAGGCCTTCCTCTGACTCCACTCCTGCAGCTCTCACGGAGGCACTGGGAGCCTCGGACACTCTTGCCACAAGTAGCCCAAGCGTGGACATCTTCCTCATCCTGCTCCTCCACTGCTGACGTCAGGGAATTCCCTGGAGCTCCTAAAATCTGCCTTTCCTGCTCGAGGATCGTGTCTGGCAGCTCTCTGAGCCTCTTCGCCTTTGGCAGCGCCACAGCATCCTGAGAGTCATATACTGGAAACTGGCAGCTACATGACACTTGCCGCTCCGAGGATGCTTTTCTCTGGGAAAATCTTCTTGGACACGACATTGCTCCAGTTTTTACTTCTAGGCCTTTCGTGGCCATCTGCATTCTCAGCCACAAGCAGGTTCTGATGATCGACATGGCTCTGGGAGAGCAGGGACTCCTGTCTGTGGACAAAGAAAACAAAGACAACTTGTAAGAAGAAAACCTGGAGCTTCTAGTTAGAAGACAAAGGACTATTCAAACAAGGCAGGGCCAAAGCAGGAAACTTTCTAAAATGGAACAAGCAGCAGAAGCACAGCAGTATTGCAGAAGAAATTCCCCTCCCAGCACTTGGCTTAAGGAAAACGCCTGATGTTTCTGTGAGAGACATGAGTTCATGTCTACTATTGGGTACCAGACATCTGAACATTTAGACTATTGGCTTTCCAGGCTCACGCTATTCAAACCGGAAAGTGAAACTATTCTAACAGAAGGGATGATTGCAAGAAATGTTTCTGTTTACACCACGACTGCCGACCATGCATCATTCTTACCTTGCACCTGTCCAAAGGCCTTCCTCCATCTGCGCTCCGGCAACTCTCACCCAGGCAAGGGCAGGGATGGAGGCTCTTGCCACAAGTAGCCCAAGCGTGGACATCTTCCTCATCCTGCTACTCCACTGCTGACGTCAGGGTATTCCCTGGAGCTGCAAACACCTGCCTTTGCTGCTCGAGGACCTTCTCTAGCACCATGCAAAACCCCTTCTCCTATGGCAGTGCTGCAGCATCCTGCGAGCCACGGACTGGAACTGGCACCTCCAGCAAAGTTGCTCCTGGGAAACATCCCTCAGCCATTCCCTTACTGCAATGAGCTGGTCTCCTACTCCTCTGCAATGCTCTTCCTGGACAGGTGCATCCTCAGCAATGAGACGGTTCTGCTGAGGGCCACGGCTCTGAGGGAGCAGCCAGTCCTGCCCAATGGTTGTCCTCCGTCACCAGTCCTGCAGCTCCCACGGAGGCACTGGGAGCCTTGGACACTCTTGCCACAAGTAGCCCAAGCGTGGACATCTTCCTCATCCTGCTCCTCCACTGCTGACGTCAGGGAATTCCCTGGTGCTCCCAACATCTGCCTTTCCTGCTCGAGGATCGTGTCTGGCAGCTCTCTGAGCCTCTTTGCCTTTGGCAGCGCCACAGCATCCTAGGAGTCATATACTGGCAACTGGCACCTCCAGGACACTTGCTGCTCCTAGGATGCTTTCCTCTGGGAAAATCTTCTTGGACACGTCCTTGCTCCAGTTTTTACTCCTAGTCCTTTCGTGGCCATCTGCATTCTCAGCCACAAGCAGCTTCTGATGATCGACATGGCTCTGGGAGAGCAGGGACTCCTGTCTGTGGACAAAGAAAACAAAGACAACTTGTAAGAAGAAAACCTGGAGCTTCTAGTTAGAAAAAAAAGGACTATTCAATCAAGGCAGGGCCAAGGGAGGAAACTTTCTAAAATGGAACAAGCAGCAGAAGCACGGTAGTTTTGCAGAAGAAATTCCCCTCCCAGCACTTGGCTTAAGGAAAAAGCCTGATGTTTCTATGAGAGACTTGAGTTCATGTCTACTATTGGGTACCAGACATCTGAACATTTAGACTATTGGCTTTCCAGGCTCACGCTATTCAAACCGGAAAGTGAAACTACTCTAACAGTAGGGATGATTGCAAGAAATGTTTCTGTTTACACCACGACTGCCGACCATGCATCATTCTTACCTTGCACCTGTCCAAAGGCCTTCCTCCGTCTGCGCTCCGGCAACTCTCACCCAGGCAAGGGCAAGGATGGAGGCTCTTGCCACAAGTAGCCCAAGCGTGGACATCTTCCTCATCCTGCTCCGCCACTGCTGACATCAGGGAATTCCCTGGAGCTCCCAACATCTGCCTTTCCTGCTCGAGGATCGTGTCTGGCAGCTCTCTGAGCCTCTTCATCTTTGGCTGCGCCACAGCATCCTAGGAGTCATATACTGGCAACTGGCACCTCCAGGACACTTGCTGCTCCTAGGATGCTTTTCTCTGGGAAAATCTTCTTGCATACGACCTTGCTCCAGATTTTACTTCTAGGTCTTTCGTGGCCATGTGCATCCGCGGCCACGAGCAGCTTCTGATGATCAACAGGGCTCTGGGAGAGCAGGGACTCCTGTCTGTGGACAAAGAAAACAAAGACAACTTGTAAGAAGAAAACCTGGAGCTTCTAGATAGAAGACAAAGGACTATTCAATCAAGGCAGGGCCAAAGCAGGAAACTTTCTAAAATGGAACAAGCAGAAGAAGCAGAGCAGTTTTGCAGAAGAAATTCCCCTCCCAGCACTTGGCTTAATGAAAAAGCCTGATGTTGCTATGAGAGACTTGAGTTCATGTCTACTATTGGGGAGCAGACGTCTGAACATTTAGAGTATTGGCGCTCCAGGCTCACGCTATTCAAACCGGAAAGTGAAACTATTCTAACAGAAGGGATGATTGCAAGAAATGTTTCTGTTTACACCACAACTGCCGACCATCCATCATTCTTACCTTGCACCTGTCCAAAGGCCTTCCTCCATCTGCGCTCTGGCAACTCTCACCCAGGGTCGGGCAGGGATGGAGGCTCGTGCCACAAGTAGCCCAAGCGCGGACATCTTCCTCATCCTGATCTTCCACTGCTGACATCTAGGAATTCCCTGGAGCTGCAAACACTTGCCTTTGCTGCTCAAGGATCTTCTCTAGCACCATGCCAAATGCCTTCTCCTATGGCAGCGCTGCAGCATCCTGCGAGCCACGGACTGGAACTGGCACCTCCAGCAAAGTTGCTCCTGGGAAACATCCCTCAGCCATTCCCTTACTGCAATGAGCTGGACTCCTACTCCTCTGCAATGCTCTTCCTGGACAGGTGCATCCTCAGCAACGAGACGGTTCTGCTGAGAGCCGCGGCTCTGAGGGAGCAGCCAGTCCTGCCAAAAGGCCTTCCTCCGTCTCCAGTCCCGCAGCTCCCACGGAGGCACTGGGAGCCTTGGACACTCTTGCCACAAGTAGCCCAAGCGTGGACATCTTCCTCATCCTGCTCCTCCACTGCTGACGTCAGGGAATTCCCTGGTGCTCCCAACATCTGCCTTTCCTGCTCGAGGATCGTGTCTGGCAGCTCTCTGAGCCTCTTTGCCTTTGGCAGCGCCACAGCATCCTAGGAGTCATATACTGGCAACTGGCACCTCCAGGACACTTGCTGCTCCTAGGATGCTTTTCTCTGGGAAAATCTTCTTGCATACAACCTTGCTCCAGATTTTACTTCTAGGTCTTTCGTGGCCATGTGCATCCGCAGCCACAAGCAGCTTCTGATGATCGACATGGCTCTGGGAGAGCAGGGACTCCTGTCTGTGGACAAAGAAAACAAAGACAACTTGTAAGAAGAAAACCTGGAGCTTCTAGATAGAAGAGAAAGGACTATTCAATCAAGGCAGGGCCAAAGCAGGAAACTTTCTAAAATGGAACAAGCAGCAGAAGCACAGTAGTTTTGCAGAAGAAATTCCCCTCCCAGCACTTGGCTTAAGGAAAAAGTCTGATGTTTCTATGAGAGACTTGAGTTCATGTCTACTATTGGATAGCAGACATCTGAACATTTAGACTACTGGCTTTCCAGGCTCACGCAATTCAAACCGGAATGTCAAACTATTTCAAAAGCTAGAGATGCTTGGAAGAAATGTTTCTGTATTCACCACAACTGGGGACCATGCATCATTCTTACCTTGCACCTGTCCAAAGGCCTTCCTCCGTCTCCAGTCCTGCCGCTCTCACGGAGGCACTGGGAGCCTCGGACACTCTTGCCACAAGTAGCCCAAGCGTGGACATCTTCCTCATCCTGCTCCTCCACTTCTGACGTCAAGGAATTCCCTGGAGCTCCCAACATCTGCCTTTCCAGCTGGAGGATCATGTCTGGCAGCTCTCTGAGCCTCTTCAACTTTGGCAGCGCCACAGCATCCTAGGAGTCATATACTGGCAACTGGCACCTCCAGGACACTTGCTGCTCCTAGGATGCTTTTCTCTGGGAAAATCTTCTTGCATACAACCTTGCTCCAGTTTTTACTTCTAGGCCTTTCGTGGCCATCTGCATTCTCAGCCACAAGCAGGTTCTGATGATCAACAGGGCTCTGGGAGAGCAGGGACTCCTGTCTGTGGACAAAGAAAACAAAGACAACTTGTAAGAAGAAAACCTGGAGCTTCTAGATAGAAGACAAAGGACTATTCAATCAAGGCAGGGCCAAGGGAGGAAACTTTCTAAAATGGAACAAGCAGCAGAAGCACAGTACTTTTGCAGAAGAAATTCCCTTCCCAGCACTTGGCTTAAGGAAAAAACCTCATGTTTCTATGAGAGACTTGAGTTCATGTCTACTACTGGGTACCAGACATCTGAACATTTAGACTATTGGCTTTCCAGGCTCACGCTATTCAAACCTGAAAGTGAAACTACTCTAACAGTAAGGATGATTGCAAGAAATGTTTCTGTTTACACCACGACTGCCGACCATGCATCATTCTTACCTTGCACCTGTCCAAAGGCCTTCCTCCATCTGCGCTCCAGCAACTCTCACTCAGGCAAGGGCAGGGATGGAGGCTCTTGCCACAAGTAGCCCAAGCGTGGACATCTTCCTCATCCTGCTACTCCACTGCTGACGTCAGGGTATTCCCTGGAGCTGCAAACACCTGCCTTTGCTGCTCGAGGATCTTCTCTAGCACCATGCAAAACCCCTTCTCCTATGGCAGTGCTGCAGCATCCTGCGAGCCACGGACTGGAACTGGCACCTCCAGCAAAGTTGCTCCTGGGAAACATCCCTCAGCCATTCCCTTACTGCAATGAGCTGGACTCCTACTCCTCTGCAATGCTCTTTCTGGACAGGTGCATCCTCAGCAATGAGACAGTTCTGCTGAGAGCCACAGCTCTGAGGAAGCAGCCAGTCCTGCCCAATGGTTGTCCTCTGTCACCAGTCCTGCAGCTCCCACGGAGGCACTGGGAGCCTTGGACACTCTTGCCACAAGTAGCCCAAGCGTGGACATCTTCCTCATCCTGCTCCTCCACTGCTGACATCAGGGAATTCCCTGGAGCTCCCAACATCTGCCTTTCCTGCTCGAGGATCGTGTCTGGCAGCTCTCTGAGCCTCTTACACTTTGGAAGCGCAACAGCATCCTAGGAGTCATATACTGGCAACTGGCACCTCCAGGACACTTGCTGCTCCTAGGATGCTTTTCTCTGGGAAAATCTTCTTGCACACAACCTTGCTGCAGATTTTACTTCTAGGCCTTTTGTGGCCATCTGCATCCGCAGCCACAAGCAGCTTCTGATGATCGACATGGCTCTGGGAGAGCAGGGACTCCTGTCTGTGGACAAAGAAAACAAAGACAACTTGTAAGAAGAAAACCTGGAGCTTCTAGTTAGAAGAGAAAGGACTATTCAATCAAGGCAGAGCCAAGGGAGGAAACTTTCTAAAATGGAACAAGCAGCAGAAGCACAGCAGTATTGCAGAAGAAATTCCCCTCCCAGCACTTGGCTTAAGGAAAACGCCTGTGATGTTTCATGTTTCTGTGAGAGACATGAGTTCATGTCTACTATTGGGTACCAGACATCTGAACATTTAGACTATTGGCTTTCCAGGCTCACGCTATTCAAACCGGAAAGTGAAACTACTCTAACAGTAAGGATGATTGCAAGAAATGTTTCTGTTTACACCACGACTGCCGACCATGCATCATTCTTACCTTGCACCTGTCCAAAGGCCTTCCTCCGTCTGCGCTCCGGCAACTCTCACCCAGGCAAGGGCAGGGATAGAGGCTCTTGCCACAAGTAGCCCAAGCATGGACATCTTCCTCATCCTGCTACTCTACTGCTGACGTCAGGGTATTCCCTGGAGCTGCAAACACCTGCCTTTGCTGCTCGAGGACCTTCTCTAGCATCATGCCAAACCCCTTCTCCTATGGCAGTGCTGCAGCATCCTGCGAGCCATGGACTGGAACTGGCACCTTCAGCATAGTTGCTCCTGGGAAACATCATTCAGCCATTCCCTTACTGCAATGAGCTGGACTCCTACTCCTTTGCAAGGCTCTTCCTGGACAGGTGCATCCTCAGCAATGAGACGGTTCTGCTGAGAGCCATGGCTCTGAGGGAGGAGCCAGTCCTGTCCAAAGGCCTTCCTCTGACTCCACTCCTGCAGCTCTCACGGAGGCACTGGGAGCCTCGGACACTCTTGCCACAAGTAGCCCAAGCGTGGACATCTTCCTCATCCTGCTCCTCCACTGCTGACGTCAGGGAATTCCCTGGAGCTCCTAAAATCTGCCTTTCCTGCTCGAGGATCGTGTCTGGCAGCTCTCTGAGCCTCTTCGCCTTTGGCAGCGCCACAGCATCCTGAGAGTCATATACTGGAAACTGGCAGCTACATGACACTTGCCGCTCCTAGGATGCTTTTCTCTGGGAAAATCTTCTTGGACAAGACATTGCTCCAGTTTTTACTTCTAGGCCTTTCGTGGCCATCTGCATTCTCAGCCACAAGCAGGTTCTGATGATCGACATGGCTCTGGGAGAGCAGGGACTCCTGTCTGTGGACAAAGAAAACAAAGACAACTTGTAAGAAGAAAACCTGGAGCTTCTAGTTAGAAGACAAAGGACTATTCAAACAAGGCAGGGCCAAAGCAGGAAACTTTCTAAAATGGAACAAGCAGCAGAAGCACAGCAGTATTGCAGAAGAAATTCCCCTCCCAGCACTTGGCTTAAGGAAAACGCCTGATGTTTCTGTGAGAGACATGAGTTCATGTCTACTATTGGGTACCAGACATCTGAACATTTAGACTATTGGCTTTCCAGGCTCACGCTATTCAAACCGGAAAGTGAAACTATTCTAACAGAAGGGATGATTGCAAGAAATGTTTCTGTTTACACCACGACTGCCGACCATGCATCATTCTTACCTTGCACCTGTCCAAAGGCCTTCCTCCATCTGCGCTCCGGCAACTCTCACCCAGGCAAGGGCAGGGATGGAGGCTCTTGCCACAAGTAGCCCAAGCGTGGACATCTTCCTCATCCTGCTACTCCACTGCTGACGTCAGGGTATTCCCTGGAGCTGCAAACACCTGCCTTTGCTGCTCGAGGACCTTCTCTAGCACCATGCAAAACCCCTTCTCCTATGGCAGTGCTGCAGCATCCTGCGAGCCACGGACTGGAACTGGCACCTCCAGCAAAGTTGCTCCTGGGAAACATCCCTCAGCCATTCCCTTACTGCAATGAGCTGGACTCCTACTCCTCTGCAATGCTCTTCCTGGACAGGTGCATCCTCAGCAATGAGACGGTTCTGCTGAGGGCCACGGCTCTGAGGGAGCAGCCAGTCCTGCCCAATGGTTGTCCTCCGTCACCAGTCCTGCAGCTCCCACGGAGGCACTGGGAGCCTTGGACACTCTTGCCACAAGTAGCCCAAGCGTGGACATCTTCCTCATCCTGCTCCTCCACTGCTGACGTCAGGGAATTCCCTGGTGCTCCCAACATCTGCCTTTCCTGCTCGAGGATCGTGTCTGGCAGCTCTCTGAGCCTCTTTGCCTTTGGCAGCGCCACAGCATCCTAGGAGTCATATACTGGCAACTGGCACCTCCAGGACACTTGCTGCTCCTAGGATGCTTTCCTCTGGGAAAATCTTCTTGGACACGTCCTTGCTCCAGTTTTTACTCCTAGTCCTTTCGTGGCCATCTGCATTCTCAGCCACAAGCAGCTTCTGATGATCGACATGGCTCTGGGAGAGCAGGGACTCCTGTCTGTGGACAAAGAAAACAAAGACAACTTGTAAGAAGAAAACCTGGAGCTTCTAGTTAGAAAAAAAAGGACTATTCAATCAAGGCAGGGCCAAGGGAGGAAACTTTCTAAAATGGAACAAGCAGCAGAAGCACGGTAGTTTTGCAGAAGAAATTCCCCTCCCAGCACTTGGCTTAAGGAAAAAGCCTGATGTTTCTATGAGAGACTTGAGTTCATGTCTACTATTGGGTACCAGACATCTGAACATTTAGACTATTGGCTTTCCAGGCTCACGCTATTCAAACCGGAAAGTGAAACTACTCTAACAGTAGGGATGATTGCAAGAAATGTTTCTGTTTACACCACGACTGCCGACCATGCATCATTCTTACCTTGCACCTGTCCAAAGGCCTTCCTCCGTCTGCGCTCCGGCAACTCTCACCCAGGCAAGGGCAAGGATGGAGGCTCTTGCCACAAGTAGCCCAAGCGTGGACATCTTCCTCATCCTGCTCCGCCACTGCTGACATCAGGGAATTCCCTGGAGCTCCCAACATCTGCCTTTCCTGCTCGAGGATCGTGTCTGGCAGCTCTCTGAGCCTCTTCATCTTTGGCTGCGCCACAGCATCCTAGGAGTCATATACTGGCAACTGGCACCTCCAGGACACTTGCTGCTCCTAGGATGCTTTTCTCTGGGAAAATCTTCTTGCATACGACCTTGCTCCAGATTTTACTTCTAGGTCTTTCGTGGCCATGTGCATCCGCGGCCACGAGCAGCTTCTGATGATCAACAGGGCTCTGGGAGAGCAGGGACTCCTGTCTGTGGACAAAGAAAACAAAGACAACTTGTAAGAAGAAAACCTGGAGCTTCTAGATAGAAGACAAAGGACTATTCAATCAAGGCAGGGCCAAAGCAGGAAACTTTCTAAAATGGAACAAGCAGAAGAAGCAGAGCAGTTTTGCAGAAGAAATTCCCCTCCCAGCACTTGGCTTAATGAAAAAGCCTGATGTTGCTATGAGAGACTTGAGTTCATGTCTACTATTGGGGAGCAGACGTCTGAACATTTAGAGTATTGGCGCTCCAGGCTCACGCTATTCAAACCGGAAAGTGAAACTATTCTAACAGAAGGGATGATTGCAAGAAATGTTTCTGTTTACACCACAACTGCCGACCATCCATCATTCTTACCTTGCACCTGTCCAAAGGCCTTCCTCCATCTGCGCTCTGGCAACTCTCACCCAGGGTCGGGCAGGGATGGAGGCTCGTGCCACAAGTAGCCCAAGCGCGGACATCTTCCTCATCCTGATCTTCCACTGCTGACATCTAGGAATTCCCTGGAGCTGCAAACACTTGCCTTTGCTGCTCAAGGATCTTCTCTAGCACCATGCCAAATGCCTTCTCCTATGGCAGCGCTGCAGCATCCTGCGAGCCACGGACTGGAACTGGCACCTCCAGCAAAGTTGCTCCTGGGAAACATCCCTCAGCCATTCCCTTACTGCAATGAGCTGGACTCCTACTCCTCTGCAATGCTCTTCCTGGACAGGTGCATCCTCAGCAACGAGACGGTTCTGCTGAGAGCCGCGGCTCTGAGGGAGCAGCCAGTCCTGCCAAAAGGCCTTCCTCCGTCTCCAGTCCCGCAGCTCCCACGGAGGCACTGGGAGCCTTGGACACTCTTGCCACAAGTAGCCCAAGCGTGGACATCTTCCTCATCCTGCTCCTCCACTGCTGACGTCAGGGAATTCCCTGGTGCTCCCAACATCTGCCTTTCCTGCTCGAGGATCGTGTCTGGCAGCTCTCTGAGCCTCTTTGCCTTTGGCAGCGCCACAGCATCCTAGGAGTCATATACTGGCAACTGGCACCTCCAGGACACTTGCTGCTCCTAGGATGCTTTTCTCTGGGAAAATCTTCTTGCATACAACCTTGCTCCAGATTTTACTTCTAGGTCTTTCGTGGCCATGTGCATCCGCAGCCACAAGCAGCTTCTGATGATCGACATGGCTCTGGGAGAGCAGGGACTCCTGTCTGTGGACAAAGAAAACAAAGACAACTTGTAAGAAGAAAACCTGGAGCTTCTAGATAGAAGAGAAAGGACAATTCAATCAAGGCAGGGCCAAAGCAGGAAACTTTCTAAAATGGAACAAGCAGCAGAAGCACAGTAGTTTTGCAGAAGAAATTCCCCTCCCAGCACTTGGCTTAAGGAAAAAGTCTGATGTTTCTATGAGAGACTTGAGTTCATGTCTACTATTGGATAGCAGACATCTGAACATTTAGACTACTGGCTTTCCAGGCTCACGCAATTCAAACCGGAATGTCAAACTATTTCAAAAGCTAGAGATGCTTGGAAGAAATGTTTCTGTATTCACCACAACTGGGGACCATGCATCATTCTTACCTTGCACCTGTCCAAAGGCCTTCCTCCGTCTCCAGTCCTGCCGCTCTCACGGAGGCACTGGGAGCCTCGGACACTCTTGCCACAAGTAGCCCAAGCGTGGACATCTTCCTCATCCTGCTCCTCCACTGCTGACGTCAAGGAATTCCCTGGAGCTCCCAACATCTGCCTTTCCAGCTGGAGGATCATGTCTGGCAGCTCTCTGAGCCTCTTCAACTTTGGCAGCGCCACAGCATCCTAGGAGTCATATACTGGCAACTGGCACCTCCAGGACACTTGCTGCTCCTAGGATGCTTTTCTCTGGGAAAATCTTCTTGCATACAACCTTGCTCCAGTTTTTACTTCTAGGCCTTTCGTGGCCATCTGCATTCTCAGCCACAAGCAGGTTCTGATGATCAACAGGGCTCTGGGAGAGCAGGGACTCCTGTCTGTGGACAAAGAAAACAAAGACAACTTGTAAGAAGAAAACCTGGAGCTTCTAGATAGAAGACAAAGGACTATTCAATCAAGGCAGGGCCAAGGGAGGAAACTTTCTAAAATGGAACAAGCAGCAGAAGCACAGTACTTTTGCAGAAGAAATTCCCTTCCCAGCACTTGGCTTAAGGAAAAAACCTCATGTTTCTATGAGAGACTTGAGTTCATGTCTACTACTGGGTACCAGACATCTGAACATTTAGACTATTGGCTTTCCAGGCTCACGCTATTCAAACCTGAAAGTGAAACTACTCTAACAGTAAGGATGATTGCAAGAAATGTTTCTGTTTACACCACGACTGCCGACCATGCATCATTCTTACCTTGCACCTGTCCAAAGGCCTTCCTCCATCTGCGCTCCAGCAACTCTCACTCAGGCAAGGGCAGGGATGGAGGCTCTTGCCACAAGTAGCCCAAGCGTGGACATCTTCCTCATCCTGCTACTCCACTGCTGACGTCAGGGTATTCCCTGGAGCTGCAAACACCTGCCTTTGCTGCTCGAGGATCTTCTCTAGCACCATGCAAAACCCCTTCTCCTATGGCAGTGCTGCAGCATCCTGCGAGCCACGGACTGGAACTGGCACCTCCAGCAAAGTTGCTCCTGGGAAACATCCCTCAGCCATTCCCTTACTGCAATGAGCTGGACTCCTACTCCTCTGCAATGCTCTTTCTGGACAGGTGCATCCTCAGCAATGAGACAGTTCTGCTGAGAGCCACAGCTCTGAGGAAGCAGCCAGTCCTGCCCAATGGTTGTCCTCTGTCACCAGTCCTGCAGCTCCCACGGAGGCACTGGGAGCCTTGGACACTCTTGCCACAAGTAGCCCAAGCGTGGACATCTTCCTCATCCTGCTCCTCCACTGCTGACATCAGGGAATTCCCTGGAGCTCCCAACATCTGCCTTTCCTGCTCGAGGATCGTGTCTGGCAGCTCTCTGAGCCTCTTACACTTTGGAAGCGCAACAGCATCCTAGGAGTCATATACTGGCAACTGGCACCTCCAGGACACTTGCTGCTCCTAGGATGCTTTTCTCTGGGAAAATCTTCTTGCACACAACCTTGCTGCAGATTTTACTTCTAGGCCTTTTGTGGCCATCTGCATCCGCAGCCACAAGCAGCTTCTGATGATCGACATGGCTCTGGGAGAGCAGGGACTCCTGTCTGTGGACAAAGAAAACAAAGACAACTTGTAAGAAGAAAACCTGGAGCTTCTAGTTAGAAGAGAAAGGACTATTCAATCAAGGCAGAGCCAAGGGAGGAAACTTTCTAAAATGGAACAAGCAGCAGAAGCACAGCAGTATTGCAGAAGAAATTCCCCTCCCAGCACTTGGCTTAAGGAAAACGCCTGTGATGTTTCATGTTTCTGTGAGAGACATGAGTTCATGTCTACTATTGGGTACCAGACATCTGAACATTTAGACTATTGGCTTTCCAGGCTCACGCTATTCAAACCGGAAAGTGAAACTACTCTAACAGTAAGGATGATTGCAAGAAATGTTTCTGTTTACACCACGACTGCCGACCATGCATCATTCTTACCTTGCACCTGTCCAAAGGCCTTCCTCCGTCTGCGCTCCGGCAACTCTCACCCAGGCAAGGGCAGGGATAGAGGCTCTTGCCACAAGTAGCCCAAGCATGGACATCTTCCTCATCCTGCTACTCTACTGCTGACGTCAGGGTATTCCCTGGAGCTGCAAACACCTGCCTTTGCTGCTCGAGGACCTTCTCTAGCATCATGCCAAACCCCTTCTCCTATGGCAGTGCTGCAGCATCCTGCGAGCCATGGACTGGAACTGGCACCTTCAGCATAGTTGCTCCTGGGAAACATCATTCAGCCATTCCCTTACTGCAATGAGCTGGACTCCTACTCCTTTGCAAGGCTCTTCCTGGACAGGTGCATCCTCAGCAATGAGACGGTTCTGCTGAGAGCCATGGCTCTGAGGGAGGAGCCAGTCCTGTCCAAAGGCCTTCCTCTGACTCCACTCCTGCAGCTCTCACGGAGGCACTGGGAGCCTCGGACACTCTTGCCACAAGTAGCCCAAGCGTGGACATCTTCCTCATCCTGCTCCTCCACTGCTGACGTCAGGGAATTCCCTGGAGCTCCTAAAATCTGCCTTTCCTGCTCGAGGATCGTGTCTGGCAGCTCTCTGAGCCTCTTCGCCTTTGGCAGCGCCACAGCATCCTGAGAGTCATATACTGGAAACTGGCAGCTACATGACACTTGCCGCTCCTAGGATGCTTTTCTCTGGGAAAATCTTCTTGGACAAGACATTGCTCCAGTTTTTACTTCTAGGCCTTTCGTGGCCATCTGCATTCTCAGCCACAAGCAGGTTCTGATGATCGACATGGCTCTGG
Organism: Aphelocoma coerulescens; assembly: GCF_041296385.1. Classification (NCBI taxonomy): domain Eukaryota; kingdom Metazoa; phylum Chordata; class Aves; order Passeriformes; family Corvidae; genus Aphelocoma; species Aphelocoma coerulescens. The sequence continues at coordinate 1,492,835 of NW_027183894.1, forward strand.
GAGAGCAGGGACTCCTGTCTGTGGACAAAGAAAACAAAGACAACTTGTAAGAAGAAAACCTGGAGCTTCTAGTTAGAAGACAAAGGACTATTCAAACAAGGCAGGGCCAAAGCAGGAAACTTTCTAAAATGGAACAAGCAGCAGAAGCACAGCAGTATTGCAGAAGAAATTCCCCTCCCAGCACTTGGCTTAAGGAAAACGCCTGATGTTTCTGTGAGAGACATGAGTTCATGTCTACTATTGGGTACCAGACATCTGAACATTTAGACTATTGGCTTTCCAGGCTCACGCTATTCAAACCGGAAAGTGAAACTATTCTAACAGAAGGGATGATTGCAAGAAATGTTTCTGTTTACACCACGACTGCCGACCATCCATCATTCTTACCTTGCACCTGTCCAAAGGCCTTCCTCCATCTGCGCTCCGGCAACTCTCACCCAGGCAAGGGCAGGGATGGAGGCTCTTGCCACAAGTAGCCCAAGCGTGGACATCTTCCTCATCCTGCTACTCCACTGCTGACGTCAGGGTATTCCCTGGAGCTGCAAACACCTGCCTTTGCTGCTCGAGGACCTTCTCTAGCACCATGCAAAACCCCTTCTCCTATGGCAGTGCTGCAGCATCCTGCGAGCCACGGACTGGAACTGGCACCTCCAGCAAAAATGCTCCTGGGAAACATCCCTCAGCCATTCCCTTACTGCAATGAGCTGGACTCCTACTCCTCTGCAATGCTCTTCCTGGACAGGTGCATCCTCAGCAATGAGACGGTTCTGCTGAGAGCCACGGCTCTGAGGGAGCAGCCAGTCCTGCCCAATGGTTGTCCTCCGTCACCAGTCCTGCAGCTCCCACGGAGGCACTGGGAGCCTTGGACACTCTTGCCACAAGTAGCCCAAGCGTGGACATCTTCCTCATCCTGCTCCTCCACTGCTGACGTCAGGGAATTCCCTGGTGCTCCCAACATCTGCCTTTCCTGCTCAAGGATCGTGTCTGGCAGCTCTCTGAGCCTCTTTGCCTTTGGCAGCGCCACAGCATCCTAGGAGTCATATACTGGCAACTGGCACCTCCAGGACACTTGCTGCTCCTAGGATGCTTTCCTCTGGGAAAATCTTCTTGGACACGTCCTTGCTCCAGTTTTTACTCCTAGTCCTTTCGTGGCCATCTGCATTCTCAGCCACAAGCAGCTTCTGATGATCGACATGGCTCTGGGAGAGCAGGGACTCCTGTCTGTGGACAAAGAAAACAAAGACAACTTGTAAGAAGAAAACCTGGAGCTTCTAGTTAGAAAAAAAAGGACTATTCAATCAAGGCAGGGCCAAGGGAGGAAACTTTCTAAAATGGAACAAGCAGCAGAAGCACAGTAGTTTTGCAGAAGAAATTCCCCTCCCAGCACTTGGCTTAAGGAAAAAGCCTGATGTTTCTATGAGAGACTTGAGTTCATGTCTACTATTGGGTACCAGACATCTGAACATTTAGACTATTGGCTTTCCAGGCTCACGCTATTCAAACCGGAAAGTGAAACTACTCTAACAGTAGGGATGATTGCAAGAAATGTTTCTGTTTACACCACGACTGCCGACCATGCATCATTCTTACCTTGCACCTGTCCAAAGGCCTTCCTCCGTCTGCGCTCCGGCAACTCTCACCCAGGCAAGGGCAAGGATGGAGGCTCTTGCCACAAGTAGCCCAAGCGTGGACATCTTCCTCATCCTGCTCCGCCACTGCTGACATCAGGGAATTCCCTGGAGCTCCCAACATCTGCCTTTCCTGCTCGAGGATCGTGTCTGGCAGCTCTCTGAGCCTCTTCATCTTTGGCTGCGCCACAGCATCCTAGGAGTCATATACTGGCAACTGGCACCTCCAGGACACTTGCTGCTCCTAGGATGCTTTTCTCTGGGAAAATCTTCTTGCATACGACCTTGCTCCAGATTTTACTTCTAGGTCTTTCGTGGCCATGTGCATCCGCGGCCACGAGCAGCTTCTGATGATCAACAGGGCTCTGGGAGAGCAGGGACTCCTGTCTGTGGACAAAGAAAACAAAGACAACTTGTAAGAAGAAAACCTGGAGCTTCTAGATAGAAGAGAAAGGACTATTCAATCAAGGCAGGGCCAAAGCAGGAAACTTTCTAAAATGGAACAAGCAGAAGAAGCAGAGCAGTTTTGCAGAAGAAATTCCCCTCCCAGCACTTGGCTTAATGAAAAAGCCTGATGTTGCTATGAGAGACTTGAGTTCATGTCTACTATTGGGGAGCAGACGTCTGAACATTTAGAGTATTGGCGCTCCAGGCTCACGCTATTCAAACCGGAAAGTGAAACTATTCTAACAGAAGGGATGATTGCAAGAAATGTTTCTGTTTACACCACAACTGCCGACCATCCATCATTCTTACCTTGCACCTGTCCAAAGGCCTTCCTCCATCTGCGCTCTGGCAACTCTCACCCAGGGTCGGGCAGGGATGGAGGCTCGTGCCACAAGTAGCCCAAGCGCGGACATCTTCCTCATCCTGATCTTCCACTGCTGACATCTAGGAATTCCCTGGAGCTGCAAACACTTGCCTTTGCTGCTCAAGGATCTTCTCTAGCACCATGCCAAATGCCTTCTCCTATGGCAGCGCTGCAGCATCCTGCGACTCACGGACTGGAACTGGCACCTCCAGCAAAGTTGCTCCTGGGAAACATCCCTCAGCCATTCCCTTACTGCAATGAGCTGGACTCCTACTCCTCTGCAATGCTCTTCCTGGACAGGTGCATCCTCAGCAACGAGACGGTTCTGCTGAGAGCCGCGGCTCTGAGGGAGCAGCCAGTCCTGCCAAAAGGCCTTCCTCCGTCTCCAGTCCCGCAGCTCCCACGGAGGCACTGGGAGCCTTGGACACTCTTGCCACAAGTAGCCCAAGCGTGGACATCTTCCTCATCCTGCTCCTCCACTGCTGACGTCAGGGAATTCCCTGGAGCTGCAAACACCTGCCTTTGCTGCTGGAGGATCATGTCTGGCAGCTCTCTGAGCCTCTTCATCTTTGGCTGCGCCACAGCATCCTAGGAGTCATATACTGGCAACTGGCACCTCCAGGACACTTGCTGCTCCTAGGATGCTTTTCTCTGGGAAAATCTTCTTGCATACGACCTTGCTCCAGATTTTACTTCTAGGTCTTTCGTGGCCATGTGCATCCGCAGCCACAAGCAGCTTCTGATGATCGACATGGCTCTGGGAGAGCAGGGACTCCTGTCTGTGGACAAAGAAAACAAAGACAACTTGTAAGAAGAAAACCTGGAGCTTCTAGTTAGAAGAGAAAGGACTATTCAATCAAGGCAGAGCCAAGGGAGGAAACTTTCTAAAATGGAACAAGCAGCAGAAGCACAGCAGTATTGCAGAAGAAATTCCCCTCCCAGCACTTGGCTTAAGGAAAACGCCTGATGTTTCTGTGAGAGACATGAGTTCATGTCTACTATTGGGTACCAGACATCTGAACATTTAGACTATTGGCTTTCCAGGCTCACGCTATTCAAACCGGAAAGTGAAACTACTCTAACAGTAAGGATGATTGCAAGAAATGTTTCTGTTTACACCACGACTGCCGACCATGCATCATTCTTACCTTGCACCTGTCCAAAGGCCTTCCTCCGTCTGCGCTCCGGCAACTCTCACCCAGGCAAGGGCAGGGATAGAGGCTCTTGCCACAAGTAGCCCAAGCATGGACATCTTCCTCATCCTGCTACTCTACTGCTGACGTCAGGGTATTCCCTGGAGCTGCAAACACCTGCCTTTGCTGCTCGAGGACCTTCTCTAGCATCATGCCAAACCCCTTCTCCTATGGCAGTGCTGCAGCATCCTGCGAGCCATGGACTGGAACTGGCACCTTCAGCATAGTTGCTCCTGGGAAACATCATTCAGCCATTCCCTTACTGCAATGAGCTGGACTCCTACTCCTTTGCAAGGCTCTTCCTGGACAGGTGCATCCTCAGCAATGAGACGGTTCTGCTGAGAGCCATGGCTCTGAGGGAGGAGCCAGTCCTGTCCAAAGGCCTTCCTCTGACTCCACTCCTGCAGCTCTCACGGAGGCACTGGGAGCCTCGGACACTCTTGCCACAAGTAGCCCAAGCGTGGACATCTTCCTCATCCTGCTCCTCCACTGCTGACGTCAGGGAATTCCCTGGAGCTCCTAAAATCTGCCTTTCCTGCTCGAGGATCGTGTCTGGCAGCTCTCTGAGCCTCTTCGCCTTTGGCAGCGCCACAGCATCCTGAGAGTCATATACTGGAAACTGGCAGCTACATGACACTTGCCGCTCCGAGGATGCTTTTCTCTGGGAAAATCTTCTTGGACACGACATTGCTCCAGTTTTTACTTCTAGGCCTTTCGTGGCCATCTGCATTCTCAGCCACAAGCAGGTTCTGATGATCGACATGGCTCTGGGAGAGCAGGGACTCCTGTCTGTGGACAAAGAAAACAAAGACAACTTGTAAGAAGAAAACCTGGAGCTTCTAGTTAGAAGAGAAAGGACTATTCAAACAAGGCAGGGCCAAAGCAGGAAACTTTCTAAAATGGAACAAGCAGCAGAAGCAGAGCAGATTTGCAGAAGAAATTCCCCTCCCAGCACTTGGCTTAAGGAAAACGCCTGATGTTTCTGTGAGAGACATGAGTTCATGTCTACTATTGGGTACCAGACATCTGAACATTTAGACTATTGGCTTTCCAGGCTCACGCTATTCAAACCGGAAAGTGAAACTATTCTAACAGAAGGGATGATTGCAAGAAATGTTTCTGTTTACACCACGACTGCCGACCATCCATCATTCTTACCTTGCACCTGTCCAAAGGCCTTCCTCCATCTGCGCTCCGGCAACTCTCACCCAGGCAAGGGCAGGGATGGAGGCTCTTGCCACAAGTAGCCCAAGCGTGGACATCTTCCTCATCCTGCTACTCCACTGCTGACGTCAGGGTATTCCCTGGAGCTGCAAACACCTGCCTTTGCTGCTCGAGGACCTTCTCTAGCACCATGCAAAACCCCTTCTCCTATGGCAGTGCTGCAGCATCCTGCGAGCCACGGACTGGAACTGGCACCTCCAGCAAAGTTGCTCCTGGGAAACATCCCTCAGCCATTCCCTTACTGCAATGAGCTGGACTCCTACTCCTCTGCAATGCTCTTCCTGGACAGGTGCATCCTCAGCAATGAGACGGTTCTGCTGAGAGCCACGGCTCTGAGGGAGCAGCCAGTCCTGCCCAATGGTTGTCCTCCGTCACCAGTCCTGCAGCTCCCACGGAGGCACTGGGAGCCTTGGACACTCTTGCCACAAGTAGCCCAAGCGTGGACATCTTCCTCATCCTGCTCCTCCACTGCTGACGTCAGGGAATTCCCTGGTGCTCCCAACATCTGCCTTTCCTGCTCGAGGATCGTGTCTGGCAGCTCTCTGAGCCTCTTTGCCTTTGGCAGCGCCACAGCATCCTAGGAGTCATATACTGGCAACTGGCACCTCCAGGACACTTGCTGCTCCTAGGATGCTTTCCTCTGGGAAAATCTTCTTGGACACGTCCTTGCTCCAGTTTTTACTCCTAGTCCTTTCGTGGCCATCTGCATTCTCAGCCACAAGCAGCTTCTGATGATCGACATGGCTCTGGGAGAGCAGGGACTCCTGTCTGTGGACAAAGAAAACAAAGACAACTTGTAAGAAGAAAACCTGGAGCTTCTAGTTAGAAAAAAAAGGACTATTCAATCAAGGCAGGGCCAAGGGAGGAAACTTTCTAAAATGGAACAAGCAGCAGAAGCACGGTAGTTTTGCAGAAGAAATTCCCCTCCCAGCACTTGGCTTAAGGAAAAAGCCTGATGTTTCTATGAGAGACTTGAGTTCATGTCTACTATTGGGTACCAGACATCTGAACATTTAGACTATTGGCTTTCCATGCTCACGCTATTCAAACCGGAAAGTGAAACTACTCTAACAGTAGGGATGATTGCAAGAAATGTTTCTGTTTACACCACGACTGCCGACCATGCATCATTCTTACCTTGCACCTGTCCAAAGGCCTTCCTCCGTCTGCGCTCCGGCAACTCTCACCCAGGCAAGGGCAAGGATGGAGGCTCTTGCCACAAGTAGCCCAAGCGTGGACATCTTCCTCATCCTGCTCCGCCACTGCTGACATCAGGGAATTCCCTGGAGCTCCCAACATCTGCCTTTCCTGCTCGAGGATCGTGTCTGGCAGCTCTCTGAGCCTCTTCATCTTTGGCTGCGCCACAGCATCCTAGGAGTCATATACTGGCAACTGGCACCTCCAGGACACTTGCTGCTCCTAGGATGCTTTTCTCTGGGAAAATCTTCTTGCATACGACCTTGCTCCAGATTTTACTTCTAGGTCTTTCGTGGCCATGTGCATCCGCGGCCACGAGCAGCTTCTGATGATCAACAGGGCTCTGGGAGAGCAGGGACTCCTGTCTGTGGACAAAGAAAACAAAGACAACTTGTAAGAAGAAAACCTGGAGCTTCTAGATAGAAGACAAAGGACTATTCAATCAAGGCAGGGCCAAAGCAGGAAACTTTCTAAAATGGAACAAGCAGAAGAAGCAGAGCAGTTTTGCAGAAGAAATTCCCCTCCCAGCACTTGGCTTAATGAAAAAGCCTGATGTTGCTATGAGAGACATGAGTTCATGTCTACTATTGGGGAGCAGACGTCTGAACATTTAGAGTATTGGCGCTCCAGGCTCACGCTATTCAAACCGGAAAGTGAAACTATTCTAACAGAAGGGATGATTGCAAGAAATGTTTCTGTTTACACCACAACTGCCGACCATCCATCATTCTTACCTTGCACCTGTCCAAAGGCCTTCCTCCATCTGCGCTCTGGCAACTCTCACCCAGGGTCAGGCAGGGATGGAGGCTCGTGCCACAAGTAGCCCAAGCGCGGACATCTTCCTCATCCTGATCTTCCACTGCTGACATCTAGGAATTCCCTGGAGCTGCAAACACTTGCCTTTGCTGCTCAAGGATCTTCTCTAGCACCATGCCAAATGCCTTCTCCTATGGCAGCGCTGCAGCATCCTGCGACTCACGGACTGGAACTGGCACCTCCAGCAAAGTTGCTCCTGGGAAACATCCCTCAGCCATTCCCTTACTGCAATGAGCTGGACTCCTACTCCTCTGCAATGCTCTTCCTGGACAGGTGCATCCTCAGCAACGAGACGGTTCTGCTGAGAGCCGCGGCTCTGAGGGAGCAGCCAGTCCTGCCAAAAGGCCTTCCTCCGTCTCCAGTCCCGCAGCTCCCACGGAGGCACTGGGAGCCTTGGACACTCTTGCCACAAGTAGCCCAAGCGTGGACATCTTCCTCATCCTGCTCCTCCACTGCTGACGTCAGGGAATTCCCTGGAGCTGCAAACACCTGCCTTTGCTGCTGGAGGATCATGTCTGGCAGCTCTCTGAGCCTCTTCATCTTTGGCTGCGCCACAGCATCCTAGGAGTCATATACTGGCAACTGGCACCTCCAGGACACTTGCTGCTCCTAGGATGCTTTTCTCTGGGAAAATCTTCTTGCATACGACCTTGCTCCAGATTTTACTTCTAGGTCTTTCGTGGCCATGTGCATCCACAGCCACAAGCAGCTTCTGATGATCGACATGGCTCTGGGAGAGCAGGGACTCCTGTCTGTGGACAAAGAAAACAAAGACAACTTGTAAGAAGAAAACCTGGAGCTTCTAGATAGAAGAGAAAGGACTATTCAATCAAGGCAGGGCCAAAGCAGGAAACTTTCTAAAATGGAACAAGCAGCAGAAGCACAGTAGTTTTGCAGAAGAAATTCCCCTCCCAGCACTTGGCTTAAGGAAAAAGTCTGATGTTTCTATGAGAGACTTGAGTTCATGTCTACTATTGGATAGCAGACATCTGAACATTTAGACTACTGGCTTTCCAGGCTCACGCAATTCAAACCGGAATGTCAAACTATTTCAAAAGCTAGAGATGCTTGGAAGAAATGTTTCTGTACTCACCACAACTGGGGACCATGCATCATTCTTACCTTGCACCTGTCCAAAGGCCTTCCTCCGTCTCCAGTCCTGCCGCTCTCACGGAGGCACTGGGAGCCTCGGACACTCTTGCCACAAGTAGCCCAAGCGGGGACATCTTCCTCATCCTGCTCCTCCACTGCTGACGTCAAGGAATTCCCTGGAGCTCCCAACATCTGCCTTTCCAGCTGGAGGATCATGTCTGGCAGCTCTCTGAGCCTCTTCAACTTTGGCAGCGCCACAGCATCCTAGGAGTCATATACTGGCAACTGGCACCTCCAGGACACTTGCTGCTCCTAGGATGCTTTTCTCTGGGAAAATCTTCTTGCATACAACCTTGCTCCAGTTTTTACTTCTAGGCCTTTCGTGGCCATCTGCATTCTCAGCCACAAGCAGGTTCTGATGATCAACAGGGCTCTGGGAGAGCAGGGACTCCTGTCTGTGGACAAAGAAAACAAAGACAACTTGTAAGAAGAAAACCTGGAGCTTCTAGATAGAAGACAAAGGACTATTCAATCAAGGCAGGGCCAAGGGAGGAAACTTTCTAAAATGGAACAAGCAGCAGAAGCACAGTACTTTTGCAGAAGAAATTCCCTTCCCAGCACTTGGCTTAAGGAAAAAACATCATGTTTCTATGAGAGACTTGAGTTCATGTCTACTACTGGGTACCAGACATCTGAACATTTAGACTATTGGCTTTCCAGGCTCACGCTATTCAAACCTGAAAGTGAAACTACTCTAACAGTAAGGATGATTGCAAGAAATGTTTCTGTTTACACCACGACTGCCGACCATGCATCATTCTTACCTTGCACCTGTCCAAAGGCCTTCCTCCATCTGCGCTCCAGCAACTCTCACTCAGGCAAGGGCAGGGATGGAGGCTCTTGCCACAAGTAGCCCAAGCGTGGACATCTTCCTCATCCTGCTACTCCACTGCTGACGTCAGGGTATTCCCTGGAGCTGCAAACACCTGCCTTTGCGGCTCGAGGACCTTCTCTAGCACCATGCCAAACCCCTTCTCCTATGGCAGTGCTGCAGCATCCTGCGAGCCATGGACTGGAACTGGCACCTTCAGCATAGTTGCTCCTGGGAAACATCCCTCAGCCATTCCCTTACTGCAATAAGCTGGACTCCTACTCCTCTGCAATGCTCTTCCTGGACAGGTGCATCCTCAGCAATGAGACAGTTCTGCTGAGAGCCACAGCTCTGAGGAAGCAGCCAGTCCTGCCCAATGGTTGTCCTCTGTCACCAGTCCTGCAGCTCCCACGGAGGCACTGGGAGCCTTGGACACTCTTGCCACAAGTAGCCCAAGCGTGGACATCTTCCTCATCCTGCTCCTCCACTGCTGACGTCAGGGAATTCCCTGGTGCTCCCAACATCTGCCTTTCCTGCTGGAGGATCGTGTCTGGCAGATCTCTGAGCCTCTTTGCCTTTGGCAGCGCCAGAGCATCCTAGGAGTCATATACTGGCAACTGGCACCTCCAGGACACTTGCTGCTCCTAGGATGCTTTCCTCTAGGAAAAACTTCTTGCACACGTCCTTGCTCCAGTTTTTACTCCTAGGCCATCTGCATTCTCAGCCACAAGAAGCTTCTGATGATCGACATGGCTCTGGGAGAGCAGGGACTCCTGTCTGTGGACAAAGAAAACAAAGACAACTTGTAAGATTAAAAGCTGGAGCTTCTAGTTAGAAGAGAAAGGACAATTCAATCAAGGCAGGGCCAAAGCAGGAAACTTTCTAAAATGGAACAAGCAGCAGAAGCACAGTAGTTTTGCAGAAGAAATTCCCCTCCCCGCACTTGGCTTAAGGAAAAAGCCTGATGTTTCTATGAGAGACTTGAGTTCATGTCTACTATTGGATAGCAGACATCTGAACATTTAGACTACTGGCTTTCCAGGCTCACGCAATTCAAACCGGAATGTCAAACTATTTCAAAAGCTAGAGATGCTTCGAAGAAATGTTTCTGTATTCACCACAACTGGGGACCATGCATCATTCTTACCTTGCACCTGTCCAAAGGCCTTCCTCCGTCTCCAGTCCTGCCGCTCTCACGGAGGCACTGGGAGCCTTGGACACTCTTGCCACAAGTAGCCCAAGCGTGGACATCTTCCTCATCCTGCTCCTCCACTGCTGACGTCAGGGAATTCCCTGGAGCTCCAAACATCTGCCTTTCCAGCTGGAGGATCATGTCTGGCAGCTCTCTGAGCCTCTTCACCTTTGGCAGCGCCACAGCATCCTAGGAGTCATATACTGGCAACTGGCACCTCCAGGACACTTGCTGCTCCTAGGATGCTTTTCTCTGGGAAAATCTTCTTGCACACGACATTGCTGCCGATTTTACTTCTAGGCCTTTCGTGGCCATCTGCATCCTCAGCCACAAGCAGGTTCTGATGATCAACAGGGCTCTGGGAGAGCAGGGACTCCTGTCTGTGGACAAAGAAAACAAAGACAACTTGTAAGAAGAAAACCTGGAGCTTCTAGTTAGAAGACAAAGGACTATTCAATCAAGGCAGGGCCAAAGCAGGAAACTTTCTAAAATGGAACAAGCAGCAGAAGCAGAGCAGTTTTGCAGAAGAAATTCCCCTCCCAGCACTTGGCTTAAGGAAAAAGCCTGATGTTTCTATGAGAGACTTGAGTTCATGTCTACTATTGGGTACCAGACATCTGAACATTTAGACTATTGGCTTTCCAGGCTCACACTATTCAAACCGGAAAGTGAAACTACTCTAAAAGCTAGAGGCGATTCCAAGAAATGTTTCTGCTCACACCACGACTGCCGACCATGCATCATTCTTACCTTGCACCTGTCCAAAGGCCTTCCTCCGTCTGCGCTCTGGCAACTCTCACCCAAGCTCGGGCAGGGATGGAGGTTCTTGCCACAAGTAGCCCAAGCCTGGAGATATTCCTCATCCTGATCTTCCACTGCTGACATCTAGGAATTCCCTGGAGCTGCAAACACTTGCCTTTGCTGCTCGAGGATCTTCTCTAGCACCATGCCAAATGCCTTCTCCTATGGCAGTGCTGCAGCATCCTGCGAGCCATGGACTGGAACTGGCACCTTCAGCATAGTTGCTCCTGGGAAACATCCTTCAGCCATTCCCTTACTGCAATGAGCTGGACTCCTACACCTTTGCAAGGCTCTTCCTGGATAGGTGCATCCTCAGCAATGAGACGGTTCTGCTGAGAGCCACGGCTCTGAGGGAGCAGCCAGTCCTGCCCAAAGGCCTTCCTCCGTCACCAGTCCTGCAGCTCCCACGGAGGCACTGGGAGCCCTGGACACTCTTGCCACAAGTAGCCCAAGCGTCGAGATCTTCCTCATCCTGCTCCTCCACTGCTGACATCAGGGAATTCCCTGGAGCTCCCAACATCTGCCTTTCCTGCTCGAGGATCGTGTCTGGCAGCTCTCTGAGCCTCTTACACTTTGGAAGCGCAACAGCATCCTAGGAGTCATATACTGGCAACTGGCACCTCCAGGACACTTGCTGCTCCTAGGATGCTTTTCTCTGGGAAAATCTTCTTGCACACAACCTTGCTGCAGATTTTACTTCTAGGCCTTTTGTGGCCATCTGCATCCGCAGCCACAAGCAGCTTCTGATGATCGACATGGCTCTGGGAGAGCAGGGACTCCTGTCTGTGGACAAAGAAAACAAAGACAACTTGTAAGAAGAAAACCTGGAGCTTCTAGTTAGAAGAGAAAGGACTATTCAATCAAGGCAGAGCCAAGGGAGGAAACTTTCTAAAATGGAACAAGCAGCAGAAGCACAGCAGTATTGCAGAAGAAATTCCCCTCCCAGCACTTGGCTTAAGGAAAACGCCTGATGTTTCTGTGAGAGACATGAGTTCATGTCTACTATTGGGTACCAGACATCTGAACATTTAGACTATTGGCTTTCCAGGCTCACGCTATTCAAACCGGAAAGTGAAACTACTCTAACAGTAAGGATGATTGCAAGAAATGTTTCTCTTTACACCACGACTGCCGACCATGCATCATTCTTACCTTGCACCTGTCCAAAGGCCTTCCTCCGTCTGCGCTCCGGCAACTCTCACCCAGGCAAGGGCAGGGATGGAGGCTCTTGCCACAAGTAGCCCAAGCATGGACATCTTCCTCATCCTGCTACTCTACTGCTGACGTCAGGGTATTCCCTGGAGCTGCAAACACCTGCCTTTGCTGCTCGAGGACCTTCTCTAGCATCATGCCAAACCCCTTCTCCTATGGCAGTGCTGCAGCATCCTGCGAGCCATGGACTGGAACTGGCACCTTCAGCATAGTTGCTCCTGGGAAACATCATTCAGCCATTCCCTTACTGCAATGAGCTGGACTCCTACTCCTTTGCAAGGCTCTTCCTGGAAAGGTGCATCCTCAGCAATGAGACGGTTCTGCTGAGAGCCACGGCTCTGAGGGAGCAGCCAGTCCTGCCCAATGGTTGTCCTCCGTCACCAGTCCTGCAGCTCCCACGGAGGCACTGGGAGCCTTGGACACTCTTGCCACAAGTAGCCCAAGCGTGGACATCTTCCTCATCCTGCTCCTCCACTGCTGACGTCAGGGAATTCCCTGGTGCTCCCAACATCTGCGTTTCCTGCTCGAGGATCGTGTCTGGCAGCTCTCTGAGCCTCTTTGCCTTTGGCAGCGCCACAGCATCCTGAGAGTCATATACTGGCAACTGGCACCTCCAGGACACTTGCTGCTCCTAGGATGCTTTCCTCTGGGAAAATCTTCTTGGACACGTCCTTGCTCCAGTTTTTACTCCTAGTCCTTTCGTGGCCATCTGCATTCTCAGCCACAAGCAGCTTCTGATGATCGACATGGCTCTGGGAGAGCAGGGACTCCTGTCTGTGGACAAAGAAAACAAAGACAACTTGTAAGAAGAAAACCTGGAGCTTCTAGTTAGAAAAAAAAGGACTATTCAATCAAGGCAGGGCCAAGGGAGGAAACTTTCTAAAATGGAACAAGCAGCAGAAGCACGGTAGTTTTGCAGAAGAAATTCCCCTCCCAGCACTTGGCTTAAGGAAAAAGCCTGATGTTTCTATGAGAGACTTGAGTTCATGTCTACTATTGGGTACCAGACATCTGAACATTTAGACTATTGGCTTTCCATGCTCACGCTATTCAAACCGGAAAGTGAAACTACTCTAACAGTAGGGATGATTGCAAGAAATGTTTCTGTTTACACCACGACTGCCGACCATGCATCATTCTTACCTTGCACCTGTCCAAAGGCCTTCCTCCGTCTCCGCTCCGGCAACTCTCACCCAGGCAAGGGCAAGGATGGAGGCTCTTGCCACAAGTAGCCCAAGCGTGGACATCTTCCTCATCCTGCTCCGCCACTGCTGACATCAGGGAATTCCCTGGAGCTCCCAACATCTGCCTTTCCTGCTCGAGGATCGTGTCTGGCAGCTCTCTGAGCCTCTTCATCTTTGGCTGCGCCACAGCATCCTAGGAGTCATATACTGGCAACTGGCACCTCCAGGACACTTGCTGCTCCTAGGATGCTTTTCTCTGGGAAAATCTTCTTGCATACGACCTTGCTCCAGATTTTACTTCTAGGTCTTTCGTGGCCATGTGCATCCGCGGCCACGAGCAGCTTCTGATGATCAACAGGGCTCTGGGAGAGCAGGGACTCCTGTCTGTGGACAAAGAAAACAAAGACAACTTGTAAGATTAAAAGCTGGAGCTTCTAGTTAGAAGAGAAAGGACAATTCAATCAAGGCAGGGCCAAAGCAGGAAACTTTCTAAAATGGAACAAGCAGCAGAAGCACAGTAGTTTTGCAGAAGAAATTCCCCTCCCCGCACTTGGCTTAAGGAAAAAGCCTGATGTTTCTATGAGAGACTTGAGTTCATGTCTACTATTGGATAGCAGACATCTGAACATTTAGACTACTGGCTTTCCAGGCTCACGCAATTCAAACCGGAATGTCAAACTATTTCAAAAGCTAGAGATGCTTCGAAGAAATGTTTCTGTATTCACCACAACTGGGGACCATGCATCATTCTTACCTTGCACCTGTCCAAAGGCCTTCCTCCGTCTCCAGTCCTGCCGCTCTCACGGAGGCACTGGGAGCCTTGGACACTCTTGCCACAAGTAGCCCAAGCGTGGACATCTTCCTCATCCTGCTCCTCCACTGCTGACGTCAGGGAATTCCCTGGAGCTCCAAACATCTGCCTTTCCAGCTGGAGGATCATGTCTGGCAGCTCTCTGAGCCTCTTCACCTTTGGCAGCGCCACAGCATCCTAGGAGTCATATACTGGCAACTGGCACCTCCAGGACACTTGCTGCTCCTAGGATGCTTTTCTCTGGGAAAATCTTCTTGCACACGACATTGCTGCCGATTTTACTTCTAGGCCTTTCGTGGCCATCTGCATCCTCAGCCACAAGCAGGTTCTGATGATCAACAGGGCTCTGGGAGAGCAGGGACTCCTGTCTGTGGACAAAGAAAACAAAGACAACTTGTAAGAAGAAAACCTGGAGCTTCTAGTTAGAAGACAAAGGACTATTCAATCAAGGCAGGGCCAAAGCAGGAAACTTTCTAAAATGGAACAAGCAGCAGAAGCAGAGCAGTTTTGCAGAAGAAATTCCCCTCCCAGCACTTGGCTTAAGGAAAAAGCCTGATGTTTCTATGAGAGACTTGAGTTCATGTCTACTATTGGGTACCAGACATCTGAACATTTAGACTATTGGCTTTCCAGGCTCACACTATTCAAACCGGAAAGTGAAACTACTCTAAAAGCTAGAGGCGATTCCAAGAAATGTTTCTGCTCACACCACGACTGCCGACCATGCATCATTCTTACCTTGCACCTGTCCAAAGGCCTTCCTCCGTCTGCGCTCTGGCAACTCTCACCCAAGCTCGGGCAGGGATGGAGGTTCTTGCCACAAGTAGCCCAAGCCTGGAGATATTCCTCATCCTGATCTTCCACTGCTGACATCTAGGAATTCCCTGGAGCTGCAAACACTTGCCTTTGCTGCTCGAGGATCTTCTCTAGCACCATGCCAAATGCCTTCTCCTATGGCAGTGCTGCAGCATCCTGCGAGCCATGGACTGGAACTGGCACCTTCAGCATAGTTGCTCCTGGGAAACATCCTTCAGCCATTCCCTTACTGCAATGAGCTGGACTCCTACACCTTTGCAAGGCTCTTCCTGGATAGGTGCATCCTCAGCAATGAGACGGTTCTGCTGAGAGCCACGGCTCTGAGGGAGCAGCCAGTCCTGCCCAAAGGCCTTCCTCCGTCACCAGTCCTGCAGCTCCCACGGAGGCACTGGGAGCCCTGGACACTCTTGCCACAAGTAGCCCAAGCGTCGAGATCTTCCTCATCCTGCTCCTCCACTGCTGACATCAGGGAATTCCCTGGAGCTCCCAACATCTGCCTTTCCTGCTCGAGGATCGTGTCTGGCAGCTCTCTGAGCCTCTTACACTTTGGAAGCGCAACAGCATCCTAGGAGTCATATACTGGCAACTGGCACCTCCAGGACACTTGCTGCTCCTAGGATGCTTTTCTCTGGGAAAATCTTCTTGCACACAACCTTGCTGCAGATTTTACTTCTAGGCCTTTTGTGGCCATCTGCATCCGCAGCCACAAGCAGCTTCTGATGATCGACATGGCTCTGGGAGAGCAGGGACTCCTGTCTGTGGACAAAGAAAACAAAGACAACTTGTAAGAAGAAAACCTGGAGCTTCTAGTTAGAAGAGAAAGGACTATTCAATCAAGGCAGAGCCAAGGGAGGAAACTTTCTAAAATGGAACAAGCAGCAGAAGCACAGCAGTATTGCAGAAGAAATTCCCCTCCCAGCACTTGGCTTAAGGAAAACGCCTGATGTTTCTGTGAGAGACATGAGTTCATGTCTACTATTGGGTACCAGACATCTGAACATTTAGACTATTGGCTTTCCAGGCTCACGCTATTCAAACCGGAAAGTGAAACTACTCTAACAGTAAGGATGATTGCAAGAAATGTTTCTCTTTACACCACGACTGCCGACCATGCATCATTCTTACCTTGCACCTGTCCAAAGGCCTTCCTCCGTCTGCGCTCCGGCAACTCTCACCCAGGCAAGGGCAGGGATGGAGGCTCTTGCCACAAGTAGCCCAAGCATGGACATCTTCCTCATCCTGCTACTCTACTGCTGACGTCAGGGTATTCCCTGGAGCTGCAAACACCTGCCTTTGCTGCTCGAGGACCTTCTCTAGCATCATGCCAAACCCCTTCTCCTATGGCAGTGCTGCAGCATCCTGCGAGCCATGGACTGGAACTGGCACCTTCAGCATAGTTGCTCCTGGGAAACATCATTCAGCCATTCCCTTACTGCAATGAGCTGGACTCCTACTCCTTTGCAAGGCTCTTCCTGGAAAGGTGCATCCTCAGCAATGAGACGGTTCTGCTGAGAGCCACGGCTCTGAGGGAGCAGCCAGTCCTGCCCAATGGTTGTCCTCCGTCACCAGTCCTGCAGCTCCCACGGAGGCACTGGGAGCCTTGGACACTCTTGCCACAAGTAGCCCAAGCGTGGACATCTTCCTCATCCTGCTCCTCCACTGCTGACGTCAGGGAATTCCCTGGTGCTCCCAACATCTGCGTTTCCTGCTCGAGGATCGTGTCTGGCAGCTCTCTGAGCCTCTTTGCCTTTGGCAGCGCCACAGCATCCTGAGAGTCATATACTGGCAACTGGCACCTCCAGGACACTTGCTGCTCCTAGGATGCTTTCCTCTGGGAAAATCTTCTTGGACACGTCCTTGCTCCAGTTTTTACTCCTAGTCCTTTCGTGGCCATCTGCATTCTCAGCCACAAGCAGCTTCTGATGATCGACATGGCTCTGGGAGAGCAGGGACTCCTGTCTGTGGACAAAGAAAACAAAGACAACTTGTAAGAAGAAAACCTGGAGCTTCTAGTTAGAAAAAAAAGGACTATTCAATCAAGGCAGGGCCAAGGGAGGAAACTTTCTAAAATGGAACAAGCAGCAGAAGCACGGTAGTTTTGCAGAAGAAATTCCCCTCCCAGCACTTGGCTTAAGGAAAAAGCCTGATGTTTCTATGAGAGACTTGAGTTCATGTCTACTATTGGGTACCAGACATCTGAACATTTAGACTATTGGCTTTCCATGCTCACGCTATTCAAACCGGAAAGTGAAACTACTCTAACAGTAGGGATGATTGCAAGAAATGTTTCTGTTTACACCACGACTGCCGACCATGCATCATTCTTACCTTGCACCTGTCCAAAGGCCTTCCTCCGTCTCCGCTCCGGCAACTCTCACCCAGGCAAGGGCAAGGATGGAGGCTCTTGCCACAAGTAGCCCAAGCGTGGACATCTTCCTCATCCTGCTCCGCCACTGCTGACATCAGGGAATTCCCTGGAGCTCCCAACATCTGCCTTTCCTGCTCGAGGATCGTGTCTGGCAGCTCTCTGAGCCTCTTCATCTTTGGCTGCGCCACAGCATCCTAGGAGTCATATACTGGCAACTGGCACCTCCAGGACACTTGCTGCTCCTAGGATGCTTTTCTCTGGGAAAATCTTCTTGCATACGACCTTGCTCCAGATTTTACTTCTAGGTCTTTCGTGGCCATGTGCATCCGCGGCCACGAGCAGCTTCTGATGATCAACAGGGCTCTGGGAGAGCAGGGACTCCTGTCTGTGGACAAAGAAAACAAAGACAACTTGTAAGAAGAAAACCTGGAGCTTCTAGATAGAAGAGAAAGGACTATTCAATCAAGGCAGGGCCAAAGCAGGAAACTTTCTAAAATGGAACAAGCAGAAGAAGCAGAGCAGTTTTGCAGAAGAAATTCCCCTCCCAGCACTTGGCTTAATGAAAAAGCCTGATGTTGCTATGAGAGACTTGAGTTCATGTCTACTATTGGGGAGCAGACGTCTGAACATTTAGAGTATTGGCGCTCCAGGCTCACGCTATTCAAACCGGAAAGTGAAACTATTCTAACAGAAGGGATGATTGCAAGAAATGTTTCTGTTTACACCACAACTGCCGACCATCCATCATTCTTACCTTGCACCTGTCCAAAGGCCTTCCTCCATCTGCGCTCTGGCAACTCTCACCCAGGGTCGGGCAAGGATGGAGGCTCTTGCCACAAGTAGCCCAAGCGCGGACATCTTCCTCATCCTGATCTTCCACTGCTGACATCTAGGAATTCCCTGGAGCTGCAAACACTTGCCTTTGCTGCTCAAGGATCTTCTCTAGCACCATGCCAAATGCCTTCTCCTATGGCAGCGCTGCAGCATCCTGCGACTCACGGACTGGAACTGGCACCTCCAGCAAAGTTGCTCCTGGGAAACATCCCTCAGCCATTCCCTTACTGCAATGAGCTGGACTCCTACTCCTCTGCAATGCTCTTCCTGGACAGGTGCATCCTCAGCAACGAGACGGTTCTGCTGAGAGCCGCGGCTCTGAGGGAGCAGCCAGTCCTGCCCAAAGGCCTTCCTCCGTCTCCAGTCCCGCAGCTCCCACGGAGGCACTGGGAGCCTTGGACACTCTTGCCACAAGTAGCCCAAGCGTGGACATCTTCCTCATCCTGCTCCTCCACTGCTGACGTCAGGGAATTCCCTGGAGCTGCAAACACCTGCCTTTGCTGCTGGAGGATCATGTCTGGCAGCTCTCTGAGCCTCTTCATCTTTGGCTGCGCCACAGCATCCTAGGAGTCATATACTGGCAACTGGCACCTCCAGGACACTTGCTGCTCCTAGGATGCTTTTCTCTGGGAAAATCTTCTTGCATACGACCTTGCTCCAGATTTTACTTCTAGGTCTTTCGTGGCCATGTGCATCCGCAGCCACAAGCAGCTTCTGATGATCGACATGGCTCTGGGAGAGCAGGGACTCCTGTCTGTGGACAAAGAAAACAAAGACAACTTGTAAGAAGAAAACCTGGAGCTTCTAGATAGAAGAGAAAGGACTATTCAATCAAGGCAGGGCCAAAGCAGGAAACTTTCTAAAATGGAACAAGCAGCAGAAGCACAGTAGTTTTGCAGAAGAAATTCCCCTCCCAGCACTTGGCTTAAGGAAAAAGTCTGATGTTTCTATGAGAGACTTGAGTTCATGTCTACTATTGGATAGCAGACATCTGAACATTTAGACTACTGGCTTTCCAGGCTCACGCAATTCAAACCGGAATGTCAAACTATTTCAAAAGCTAGAGATGCTTGGAAGAAATGTTTCTGTACTCACCACAACTGGGGACCATGCATCATTCTTACCTTGCACCTGTCCAAAGGCCTTCCTCCGTCTCCAGTCCTGCCGCTCTCACGGAGGCACTGGGAGCCTCGGACACTCTTGCCACAAGTAGCCCAAGCGGGGACATCTTCCTCATCCTGCTCCTCCACTGCTGACGTCAAGGAATTCCCTGGAGCTCCCAACATCTGCCTTTCCAGCTGGAGGATCATGTCTGGCAGCTCTCTGAGCCTCTTCAACTTTGGCAGCGCCACAGCATCCTAGGAGTCATATACTGGCAACTGGCACCTCCAGGACACTTGCTGCTCCTAGGATGCTTTTCTCTGGGAAAATCTTCTTGCATACAACCTTGCTCCAGTTTTTACTTCTAGGCCTTTCGTGGCCATCTGCATTCTCAGCCACAAGCAGGTTCTGATGATCAACAGGGCTCTGGGAGAGCAGGGACTCCTGTCTGTGGACAAAGAAAACAAAGACAACTTGTAAGAAGAAAACCTGGAGCTTCTAGATAGAAGACAAAGGACTATTCAATCAAGGCAGGGCCAAGGGAGGAAACTTTCTAAAATGGAACAAGCAGCAGAAGCACAGTACTTTTGCAGAAGAAATTCCCTTCCCAGCACTTGGCTTAAGGAAAAAACCTCATGTTTCTATGAGAGACTTGAGTTCATGTCTACTACTGGGTACCAGACATCTGAACATTTAGACTATTGGCTTTCCAGGCTCACGCTATTCAAACCTGAAAGTGAAACTACTCTAACAGTAAGGATGATTGCAAGAAATGTTTCTGTTTACACCACGACTGCCGACCATGCATCATTCTTACCTTGCACCTGTCCAAAGGCCTTCCTCCATCTGCGCTCCAGCAACTCTCACTCAGGCAAGGGCAGGGATGGAGGCTCTTGCCACAAGTAGCCCAAGCGTGGACATCTTCCTCATCCTGCTACTCCACTGCTGACGTCAGGGTATTCCCTGGAGCTGCAAACACCTGCCTTTGCTGCTCGAGGATCTTCTCTAGCACCATGCAAAACCCCTTCTCCTATGGCAGTGCTGCAGCATCCTGCGAGCCACGGACTGGAACTGGCACCTCCAGCAAAGTTGCTCCTGGGAAACATCCCTCAGCCATTCCCTTACTGCAATGAGCTGGACTCCTACTCCTCTGCAATGCTCTTCCTGGACAGGTGCATCCTCAGCAATGAGACAGTTCTGCTGAGAGCCACAGCTCTGAGGAAGCAGCCAGTCCTGCCCAATGGTTGTCCTCTGTCACCAGTCCTGCAGCTCCCACGGAGGCACTGGGAGCCTTGGACACTCTTGCCACAAGTAGCCCAAGCGTGGACATCTTCCTCATCCTGCTCCTCCACTGCTGACGTCAGGGAATTCCCTGGTGCTCCCAACATCTGCCTTTCCTGCTGGAGGATCGTGTCTGGCAGATCTCTGAGCCTCTTTGCCTTTGGCAGCGCCAGAGCATCCTAGGAGTCATATACTGGCAACTGGCACCTCCAGGACACTTGCTGCTCCTAGGATGCTTTCCTCTAGGAAAAACTTCTTGCACACGTCCTTGCTCCAGTTTTTACTCCTAGGCCATCTGCATTCTCAGCCACAAGAAGCTTCTGATGATCGACATGGCTCTGGGAGAGCAGGGACTCCTGTCTGTGGACAAAGAAAACAAAGACAACTTGTAAGAAGAAAACCTGGAGCTTCTAGTTAGAAGAGAAAGGACAATTCAATCAAGGCAGGGCCAAAGCAGGAAACTTTCTAAAATGGAACAAGCAGCAGAAGCACAGTAGTTTTGCAGAAGAAATTCCCCTCCCCGCACTTGGCTTAAGGAAAAAGCCTGATGTTTCTATGAGAGACTTGAGTTCATGTCTACTATTGGATAGCAGACATCTGAACATTTAGACTACTGGCTTTCCAGGCTCACGCAATTCAAACCGGAATGTCAAACTATTTCAAAAGCTAGAGATGCTTCGAAGAAATGTTTCTGTATTCACCACAACTGGGGACCATGCATCATTCTTACCTTGCACCTGTCCAAAGGCCTTCCTCCGTCTCCAGTCCTGCCGCTCTCACGGAGGCACTGGGAGCCTTGGACACTCTTGCCACAAGTAGCCCAAGCGTGGACATCTTCCTCATCCTGCTCCTCCACTGCTGACGTCAGGGAATTCCCTGGAGCTCCAAACATCTGCCTTTCCAGCTGGAGGATCATGTCTGGCAGCTCTCTGAGCCTCTTCACCTTTGGCAGCGCCACAGCATCCTAGGAGTCATATACTGGCAACTGGCACCTCCAGGACACTTGCTGCTCCTAGGATGCTTTTCTCTGGGAAAATCTTCTTGCACACGACATTGCTGCCGATTTTACTTCTAGGCCTTTCGTGGCCATCTGCATCCTCAGCCACAAGCAGGTTCTGATGATCAACAGGGCTCTGGGAGAGCAGGGACTCCTGTCTGTGGACAAAGAAAACAAAGACAACTTGTAAGAAGAAAACCTGGAGCTTCTAGTTAGAAGACAAAGGACTATTCAATCACGGCAGGGCCAAAGCAGGAAACTTTCTAAAATGGAACAAGCAGCAGAAGCAGAGCAGTTTTGCAGAAGAAATTCCCCTCCCAGCACTTGGCTTAAGGAAAAAGCCTGATGTTTCTATGAGAGACTTGAGTTCATGTCTACTATTGGGTACCAGACATCTGAACATTTAGACTATTGGCTTTCCAGGCTCACACTATTCAAACCGGAAAGTGAAACTACTCTAAAAGCTAGAGGCGATTGCAAGAAATGTTTCTGCTCGCACCACGACTGCCGACCATGCATCATTCTTACCTTGCACCTGTCCAAAGGCCTTCCTCCGTCTGCGCTCTGGCAACTCTCACCCAAGCTCGGGCAGGGATGGAGGCTCTTGCCACAAGTAGCCCAAGCCTGGAGATATTCCTCATCCTGATCTTCCACTGCTGACATCTAGGAATTCCCTGGAGCTGCAAACACCTGCCTTTGCTGCTCGAGGATCTTCTCTAGCACCATGCCAAATGCCTTCTCCTATGGCAGTGCTGCAGCATCCTGCGAGCCATGGACTGGAACTGGCACCTTCAGCATAGTTGCTCCTGGGAAACATCCTTCAGCCATTCCCTTGCTGCAATGAGCTGCACTCCTACTCCTTTGCAAGGCTCTTCCTGGATAGGTGCATCCTCAGCAATGAGACGGTTCTGCTGAGAGCCACGGCTCTGAGGGAGCAGCCAGTCCTGCCCAAAGGCCTTCCTCCGTCTCCACTCCTGCAGCTCCCACGGAGGCACTGGGAGCCTTGGACACGCTTGCCACAAGTAGCCCAAGCGTCGAGATCTTCCTCATCCTGCTCCTCCACTGCTGACATCAGGGAATTCCCTGGAGCTCCCAACATCTGCCTTTCCTGCTCGAGGATCGTGTCTGGCAGCTCTCTGAGCCTCTTACACTTTGGAAGCGCAACAGCATCCTAGGAGTCATATACTGGCAACTGGCACCTCCAGGACACTTGCTGCTCCTAGGATGCTTTTCTCTGGGAAAATCTTCTTGCACACAACCTTGCTGCAGATTTTACTTCTAGGCCTTTTGTGGCCATCTGCATCCGCAGCCACAAGCAGCTTCTGATGATCGACATGGCTCTGGGAGAGCAGGGACTCCTGTCTGTGGACAAAGAAAACAAAGACAACTTGTAAGAAGAAAACCTGGAGCTTCTAGTTAGAAGAGAAAGGACTATTCAATCAAGGCAGAGCCAAGGGAGGAAACTTTCTAAAATGGAACAAGCAGCAGAAGCACAGCAGTATTGCAGAAGAAATTCCCCTCCCAGCACTTGGCTTAAGGAAAACGCCTGATGTTTCTGTGAGAGACATGAGTTCATGTCTACTATTGGGTACCAGACATCTGAACATTTAGACTATTGGCTTTCCAGGCTCACGCTATTCAAACCGGAAAGTGAAACTACTCTAACAGTAAGGATGATTGCAAGAAATGTTTCTGTTTACACCACGACTGCCGACCATGCATCATTCTTACCTTGCACCTGTCCAAAGGCCTTCCTCCGTCTGCGCTCCGGCAACTCTCACCCAGGCAAGGGCAGGGATAGAGGCTCTTGCCACAAGTAGCCCAAGCATGGACATCTTCCTCATCCTGCTACTCTACTGCTGACGTCAGGGTATTCCCTGGAGCTGCAAACACCTGCCTTTGCTGCTCGAGGACCTTCTCTAGCATCATGCCAAACCCCTTCTCCTATGGCAGTGCTGCAGCATCCTGCGAGCCATGGACTGGAACTGGCACCTTCAGCATAGTTGCTCCTGGGAAACATCATTCAGCCATTCCCTTACTGCAATGAGCTGGACTCCTACTCCTTTGCAAGGCTCTTCCTGGACAGGTGCATCCTCAGCAATGAGACGGTTCTGCTGAGAGCCATGGCTCTGAGGGAGGAGCCAGTCCTGTCCAAAGGCCTTCCTCTGACTCCACTCCTGCAGCTCTCACGGAGGCACTGGGAGCCTTGGACACTCTTGCCACAAGTAGCCCAAGCGTGGACATCTTCCTCATCCTGCTCCTCCACTGCTGACGTCAGGGAATTCCCTGGAGCTCCTAAAATCTGCCTTTCCTGCTGGAGGATCGTGTCTGGCAGCTCTCTGATCCTCTTCGCCTTTGGCAGCGCCACAGCATCCTGAGAGTCATATACTGGAAACTGGCAGCTACATGACACTTGCCGCTCCTAGGATGCTTTTCTCTGGGAAAATCTTCTTGGACACGACATTGCTCCAGTTTTTACTTCTAGGCCTTTCGTGGCCATCTGCATTCTCAGCCACAAGCAGGTTCTGATGATCGACATGGCTCTGGGAGAGCAGGGACTCCTGTCTGTGGACAAAGAAAACAAAGACAACTTGTAAGAAGAAAACCTGGAGCTTCTAGTTAGAAGAGAAAGGACTATTCAAACAAGGCAGGGCCAAAGCAGGAAACTTTCTAAAATGGAACAAGCAGCAGAAGCACAGCAGTATTGCAGAAGAAATTCCCCTCCCAGCACTTGGCTTAAGGAAAACGCCTGATGTTTCTGTGAGAGACATGAGTTCATGTCTACTATTGGGTACCAGACATCTGAACATTTAGACTATTGGCTTTCCAGGCTCACGCTATTCAAACCGGAAAGTGAAACTATTCTAACAGAAGGGATGATTGCAAGAAATGTTTCTGTTTACACCACGACTGCCGACCATCCATCATTCTTACCTTGCACCTGTCCAAAGGCCTTCCTCCATCTGCGCTCCGGCAACTCTCACCCAGGCAAGGGCAGGGATGGAGGCTCTTGCCACAAGTAGCCCAAGCGTGGACATCTTCCTCATCCTGCTACTCCACTGCTGACGTCAGGGTATTCCCTGGAGCTGCAAACACCTGCCTTTGCTGCTCGAGGACCTTCTCTAGCACCATGCAAAACCCCTTCTCCTATGGCAGTGCTGCAGCATCCTGCGAGCCATGGACTGGAACTGGCACCTCCAGCAAAGTTGCTCCTGGGAAACATCCCTCAGCCATTCCCTTACTGCAATGAGCTGGACTCCTACTCCTCTGCAATGCTCTTCCTGGACAGGTGCATCCTCAGCAATGAGACGGTTCTGCTGAGAGCCACGGCTCTGAGGGAGCAGCCAGTCCTGCCCAATGGTTGTCCTCCGTCACCAGTCCTGCAGCTCCCACGGAGGCACTGGGAGCCTTGGACACTCTTGCCACAAGTAGCCCAAGCGTGGACATCTTCCTCATCCTGCTCCTCCACTGCTGACGTCAGGGAATTCCCTGGTGCTCCCAACATCTGCCTTTCCTGCTGGAGGATCGTGTCTGGCAGCTCTCTGAGCCTCTTTGCCTTTGGCAGCGCCACAGCATCCTAGGAGTCATATACTGGCAACTGGCACCTCCAGGACACTTGCTGCTCCTAGGATGCTTTCCTCTGGGAAAATCTTCTTGGACACGTCCTTGCTCCAGTTTTTACTCCTAGTCCTTTCGTGGCCATCTGCATTCTCAGCCACAAGCAGCTTCTGATGATCGACATGGCTCTGGGAGAGCAGGGACTCCTGTCTGTGGACAAAGAAAACAAAGACAACTTGTAAGAAGAAAACCTGGAGCTTCTAGTTAGAAAAAAAAGGACTATTCAATCAAGGCAGGGCCAAGGGAGGAAACTTTCTAAAATGGAACAAGCAGCAGAAGCACGGTAGTTTTGCAGAAGAAATTCCCCTCCCAGCACTTGGCTTAAGGAAAAAGCCTGATGTTTCTATGAGAGACTTGAGTTCATGTCTACTATTGGGTACCAGACATCTGCACATTTAGACTATTGGCTTTCCATGCTCACGCTATTCAAACCGGAAAGTGAAACTACTCTAACAGTAAGGATGATTGCAAGAAATGTTTCTGTTTACACCACGACTGCCGACCATGCATCATTCTTACCTTGCACCTGTCCAAAGGCCTTCCTCCGTCTGCGCTCCGGCAACTCTCACCCAGGCAAGGGCAAGGATGGAGGCTCTTGCCACAAGTAGCCCAAGCGTGGACATCTTCCTCATCCTGCTCCGCCACTGCTGACATCAGGGAATTCCCTGGAGCTCCCAACATCTGCCTTTCCTGCTCGAGGATCGTGTCTGGCAGCTCTCTGAGCCTCTTCATCTTTGGCTGCGCCACAGCATCCTAGGAGTCATATACTGGCAACTGGCACCTCCAGGACACTTGCTGCTCCTAGGATGCTTTTCTCTGGGAAAATCTTCTTGCATACGACCTTGCTCCAGATTTTACTTCTAGGTCTTTCGTGGCCATGTGCATCCGCGGCCACGAGCAGCTTCTGATGATCAACAGGGCTCTGGGAGAGCAGGGACTCCTGTCTGTGGACAAAGAAAACAAAGACAACTTGTAAGAAGAAAACCTGGAGCTTCTAGATAGAAGAGAAAGGACTATTCAATCAAGGCAGGGCCAAAGCAGGAAACTTTCTAAAATGGAACAAGCAGAAGAAGCAGAGCAGTTTTGCAGAAGAAATTCCCCTCCCAGCACTTGGCTTAATGAAAAAGCCTGATGTTGCTATGAGAGACTTGAGTTCATGTCTACTATTGGGGAGCAGACGTCTGAACATTTAGAGTATTGGCGCTCCAGGCTCACGCTATTCAAACCGGAAAGTGAAACTATTCTAACAGAAGGGATGATTGCAAGAAATGTTTCTGTTTACACCACGACTGCCGACCATCCATCATTCTTACCTTGCACCTGTCCAAAGGCCTTCCTCCATCTGCGCTCTGGCAACTCTCACCCAGGGTCGGGCAGGGATGGAGGCTCGTGCCACAAGTAGCCCAAGCGCGGACATCTTCCTCATCCTGATCTTCCACTGCTGACATCTAGGAATTCCCTGGAGCTGCAAACACTTGCCTTTGCTGCTCAAGGATCTTCTCTAGCACCATGCCAAATGCCTTCTCCTATGGCAGCGCTGCAGCATCCTGCGACTCACGGACTGGAACTGGCACCTCCAGCAAAGTTGCTCCTGGGAAACATCCCTCAGCCATTCCCTTACTGCAATGAGCTGGACTCCTACTCCTCTGCAATGCTCTTCCTGGACAGGTGCATCCTCAGCAACGAGACGGTTCTGCTGAGAGCCGCGGCTCTGAGGGAGCAGCCAGTCCTGCCAAAAGGCCTTCCTCCGTCTCCAGTCCCGCAGCTCCCACGGAGGCACTGGGAGCCTTGGACACTCTTGCCACAAGTAGCCCAAGCGTGGACATCTTCCTCATCCTGCTCCTCCACTGCTGACGTTAGGGAATTCCCTGGAGCTGCAAACACCTGCCTTTGCTGCTGGAGGATCATGTCTGGCAGCTCTCTGAGCCTCTTCATCTTTGGCTGCGCCACAGCATCCTAGGAGTCATATACTGGCAACTGGCACCTCCAGGACACTTGCTGCTCCTAGGATGCTTTTCTCTGGGAAAATCTTCTTGCATACGACCTTGCTCCAGATTTTACTTCTAGGTCTTTCGTGGCCATGTGCATCCGCAGCCACAAGCAGCTTCTGATGATCGACATGGCTCTGGGAGAGCAGGGACTCCTGTCTGTGGACAAAGAAAACAAAGACAACTTGTAAGAAGAAAACCTGGAGCTTCTAGATAGAAGAGAAAGGACTATTCAATCAAGGCAGGGCCAAAGCAGGAAACTTTCTAAAATGGAACAAGCAGCAGAAGCACAGTAGTTTTGCAGAAGAAATTCCCCTCCCAGCACTTGGCTTAAGGAAAAAGTCTGATGTTTCTATGAGAGACTTGAGTTCATGTCTACTATTGGATAGCAGACATCTGAACATTTAGACTACTGGCTTTCCAGGCTCACGCAATTCAAACCGGAATGTCAAACTATTTCAAAAGCTAGAGATGCTTGGAAGAAATGTTTCTGTACTCACCACAACTGGGGACCATGCATCATTCTTACCTTGCACCTGTCCAAAGGCCTTCCTCCGTCTCCAGTCCTGCCGCTCTCACGGAGGCACTGGGAGCCTCGGACACTCTTGCCACAAGTAGCCCAAGCGGGGACATCTTCCTCATCCTGCTCCTCCACTGCTGACGTCAAGGAATTCCCTGGAGCTCCCAACATCTGCCTTTCCAGCTGGAGGATCATGTCTGGCAGCTCTCTGAGCCTCTTCAACTTTGGCAGCGCCACAGCATCCTAGGAGTCATATACTGGCAACTGGCACCTCCAGGACACTTGCTGCTCCTAGGATGCTTTTCTCTGGGAAAATCTTCTTGCATACAACCTTGCTCCAGTTTTTACTTCTAGGCCTTTCGTGGCCATCTGCATTCTCAGCCACAAGCAGGTTCTGATGATCAACAGGGCTCTGGGAGAGCAGGGACTCCTGTCTGTGGACAAAGAAAACAAAGACAACTTGTAAGAAGAAAACCTGGAGCTTCTAGATAGAAGACAAAGGACTATTCAATCAAGGCAGGGCCAAGGGAGGAAACTTTCTAAAATGGAACAAGCAGCAGAAGCACAGTAGTTTTGCAGAAGAAATTCCCTTCCCAGCACTTGGCTTAAGGAAAAAACCTCATGTTTCTATGAGAGACTTGAGTTCATGTCTACTACTGGGTACCAGACATCTGAACATTTAGACTATTGGCTTTCCAGGCTCACGCTATTCAAACCTGAAAGTGAAACTACTCTAACAGTAAGGATGATTGCAAGAAATGTTTCTGTTTACACCACGACTGCCGACCATGCATCATTCTTACCTTGCACCTGTCCAAAGGCCTTCCTCCATCTGCGCTCCAGCAACTCTCACTCAGGCAAGGGCAGGGATGGAGGCTCTTGCCACAAGTAGCCCAAGCGTGGACATCTTCCTCATCCTGCTACTCCACTGCTGACGTCAGGGTATTCCCTGGAGCTGCAAACACCTGCCTTTGCTGCTCGAGGATCTTCTCTAGCACCATGCAAAACCCCTTCTCCTATGGCAGTGCTGCAGCATCCTGCGAGCCACGGACTGGAACTGGCACCTCCAGCAAAGTTGCTCCTGGGAAACATCCCTCAGCCATTCCCTTACTGCAATGAGCTGGACTCCTACTCCTCTGCAATGCTCTTCCTGGACAGGTGCATCCTCAGCAATGAGACAGTTCTGCTGAGAGCCACAGCTCTGAGGAAGCAGCCAGTCCTGCCCAATGGTTGTCCTCTGTCACCAGTCCTGCAGCTCCCACGGAGGCACTGGGAGCCTTGGACACTCTTGCCACAAGTAGCCCAAGCGTGGACATCTTCCTCATCCTGCTCCTCCACTGCTGACGTCAGGGAATTCCCTGGTGCTCCCAACATCTGCCTTTCCTGCTGGAGGATCGTGTCTGGCAGATCTCTGAGCCTCTTTGCCTTTGGCAGCGCCAGAGCATCCTAGGAGTCATATACTGGCAACTGGCACCTCCAGGACACTTGCTGCTCCTAGGATGCTTTCCTCTAGGAAAAACTTCTTGCACACGTCCTTGCTCCAGTTTTTACTCCTAGGCCATCTGCATTCTCAGCCACAAGAAGCTTCTGATGATCGACATGGCTCTGGGAGAGCAGGGACTCCTGTCTGTGGACAAAGAAAACAAAGACAACTTGTAAGAAGAAAACCTGGAGCTTCTAGTTAGAAGAGAAAGGACAATTCAATCAAGGCAGGGCCAAAGCAGGAAACTTTCTAAAATGGAACAAGCAGCAGAAGCACAGTAGTTTTGCAGAAGAAATTCCCCTCCCAGCACTTGGCTTAAGGAAAAAGCCTGATGTTTCTATGAGAGACTTGAGTTCATGTCTACTATTGGATAGCAGACATCTGAACATTTAGACTACTGGCTTTCCAGGCTCACGCAATTCAAACCGGAATGTCAAACTATTTCAAAAGCTAGAGATGCTTCGAAGAAATGTTTCTGTATTCACCACAACTGGGGACCATGCATCATTCTTACCTTGCACCTGTCCAAAGGCCTTCCTCCGTCTCCAGTCCTGCCGCTCTCACGGAGGCACTGGGAGCCTTGGACACTCTTGCCACAAGTAGCCCAAGCGTGGACATCTTCCTCATCCTGCTCCTCCACTGCTGACGTCAGGGAATTCCCTGGAGCTCCAAACATCTGCCTTTCCAGCTGGAGGATCATGTCTGGCAGCTCTCTGAGCCTCTTCACCTTTGGCAGCGCCACAGCATCCTAGGAGTCATATACTGGCAACTGGCACCTCCAGGACACTTGCTGCTCCTAGGATGCTTTTCTCTGGGAAAATCTTCTTGCACACGACATTGCTGCCGATTTTACTTCTAGGCCTTTCGTGGCCATCTGCATCCTCAGCCACAAGCAGGTTCTGATGATCAACAGGGCTCTGGGAGAGCAGGGACTCCTGTCTGTGGACAAAGAAAACAAAGACAACTTGTAAGAAGAAAACCTGGAGCTTCTAGTTAGAAGACAAAGGACTATTCAATCAAGGCAGGGCCAAAGCAGGAAACTTTCTAAAATGGAACAAGCAGCAGAAGCAGAGCAGTTTTGCAGAAGAAATTCCCCTCCCAGCACTTGGCTTAAGGAAAAAGCCTGATGTTTCTATGAGAGACTTGAGTTCATGTCTACTATTGGGTACCAGACATCTGAACATTTAGACTATTGGCTTTCCAGGCTCACACTATTCAAACCGGAAAGTGAAACTACTCTAAAAGCTAGAGGCGATTGCAAGAAATGTTTCTGCTCGCACCACGACTGCCGACCATGCATCATTCTTACCTTGCACCTGTCCAAAGGCCTTCCTCCGTCTGCGCTCTGGCAACTCTCACCCAAGCTCGGGCAGGGATGGAGGCTCTTGCCACAAGTAGCCCAAGCCTGGAGATATTCCTCATCCTGATCTTCCACTGCTGACATCTAGGAATTCCCTGGAGCTGCAAACACCTGCCTTTGCTGCTCGAGGATCTTCTCTAGCACCATGCCAAATGCCTTCTCCTATGGCAGTGCTGCAGCATCCTGCGAGCCATGGACTGGAACTGGCACCTTCAGCATAGTTGCTCCTGGGAAACATCCTTCAGCCATTCCCTTGCTGCAATGAGCTGGACTCCTACTCCTTTGCAAGGCTCTTCCTGGATAGGTGCATCCTCAGCAATGAGACGGTTCTGCTGAGAGCCACGGCTCTGAGGGAGCAGCCAGTCCTGCCCAAAGGCCTTCCTCCGTCTCCACTCCTGCAGCTCCCACGGAGGCACTGGGAGCCTTGGACACGCTTGCCACAAGTAGCCCAAGCGTCGAGATCTTCCTCATCCTGCTCCTCCACTGCTGACATCAGGGAATTCCCTGGAGCTCCCAACATCTGCCTTTCCTGCTCGAGGATCGTGTCTGGCAGCTCTCTGAGCCTCTTACACTTTGGAAGCGCAACAGCATCCTAGGAGTCATATACTGGCAACTGGCACCTCCAGGACACTTGCTGCTCCTAGGATGCTTTTCTCTGGGAAAATCTTCTTGCACACAACCTTGCTGCAGATTTTACTTCTAGGCCTTTTGTGGCCATCTGCATCCGCAGCCACAAGCAGCTTCTGATGATCGACATGGCTCTGGGAGAGCAGGGACTCCTGTCTGTGGACAAAGAAAACAAAGACAACTTGTAAGAAGAAAACCTGGAGCTTCTAGTTAGAAGAGAAAGGACTATTCAATCAAGGCAGAGCCAAGGGAGGAAACTTTCTAAAATGGAACAAGCAGCAGAAGCACAGCAGTATTGCAGAAGAAATTCCCCTCCCAGCACTTGGCTTAAGGAAAACGCCTGATGTTTCTGTGAGAGACATGAGTTCATGTCTACTATTGGGTACCAGACATCTGAACATTTAGACTATTGGCTTTCCAGGCTCACGCTATTCAAACCGGAAAGTGAAACTACTCTAACAGTAAGGATGATTGCAAGAAATGTTTCTGTTTACACCACGACTGCCGACCATGCATCATTCTTACCTTGCACCTGTCCAAAGGCCTTCCTCCGTCTGCGCTCCGGCAACTCTCACCCAGGCAAGGGCAGGGATAGAGGCTCTTGCCACAAGTAGCCCAAGCATGGACATCTTCCTCATCCTGCTACTCTACTGCTGACGTCAGGGTATTCCCTGGAGCTGCAAACACCTGCCTTTGCTGCTCGAGGACCTTCTCTAGCACCATGCCAAACCCCTTCTCCTATGGCAGTGCTGCAGCATCCTGCGAGCCATGGACTGGAACTGGCACCTTCAGCATAGTTGCTCCTGGGAAACATCATTCAGCCATTCCCTTACTGCAATGAGCTGGACTCCTACTCCTCTGCAAGGCTCTTCCTGGACAGGTGCATCCTCAGCAATGAGACGGTTCTGCTGAGAGCCATGGCTCTGAGGGAGGAGCCAGTCCTGTCCAAAGGCCTTCCTCTGACTCCACTCCTGCAGCTCTCACGGAGGCACTGGGAGCCTTGGACACTCTTGCCACAAGTAGCCCAAGCGTGGACATCTTCCTCATCCTGCTCCTCCACTGCTGACGTCAGGGAATTCCCTGGAGCTCCTAAAATCTGCCTTTCCTGCTCGAGGATCGTGTCTGGCAGCTCTCTGAGCCTCTTTGCCTTTGGCAGCGCCACAGCATCCTAGGAGTCATATACTGGCAACTGGCACCTCCAGGACACTTGCTGCTCCTAGGATGCTTTTCTCTGGGAAAATCTTCTTGGACACGACACTGCTCCAGTTTTTACTTCTAGGCCTTTCGTGGCCATCTGCATTCTCAGCCACAAGCAGGTTCTGATGATCAACATGGCACTGGGAGAGCAGGGACCCCTGTCTGTGGACAAAGAAAACAAAGACAACTTGTAAGAAGAAAACCTGGAGCTTCTAGTTAGAAGAGAACGGACTATTCAATCAAGGCAGGGCCAAGGGAGGAAACTTTCTAAAATGGAACAAGCAGCAGAAGCACAGTAGTTTTGCAGAAGAAATTCCCTTCCCAGCACTTGGCTTAAGGAAAAAACCTCATGTTTCTATGAGAGACTTGAGTTCATGTCTACTACTGGGTACCAGACATCTGAACATTTAGACTATTGCCTTTCCAGGCTCACGCTATTCAAACCGGAAAGTGAAACTACTCTAACAGTAAGGATGATTGCAAGAAATGTTTCTGCTCGCACCACGACTGCCGACCATGCATCATTCTTACCTTGCACCTGTCCAAAGGCCTTCCTCCGTCTGCGCTCCGGCAACTCTCACCCAGGCAAGGGCAACGATGGAGGCTCTTGCCACAAGTAGCCCAAGCGTGGACATCTTCCTCATCCTGCTACTCCACTGCTGACGTCAGGGTATTCCCTGGAGCTGCAAACACCTGCCTTTGCTGCTCGAGGACCTTCTCTAGCACCATGCCAAACCCCTTCTCCTATGGCAGTGCTGCAGCATCCTGCGAGCCATGGACTGGAACTGGCAGCTTCAGCATAGTTGCTCCTGGGAAACATCCTTCAGCCATTCCCTTACTGCAATGAGCTGGACTCCTACTCCTTTGCAAGGCTCTTCCTGGACAGGTGCATCCTCAGCAATGAGACGGTTCTGCTGAGAGCCATGGCTCTGAGGGAGCAGCGAGTCCTGTCCAAAGGCCTTCCTCTGACTCCACTCCTGCAGCTCCCACGGAGGCACTGGGAGCCTTGGACACTCTTGCCACAAGTAGCCCAAGCGTCGAGATCTTCCTCATCCTGCTCCTCCACTGCTGACATCAGGGAATTCCCTGGAGCTCCTAAAATCTGCCTTTCCTGCTGGAGGATCGTGTCTGGCAGCTCTCTGAGCCTCTTCGCCTTTGGCAGCGCCACAGCATCCTGAGAGTCATATACTGGAAACTGGCAGCTACAGGACACTTGCTGCTCCTAGGATGCTTTTCTCTGGGAAAATCTTCTTGGACACGACATTGCTCCAGTTTTTACTTCTAGGCCTTTCGTGGCCATCTGCATCCGCAGCCACAAGCAGCTTCTGATGATCGACATGGCTCTGGGAAAACAGGGACTCCTGTCTGTGGACAAAGAAAACAAAGACAACTTGTAAGAAGAAAACCTGGAGCTTCTAGATAGAAGACAAAGGACTATTCAATCAAGGCAGGGCCAAGGGAGGAAACTTTCTAAAATGGAACAAGCAGCAGAAGCACAGTAGTTTTGCAGAAGAAATTCCCTTCCCAGCACTTGGCTTAAGGAAAAAGCCTGATGTTTCTATGAGAGACTTGAGTTCATGTCTACTATTGGGTACCAGACATCTGCACATTTAGACTATTGGCTTTCCATGCTCACGCTATTCAAACCGGAAAGTGAAACTACTCTAACAGTAGGGATGATTGCAAGAAATGTTTCTGTTTACACCACGACTGCCGACCATGCATCATTCTTACCTTGCACCTGTCCAAAGGCCTTCCTCCGTCTGCGCTCCGGCAACTCTCACCCAGGCAAGGGCAAGGATGGAGGCTCTTGCCACAAGTAGCCCAAGCGTGGACATCTTCCTCATCCTGCTCCGCCACTGCTGACATCAGGGAATTCCCTGGAGCTCCCAACATCTGCCTTTCCTGCTCGAGGATCGTGTCTGGCAGCTCTCTGAGCCTCTTCATCTTTGGCTGCGCCACAGCATCCTAGGAGTCATATACTGGCAACTGGCACCTCCAGGACACTTGCTGCTCCTAGGATGCTTTTCTCTGGGAAAATCTTCTTGCATACGACCTTGCTCCAGATTTTACTTCTAGGTCTTTCGTGGCCATGTGCATCCGCGGCCACGAGCAGCTTCTGATGATCAACAGGGCTCTGGGAGAGCAGGGACTCCTGTCTGTGGACAAAGAAAACAAAGACAACTTGTAAGAAGAAAACCTGGAGCTTCTAGATAGAAGAGAAAGGACTATTCAATCAAGGCAGGGCCAAAGCAGAAAACTTTCTAAAATGGAACAAGCAGAAGAAGCAGAGCAGTTTTGCAGAAGAAATTCCCCTCCCAGCACTTGGCTTAATGAAAAAGCCTGATGTTGCTATGAGAGACTTGAGTTCATGTCTACTATTGGGGAGCAGACGTCTGAACATTTAGAGTATTGGCGCTCCAGGCTCACGCTATTCAAACCGGAAAGTGAAACTATTCTAACAGAAGGGATGATTGCAAGAAATGTTTCTGTTTACACCACAACTGCCGACCATCCATCATTCTTACCTTGCACCTGTCCAAAGGCCTTCCTCCATCTGCGCTCTGGCAACTCTCACCCAGGGTCGGGCAGGGATGGAGGCTCGTGCCACAAGTAGCCCAAGCGCGGACATCTTCCTCATCCTGATCTTCCACTGCTGACATCTAGGAATTCCCTGGAGCTGCAAACACTTGCCTTTGCTGCTCAAGGATCTTCTCTAGCACCATGCCAAATGCCTTCTCCTATGGCAGCGCTGCAGCATCCTGCGACTCACGGACTGGAACTGGCACCTCCAGCAAAGTTGCTCCTGGGAAACATCCCTCAGCCATTCCCTTACTGCAATGAGCTGGACTCCTACTCCTCTGCAATGCTCTTCCTGGACAGGTGCATCCTCAGCAACGAGACGGTTCTGCTGAGAGCCGCGGCTCTGAGGGAGCAGCCAGTCCTGCCAAAAGGCCTTCCTCCGTCTCCAGTCCCGCAGCTCCCACGGAGGCACTGGGAGCCTTGGACACTCTTGCCACAAGTAGCCCAAGCGTGGACATCTTCCTCATCCTGCTCCTCCACTGCTGACGTCAGGGAATTCCCTGGAGCTCCTAAAATCTGCCTTTCCTGCTCGAGGATCGTGTCTGGCAGCTCTCTGAGCCTCTTTGCCTTTGGCAGCGCCACAGCATCCTAGGAGTCATATACTGGCAACTGGCACCTCCAGGACACTTGCTGCTCCTAGGATGCTTTTCTCTGGGAAAATCTTCTTGCATACGACCTTGCTCCAGATTTTACTTCTAGGTCTTTCGTGGCCATGTGCATCCGCAGCCACAAGCAGCTTCTGATGATCGACATGGCTCTGGGAGAGCAGGGACTCCTGTCTGTGGACAAAGAAAACAAAGACAACTTGTAAGAAGAAAACCTGGAGCTTCTAGATAGAAGAGAAAGGACTATTCAATCAAGGCAGGGCCAAAGCAGGAAACTTTCTAAAATGGAACAAGCAGCAGAAGCACAGTAGTTTTGCAGAAGAAATTCCCCTCCCAGCACTTGGCTTAAGGAAAAAGTCTGATGTTTCTATGAGAGACTTGAGTTCATGTCTACTATTGGATAGCAGACATCTGAACATTTAGACTACTGGCTTTCCAGGCTCACGCAATTCAAACCGGAATGTCAAACTATTTCAAAAGCTAGAGATGCTTCGAAGAAATGTTTCTGTACTCACCACAACTGGGGACCATGCATCATTCTTACCTTGCACCTGTCCAAAGGCCTTCCTCCGTCTCCAGTCCTGCCGCTCTCACGGAGGCACTGGGAGCCTCGGACACTCTTGCCACAAGTAGCCCAAGCGGGGACATCTTCCTCATCCTGCTCCTCCACTGCTGACGTCAAGGAATTCCCTGGAGCTCCCAACATCTGCCTTTCCAGCTGGAGGATCATGTCTGGCAGCTCTCTGAGCCTCTTCAACTTTGGCAGCGCCACAGCATCCTAGGAGTCATATACTGGCAACTGGCACCTCCAGGACACTTGCTGCTCCTAGGATGCTTTTCTCTGGGAAAATCTTCTTGCATACAACCTTGCTCCAGTTTTTACTTCTAGGCCTTTCGTGGCCATCTGCATTCTCAGCCACAAGCAGGTTCTGATGATCAACAGGGCTCTGGGAGAGCAGGGACTCCTGTCTGTGGACAAAGAAAACAAAGACAACTTGTAAGAAGAAAACCTGGAGCTTCTAGATAGAAGACAAAGGACTATTCAATCAAGGCAGGGCCAAGGGAGGAAACTTTCTAAAATGGAACAAGCAGCAGAAGCACAGTACTTTTGCAGAAGAAATTCCCTTCCCAGCACTTGGCTTAAGGAAAAAACCTCATGTTTCTATGAGAGACTTGAGTTCATGTCTACTACTGGGTACCAGACATCTGAACATTTAGACTATTGGCTTTCCAGGCTCACGCTATTCAAACCTGAAAGTGAAACTACTCTAACAGTAAGGATGATTGCAAGAAATGTTTCTGTTTACACCACGACTGCCGACCATGCATCATTCTTACCTTGCACCTGTCCAAAGGCCTTCCTCCATCTGCGCTCCAGCAACTCTCACTCAGGCAAGGGCAGGGATGGAGGCTCTTGCCACAAGTAGCCCAAGCGTGGACATCTTCCTCATCCTGCTACTCCACTGCTGACGTCAGGGTATTCCCTGGAGCTGCAAACACCTGCCTTTGCTGCTCGAGGATCTTCTCTAGCACCATGCAAAACCCCTTCTCCTATGGCAGTGCTGCAGCATCCTGCGAGCCACGGACTGGAACTGGCACCTCCAGCAAAGTTGCTCCTGGGAAACATCCCTCAGCCATTCCCTTACTGCAATGAGCTGGACTCCTACTCCTCTGCAATGCTCTTCCTGGACAGGTGCATCCTCAGCAATGAGACAGTTCTGCTGAGAGCCACAGCTCTGAGGAAGCAGCCAGTCCTGCCCAATGGTTGTCCTCTGTCACCAGTCCTGCAGCTCCCACGGAGGCACTGGGAGCCTTGGACACTCTTGCCACAAGTAGCCCAAGCGTGGACATCTTCCTCATCCTGCTCCTCCACTGCTGACGTCAGGGAATTCCCTGGTGCTCCCAACATCTGCCTTTCCTGCTGGAGGATCGTGTCTGGCAGATCTCTGAGCCTCTTTGCCTTTGGCAGCGCCAGAGCATCCTAGGAGTCATATACTGGCAACTGGCACCTCCAGGACACTTGCTGCTCCTAGGATGCTTTCCTCTAGGAAAAACTTCTTGCACACGTCCTTGCTCCAGTTTTTACTCCTAGGCCATCTGCATTCTCAGCCACAAGAAGCTTCTGATGATCGACATGGCTCTGGGAGAGCAGGGACTCCTGTCTGTGGACAAAGAAAACAAAGACAACTTGTAAGATTAAAACCTGGAGCTTCTAGTTAGAAGAGAAAGGACAATTCAATCAAGGCAGGGCCAAAGCAGGAAACTTTCTAAAATGGAACAAGCAGCAGAAGCACAGTAGTTTTGCAGAAGAAATTCCCCTCCCCGCACTTGGCTTAAGGAAAAAGCCTGATGTTTCTATGAGAGACTTGAGTTCATGTCTACTATTGGATAGCAGACATCTGAACATTTAGACTACTGGCTTTCCAGGCTCACGCAATTCAAACCGGAATGTCAAACTATTTCAAAAGCTAGAGATGCTTCGAAGAAATGTTTCTGTATTCACCACAACTGGGGACCATGCATCATTCTTACCTTGCACCTGTCCAAAGGCCTTCCTCCGTCTCCAGTCCTGCCGCTCTCACGGAGGCACTGGGAGCCTTGGACACTCTTGCCACAAGTAGCCCAAGCGTGGACATCTTCCTCATCCTGCTCCTCCACTGCTGACATCAGGGAATTCCCTGGAGCTCCAAACATCTGCCTTTCCAGCTGGAGGATCATGTCTGGCAGCTCTCTGAGCCTCTTCACCTTTGGCAGCGCCACAGCATCCTAGGAGTCATATACTGGCAACTGGCACCTCCAGGACACTTGCTGCTCCTAGGATGCTTTTCTCTGGGAAAATCTTCTTGCACACGACATTGCTGCCGATTTTACTTCTAGGCCTTTCGTGGCCATCTGCATCCTCAGCCACAAGCAGGTTCTGATGATCAACAGGGCTCTGGGAGAGCAGGGACTCCTGTCTGTGGACAAAGAAAACAAAGACAACTTGTAAGAAGAAAACCTGGAGCTTCTAGTTAGAAGACAAAGGACTATTCAATCAAGGCAGGGCCAAAGCAGGAAACTTTCTAAAATGGAACAAGCAGCAGAAGCAGAGCAGTTTTGCAGAAGAAATTCCCCTCCCAGCACTTGGCTTAAGGAAAAAGCCTGATGTTTCTATGAGAGACTTGAGTTCATGTCTACTATTGGGTACCAGACATCTGAACATTTAGACTATTGGCTTTCCAGGCTCACACTATTCAAACCGGAAAGTGAAACTACTCTAAAAGCTAGAGGCGATTGCAAGAAATGTTTCTGCTCGCACCACGACTGCCGACCATGCATCATTCTTACCTTGCACCTGTCCAAAGGCCTTCCTCCGTCTGCGCTCTGGCAACTCTCACCCAAGCTCGGGCAGGGATGGAGGCTCTTGCCACAAGTAGCCCAAGCCTGGAGATATTCCTCATCCTGATCTTCCACTGCTGACATCTAGGAATTCCCTGGAGCTGCAAACACCTGCCTTTGCTGCTCGAGGATCTTCTCTAGCACCATGCCAAATGCCTTCTCCTATGGCAGTGCTGCAGCATCCTGCGAGCCATGGACTGGAACTGGCACCTTCAGCATAGTTGCTCCTGGGAAACATCCTTCAGCCATTCCCTTGCTGCAATGAGCTGGACTCCTACTCCTTTGCAAGGCTCTTCCTGGATAGGTGCATCCTCAGCAATGAGACGGTTCTGCTGAGAGCCACGGCTCTGAGGGAGCAGCCAGTCCTGCCCAAAGGCCTTCCTCCGTCTCCACTCCTGCAGCTCCCACGGAGGCACTGGGAGCCTTGGACACGCTTGCCACAAGTAGCCCAAGCGTCGAGATCTTCCTCATCCTGCTCCTCCACTGCTGACATCAGGGAATTCCCTGGAGCTCCCAACATCTGCCTTTCCTGCTCGAGGATCGTGTCTGGCAGCTCTCTGAGCCTCTTACACTTTGGAAGCGCAACAGCATCCTAGGAGTCATATACTGGCAACTGGCACCTCCAGGACACTTGCAGCTCCTAGGATGCTTTTCTCTGGGAAAATCTTCTTGCACACAACCTTGCTGCAGATTTTACTTCTAGGCCTTTTGTGGCCATCTGCATCCGCAGCCACAAGCAGCTTCTGATGATCGACATGGCTCTGGGAGAGCAGGGACTCCTGTCTGTGGACAAAGAAAACAAAGACAACTTGTAAGAAGAAAACCTGGAGCTTCTAGTTAGAAGAGAAAGGACTATTCAATCAAGGCAGAGCCAAGGGAGGAAACTTTCTAAAATGGAACAAGCAGCAGAAGCACAGCAGTATTGCAGAAGAAATTCCCCTCCCAGCACTTGGCTTAAGGAAAACGCCTGATGTTTCTGTGAGAGACATGAGTTCATGTCTACTATTGGGTACCAGACATCTGAACATTTAGACTATTGGCTTTCCAGGCTCACGCTATTCAAACCGGAAAGTGAAACTACTCTAACAGTAAGGATGATTGCAAGAAATGTTTCTGTTTACACCACGACTGCCGACCATCCATCATTCTTACCTTGCACCTGTCCAAAGGCCTTCCTCCGTCTGCGCTCCGGCAACTCTCACCCAGGCAAGGGCAGGGATAGAGGCTCTTGCCACAAGTAGCCCAAGCATGGACATCTTCCTCATCCTGCTACTCTACTGCTGACGTCAGGGTATTCCCTGGAGCTGCAAACACCTGCCTTTGCTGCTCGAGGACCTTCTCTAGCACCATGCCAAACCCCTTCTCCTATGGCAGTGCTGCAGCATCCTGCGAGCCATGGACTGGAACTGGCACCTTCAGCATAGTTGCTCCTGGGAAACATCATTCAGCCATTCCCTTACTGCAATGGGCTGGACTCCTACTCCTCTGCAAGGCTCTTCCTGGACAGGTGCATCCTCAGCAATGAGACGGTTCTGCTGAGAGCCATGGCTCTGAGGGTGGAGCCAGTCCTGTCCAAAGGCCTTCCTCTGACTCCACTCCTGCAGCTCTCACGGAGGCACTGGGAGCCTTGGACACTCTTGCCACAAGTAGCCCAAGCGTGGACATCTTCCTCATCCTGCTCCTCCACTGCTGACGTCAGGGAATTCCCTGGAGCTCCTAAAATCTGCCTTTCCTGCTCGAGGATCGTGTCTGGCAGCTCTCTGAGCCTCTTTGCCTTTGGCAGCGCCACAGCATCCTAGGAGTCATATACTGGCAACTGGCACCTCCAGGACACTTGCTGCTCCTAGGATGCTTTTCTCTGGGAAAATCTTCTTGGACACGACACTGCTCCAGTTTTTACTTCTAGGCCTTTCGTGGCCATCTGCATTCTCAGCCACAAGCAGGTTCTGATGATCAACATGGCACTGGGAGAGCAGGGACCCCTGTCTGTGGACAAAGAAAACAAAGACAACTTGTAAGAAGAAAACCTGGAGCTTCTAGTTAGAAGAGAACGGACTATTCAATCAAGGCAGGGCCAAGGGAGGAAACTTTCTAAAATGGAACAAGCAGCAGAAGCACAGTAGTTTTGCAGAAGAAATTCCCTTCCCAGCACTTGGCTTAAGGAAAAAACCTCATGTTTCTATGAGAGACTTGAGTTCATGTCTACTACTGGGTACCAGACATCTGAACATTTAGACTATTGCCTTTCCAGGCTCACGCTATTCAAACCGGAAAGTGAAACTACTCTAACAGTAAGGATGATTGCAAGAAATGTTTCTGCTCGCACCACGACTGCCGACCATGCATCATTCTTACCTTGCACCTGTCCAAAGGCCTTCCTCCGTCTGCGCTCCGGCAACTCTCACCCAGGCAAGGGCAAGGATGGAGGCTCTTGCCACAAGTAGCCCAAGCGTGGACATCTTCCTCATCCTGCTACTCCACTGCTGACGTCAGGGTATTCCCTGGAGCTGCAAACACCTGCCTTTGCTGCTCGAGGACCTTCTCTAGCACCATGCCAAACCCCTTCTCCTATGGCAGTGCTGCAGCATCCTGCGAGCCATGGACTGGAACTGGCAGCTTCAGCATAGTTGCTCCTGGGAAACATCCTTCAGCCATTCCCTTACTGCAATGAGCTGGACTCCTACTCCTTTGCAAGGCTCTTCCTGGACAGGTGCATCCTCAGCAATGAGACGGTTCTGCTGAGAGCCATGGCTCTGAGGGAGCAGCGAGTCCTGTCCAAAGGCCTTCCCCTGACTCCACTCCTGCAGCTCCCACGGAGGCACTGGGAGCCTTGGACACTCTTGCCACAAGTAGCCCAAGCGTCGAGATCTTCCTCATCCTGCTCCGCCACTGCTGACATCAGGGAATTCCCTGGAGCTCCTAAAATCTGCCTTTCCTGCTCGAGGATCGTGTCTGGCAGCTCTCTGAGCCTCTTCGCCTTTGGCAGCGCCACAGCATCCTGAGAGTCATATACTGGAAACTGGCAGCTACAGGACACTTGCTGCTCCTAGGATGCTTTTCTCTGGGAAAATCTTCTTGGACACGACATTGCTCCAGTTTTTACTTCCAGGCCTTTCGTGGCCATCTGCATCCGCAGCCACAAGCAGCTTCTGATGATCGACATGGCTCTGGGAAAACAGGGACTCCTGTCTGTGGACAAAGAAAACAAAGACAACTTGTAAGAAGAAAACCTGGAGCTTCTAGATAGAAGACAAAGGACTATTCAATCAAGGCAGGGCCAAGGGAGGAAACTTTCTAAAATGGAACAAGCAGCAGAAGCACAGTAGTTTTGCAGAAGAAATTCCCTTCCCAGCACTTGGCTTAAGGAAAAAACCTCATGTTTCTATGAGAGACTTGAGTTCATGTCTACTACTGGGTACCAGACATCTGAACATTTAGACTATTGGCTTTCCAGGCTCACGCTATTCAAACCTGAAAGTGAAACTACTCTAACAGTAAGGATGATTGCAAGAAATGTTTCTGTTTACACCACGACTGCCGACCATCCATCATTCTTACCTTGCACCTGTCCAAAGGCCTTCCTCCATCTGCGCTCCAGCAACTCTCACTCAGGCAAGGGCAGGGATGGAGGCTCTTGCCACAAGTAGCCCAAGCGTGGACATCTTCCTCATCCTGCTACTCCACTGCTGACGTCAGGGTATTCCCTGGAGCTGCAAACACCTGCCTTTGCTGCTCGAGGATCTTCTCTAGCACCATGCAAAACCCCTTCTCCTATGGCAGTGCTGCAGCATCCTGCGAGCCACGGACTGGAACTGGCACCTC
The DNA here is from genome assembly GCF_041296385.1 of Aphelocoma coerulescens. Taxonomy (NCBI): domain Eukaryota; kingdom Metazoa; phylum Chordata; class Aves; order Passeriformes; family Corvidae; genus Aphelocoma; species Aphelocoma coerulescens. The sequence goes on from NW_027183894.1 coordinate 1,535,445, forward strand.
CAGCAAAGTTGCTCCTGGGAAACATCCCTCAGCCATTCCCTTACTGCAATGAGCTGGACTCCTACTCCTCTGCAATGCTCTTCCTGGACAGGTGCATCCTCAGCAATGAGACAGTTCTGCTGAGAGCCACAGCTCTGAGGAAGCAGCCAGTCCTGCCCAATGGTTGTCCTCTGTCACCAGTCCTGCAGCTCCCACGGAGGCACTGGGAGCCTTGGACACTCTTGCCACAAGTAGCCCAAGCGTGGACATCTTCCTCATCCTGCTCCTCCACTGCTGACGTCAGGGAATTCCCTGGTGCTCCCAACATCTGCCTTTCCTGCTGGAGGATCGTGTCTGGCAGATCTCTGAGATTCTTTGCCTTTGGCAGCGCCAGAGCATCCTAGGAGTCATATACTGGCAACTGGCACCTCCAGGACACTTGCTGCTCCTAGGATGCTTTTCTCTGGGAAAATCTTCTTGCACACGACATTGCTGCCGATTTTACTTCTAGGCCTTTCGTGGCCATCTGCATCCTCAGCCACAAGCAGGTTCTGATGATCAACAGGGCTCTGGGAGAGCAGGGACTCCTGTCTGTGGACAAAGAAAACAAAGACAACTTGTAAGAAGAAAACCTGGAGCTTCTAGTTAGAAGACAAAGGACTATTCAATCAAGGCAGGGCCAAAGCAGGAAACTTTCTAAAATGGAACAAGCAGCAGAAGCAGAGCAGTTTTGCAGAAGAAATTCCCCTCCCAGCACTTGGCTTAAGGAAAAAGCCTGATGTTTCTATGAGAGACTTGAGTTCATGTCTACTATTGGGTACCAGACATCTGAACATTTAGACTATTGGCTTTCCAGGCTCACACTATTCAAACCGGAAAGTGAAACTACTCTAAAAGCTAGAGGCGATTGCAAGAAATGTTTCTGCTCACACCACGACTGCCGACCATGCATCATTCTTACCTTGCACCTGTCCAAAGGCCTTCCTCCGTCTGCGCTCTGGCAACTCTCACGCAAGCTCGGGCAGGGATGGAGGCTCTTGCCACAAGTAGCCCAAGCCTGGAGATATTCCTCATCCTGATCTTCCACTGCTGACATCTAGGAATTCCCTGGAGCTGCAAACACTTGCCTTTGCTGCTCGAGGATCTTCTCTAGCACCATGCCAAACCCCTTCTCCTATGGCAGTGCTGCAGCATCCTGCGAGCCATGGACTGGAACTGGCACCTTCAGCATAGTTGCTCCTGGGAAACATCCTTCAGCCATTCCCTTACTGCAATGAGCTGGACTCCTACACCTTTGCAAGGCTCTTCCTGGATAGGTGCATCCTCAGCAATGAGACGGTTCTGCTGAGAGCCACGGCTCTGAGGGAGCAGCCAGTCCTGCCCAAAGGCCTTCCTCCGTCACCAGTCCTGCAGCTCCCACGGAGGCACTGGGAGCCTTGGACACTCTTGCCACAAGTAGCCCAAGCGTCGAGATCTTCCTCATCCTGCTCCTCCACTGCTGACATCAGGGAATTCCCTGGAGCTCCCAACATCTGCCTTTCCTGCTCGAGGATCGTGTCTGGCAGCTCTCTGAGCCTCTTACACTTTGGAAGCGCAACAGCATCCTAGGAGTCATATACTGGCAACTGGCACCTCCAGGACACTTGCTGCTCCTAGGATGCTTTTCTCTGGGAAAATCTTCTTGCACACAACCTTGCTGCAGATTTTACTTCTAGGCCTTTTGTGGCCATCTGCATCCGCAGCCACAAGCAGCTTCTGATGATCGACATGGCTCTGGGAGAGCAGGGACTCCTGTCTGTGGACAAAGAAAACAAAGACAACTTGTAAGAAGAAAATCTGGAGCTTCTAGTTAGAAGAGAAAGGACTATTCAATCAAGGCAGAGCCAAGGGAGGAAACTTTCTAAAATGGAACAAGCAGCAGAAGCACAGCAGTATTGCAGAAGAAATTCCCCTCCCAGCACTTGGCTTAAGGAAAACGCCTGATGTTTCTGTGAGAGACATGAGTTCATGTCTACTATTGGGTACCAGACATCTGAACATTTAGACTATTGGCTTTCCAGGCTCACGCTATTCAAACCGGAAAGTGAAACTACTCTAACAGTAAGGATGATTGCAAGAAATGTTTCTGTTTACACCACGACTGCCGACCATGCATCATTCTTACCTTGCACCTGTCCAAAGGCCTTCCTCCGTCTGCGCTCCGGCAACTCTCACCCAGGCAAGGGCAGGGATAGAGGCTCTTGCCACAAGTAGCCCAAGCGTGGACATCTTCCTCATCCTGCTACTCTACTGCTGACGTCAGGGTATTCCCTGGAGCTGCAAACACCTGCCTTTGCTGCTCGAGGACCTTCTCTAGCATCATGCCAAACCCCTTCTCCTATGGCAGTGCTGCAGCATCCTGCGAGCCATGGACTGGAACTGGCACCTTCAGCATAGTTGCTCCTGGGAAACATCATTCAGCCATTCCCTTACTGCAATGAGCTGGACTCCTACTCCTTTGCAAGGCTCTTCCTGGACAGGTGCATCCTCAGCAATGAGACGGTTCTGCTGAGAGCCATGGCTCTGAGGGAGGAGCCAGACCTGTCCAAAGGCCTTCCTCTGACTCCACTCCTGCAGCTCTCACGGAGGCACTGGGAGCCTTGGACACTCTTGCCACAAGTAGCCCAAGCGTGGACATCTTCCTCATCCTGCTCCTCCACTGCTGACGTCAGGGAATTCCCTGGAGCTCCTAAAATCTGCCTTTCCTGCTGGAGGATCGTGTCTGGCAGCTCTCTGATCCTCTTCGCCTTTGGCAGCGCCACAGCATCCTGAGAGTCATATACTGGAAACTGGCAGCTACATGACACTTGCCGCTCCTAGGATGCTTTTCTCTGGGAAAATCTTCTTGGACACGACATTGCTCCAGTTTTTACTTCTAGGCCTTTCGTGGCCATCTGCATCCGCAGCCACAAGCAGCTTCTGATGATCGACATGGCTCTGGGAAAACAGGGACTCCTGTCTGTGGACAAAGAAAACAAAGACAACTTGTAAGAAGAAAACCTGGAGCTTCTAGATAGAAGACAAAGGACTATTCAATCAAGGCAGGGCCAAGGGAGGAAACTTTCTAAAATGGAACAAGCAGCAGAAGCACAGTAGTTTTGCAGAAGAAATTCCCTTCCCAGCACTTGGCTTAAGGAAAAAACCTCATGTTTCTATGAGAGACTTGAGTTCATGTCTACTACTGGGTACCAGACATCTGAACATTTAGACTATTGGCTTTCCAGGCTCACGCTATTCAAACCTGAAAGTGAAACTACTCTAACAGTAAGGATGATTGCAAGAAATGTTTCTGTTTACACCACGACTGCCGACCATGCATCATTCTTACCTTGCACCTGTCCAAAGGCCTTCCTCCATCTGCGCTCCAGCAACTCTCACTCAGGCAAGGGCAGGGATGGAGGCTCTTGCCACAAGTAGCCCAAGCGTGGACATCTTCCTCATCCTGCTACTCCACTGCTGACGTCAGGGTATTCCCTGGAGCTGCAAACACCTGCCTTTGCTGCTCGAGGATCTTCTCTAGCACCATGCAAAACCCCTTCTCCTATGGCAGTGCTGCAGCATCCTGCGAGCCACGGACTGGAACTGGCACCTCCAGCAAAGTTGCTCCTGGGAAACATCCCTCAGCCATTCCCTTACTGCAATGAGCTGGACTCCTACTCCTCTGCAATGCTCTTCCTGGACAGGTGCATCCTCAGCAATGAGACAGTTCTGCTGAGAGCCACAGCTCTGAGGAAGCAGCCAGTCCTGCCCAATGGTTGTCCTCTGTCACCAGTCCTGCAGCTCCCACGGAGGCACTGGGAGCCTTGGACACTCTTGCCACAAGTAGCCCAAGCGTGGACATCTTCCTCATCCTGCTCCTCCACTGCTGACGTCAGGGAATTCCCTGGTGCTCCCAACATCTGCCTTTCCTGCTGGAGGATCGTGTCTGGCAGATCTCTGAGCCTCTTTGCCTTTGGCAGCGCCAGAGCATCCTAGGAGTCATATACTGGCAACTGGCACCTCCAGGACACTTGCTGCTCCTAGGATGCTTTCCTCTAGGAAAAACTTCTTGCACACGTCCTTGCTCCAGTTTTTACTCCTAGGCCATCTGCATTCTCAGCCACAAGAAGCTTCTGATGATCGACATGGCTCTGGGAGAGCAGGGACTCCTGTCTGTGGACAAAGAAAACAAAGACAACTTGTAAGAAGAAAACCTGGAGCTTCTAGTTAGAAGAGAAAGGACAATTCAATCAAGGCAGGGCCAAAGCAGGAAACTTTCTAAAATGGAACAAGCAGCAGAAGCACAGTAGTTTTGCAGAAGAAATTCCCCTCCCCGCACTTGGCTTAAGGAAAAAGCCTGATGTTTCTATGAGAGACTTGAGTTCATGTCTACTATTGGATAGCAGACATCTGAACATTTAGACTACTGGCTTTCCAGGCTCACGCAATTCAAACCGGAATGTCAAACTATTTCAAAAGCTAGAGATGCTTCGAAGAAATGTTTCTGTATTCACCACAACTGGGGACCATGCATCATTCTTACCTTGCACCTGTCCAAAGGCCTTCCTCCGTCTCCAGTCCTGCCGCTCTCACGGAGGCACTGGGAGCCTTGGACACTCTTGCCACAAGTAGCCCAAGCGTGGACATCTTCCTCATCCTGCTCCTCCACTGCTGACGTCAGGGAATTCCCTGGAGCTCCAAACATCTGCCTTTCCAGCTGGAGGATCATGTCTGGCAGCTCTCTGAGCCTCTTCACCTTTGGCAGCGCCACAGCATCCTAGGAGTCATATACTGGCAACTGGCACCTCCAGGACACTTGCTGCTCCTAGGATGCTTTTCTCTGGGAAAATCTTCTTGCACACGACATTGCTGCCGATTTTACTTCTAGGCCTTTCGTGGCCATCTGCATCCTCAGCCACAAGCAGGTTCTGATGATCAACAGGGCTCTGGGAGAGCAGGGACTCCTGTCTGTGGACAAAGAAAACAAAGACAACTTGTAAGAAGAAAACCTGGAGCTTCTAGTTAGAAGACAAAGGACTATTCAATCAAGGCAGGGCCAAAGCAGGAAACTTTCTAAAATGGAACAAGCAGCAGAAGCAGAGCAGTTTTGCAGAAGAAATTCCCCTCCCAGCACTTGGCTTAAGGAAAAAGCCTGATGTTTCTATGAGAGACTTGAGTTCATGTCTACTATTGGGTACCAGACATCTGAACATTTAGACTATTGGCTTTCCAGGCTCACACTATTCAAACCGGAAAGTGAAACTACTCTAAAAGCTAGAGGCGATTGCAAGAAATGTTTCTGCTCGCACCACGACTGCCGACCATGCATCATTCTTACCTTGCACCTGTCCAAAGGCCTTCCTCCGTCTGCGCTCTGGCAACTCTCACCCAAGCTCGGGCAGGGATGGAGGCTCTTGCCACAAGTAGCCCAAGCCTGGAGATATTCCTCATCCTGATCTTCCACTGCTGACATCTAGGAATTCCCTGGAGCTGCAAACACCTGCCTTTGCTGCTCGAGGATCTTCTCTAGCACCATGCCAAATGCCTTCTCCTATGGCAGTGCTGCAGCATCCTGCGAGCCATGGACTGGAACTGGCACCTTCAGCATAGTTGCTCCTGGGAAACATCCTTCAGCCATTCCCTTGCTGCAATGAGCTGGACTCCTACTCCTTTGCAAGGCTCTTCCTGGATAGGTGCATCCTCAGCAATGAGACGGTTCTGCTGAGAGCCACGGCTCTGAGGGAGCAGCCAGTCCTGCCCAAAGGCCTTCCTCCGTCTCCACTCCTGCAGCTCCCACGGAGGCACTGGGAGCCTTGGACACGCTTGCCACAAGTAGCCCAAGCGTCGAGATCTTCCTCATCCTGCTCCTCCACTGCTGACATCAGGGAATTCCCTGGAGCTCCCAACATCTGCCTTTCCTGCTCGAGGATCGTGTCTGGCAGCTCTCTGAGCCTCTTACACTTTGGAAGCGCAACAGCATCCTAGGAGTCATATACTGGCAACTGGCACCTCCAGGACACTTGCTGCTCCTAGGATGCTTTTCTCTGGGAAAATCTTCTTGCACACAACCTTGCTGCAGATTTTACTTCTAGGCCTTTTGTGGCCATCTGCATCCGCAGCCACAAGCAGCTTCTGATGATCGACATGGCTCTGGGAGAGCAGGGACTCCTGTCTGTGGACAAAGAAAACAAAGACAACTTGTAAGAAGAAAACCTGGAGCTTCTAGTTAGAAAAAAAAGGACTATTCAATCAAGGCAGAGCCAAGGGAGGAAACTTTCTAAAATGGAACAAGCAGCAGAAGCACAGCAGTATTGCAGAAGAAATTCCCCTCCCAGCACTTGGCTTAAGGAAAACGCCTGATGTTTCTGTGAGAGACATGAGTTCATGTCTACTATTGGGTACCAGACATCTGAACATTTAGACTATTGGCTTTCCAGGCTCACGCTATTCAAACCGGAAAGTGAAACTACTCTAACAGTAAGGATGATTGCAAGAAATGTTTCTGTTTACACCACGACTGCCGACCATGCATCATTCTTACCTTGCACCTGTCCAAAGGCCTTCCTCCGTCTGCGCTCCGGCAACTCTCACCCAGGCAAGGGCAGGGATAGAGGCTCTTGCCACAAGTAGCCCAAGCATGGACATCTTCCTCATCCTGCTACTCTACTGCTGACGTCAGGGTATTCCCTGGAGCTGCAAACACCTGCCTTTGCTGCTCGAGGACCTTCTCTAGCATCATGCCAAACCCCTTCTCCTATGGCAGTGCTGCAGCATCCTGCGAGCCATGGACTGGAACTGGCACCTTCAGCATAGTTGCTCCTGGGAAACATCATTCAGCCATTCCCTTACTGCAATGAGCTGGACTCCTACTCCTTTGCAAGGCTCTTCCTGGACAGGTGCATCCTCAGCAATGAGACGGTTCTGCTGAGAGCCATGGCTCTGAGGGAGGAGCCAGTCCTGTCCAAAGGCCTTCCTCTGACTCCACTCCTGCAGCTCTCACGGAGGCACTGGGAGCCTTGGACACTCTTGCCACAAGTAGCCCAAGCGTGGACATCTTCCTCATCCTGCTCCTCCACTGCTGACGTCAGGGAATTCCCTGGAGCTCCTAAAATCTGCCTTTCCTGCTGGAGGATCGTGTCTGGCAGCTCTCTGATCCTCTTCGCCTTTGGCAGCGCCACAGCATCCTGAGAGTCATATACTGGAAACTGGCAGCTACATGACACTTGCCGCTCCTAGGATGCTTTTCTCTGGGAAAATCTTCTTGGACACGACATTGCTCCAGTTTTTACTTCTAGGCCTTTCGTGGCCATCTGCATTCTCAGCCACAAGCAGGTTCTGATGATCGACATGGCTCTGGGAGAGCAGGGACTCCTGTCTGTGGACAAAGAAAACAAAGACAACTTGTAAGAAGAAAACCTGGAGCTTCTAGTTAGAAGAGAAAGGACTATTCAAACAAGGCAGGGCCAAAGCAGGAAACTTTCTAAAATGGAACAAGCAGCAGAAGCACAGCAGTATTGCAGAAGAAATTCCCCTCCCAGCACTTGGCTTAAGGAAAACGCCTGATGTTTCTGTGAGAGACATGAGTTCATGTCTACTATTGGGTACCAGACATCTGAACATTTAGACTATTGGCTTTCCAGGCTCACGCTATTCAAACCGGAAAGTGAAACTATTCTAACAGAAGGGATGATTGCAAGAAATGTTTCTGTTTACACCACGACTGCCGACCATCCATCATTCTTACCTTGCACCTGTCCAAAGGCCTTCCTCCATCTGCGCTCCGGCAACTCTCACCCAGGCAAGGGCAGGGATGGAGGCTCTTGCCACAAGTAGCCCAAGCGTGGACATCTTCCTCATCCTGCTACTCCACTGCTGACGTCAGGGTATTCCCTGGAGCTGCAAACACCTGCCTTTGCTGCTCGAGGACCTTCTCTAGCACCATGCAAAACCCCTTCTCCTATGGCAGTGCTGCAGCATCCTGCGAGCCACGGACTGGAACTGGCACCTCCAGCAAAAATGCTCCTGGGAAACATCCCTCAGCCATTCCCTTACTGCAATGAGCTGGACTCCTACTCCTCTGCAATGCTCTTCCTGGACAGGTGCATCCTCAGCAATGAGACGGTTCTGCTGAGAGCCACGGCTCTGAGGGAGCAGCCAGTCCTGCCCAATGGTTGTCCTCCGTCACCAGTCCTGCAGCTCCCACGGAGGCACTGGGAGCCTTGGACACTCTTGCCACAAGTAGCCCAAGCGTGGACATCTTCCTCATCCTGCTCCTCCACTGCTGACGTCAGGGAATTCCCTGGTGCTCCCAACATCTGCCTTTCCTGCTGGAGGATCGTGTCTGGCAGCTCTCTGAGCCTCTTTGCCTTTGGCAGCGCCACAGCATCCTAGGAGTCATATACTGGCAACTGGCACCTCCAGGACACTTGCTGCTCCTAGGATGCTTTCCTCTGGGAAAATCTTCTTGGACACGTCCTTGCTCCAGTTTTTACTCCTAGTCCTTTCGTGGCCATCTGCATTCTCAGCCACAAGCAGCTTCTGATGATCGACATGGCTCTGGGAGAGCAGGGACTCCTGTCTGTGGACAAAGAAAACAAAGACAACTTGTAAGAAGAAAACCTGGAGCTTCTAGTTAGAAAAAAAAGGACTATTCAATCAAGGCAGGGCCAAGGGAGGAAACTTTCTAAAATGGAACAAGCAGCAGAAGCACGGTAGTTTTGCAGAAGAAATTCCCCTCCCAGCACTTGGCTTAAGGAAAAAGCCTGATGTTTCTATGAGAGACTTGAGTTCATGTCTACTATTGGGTACCAGACATCTGCACATTTAGACTATTGGCTTTCCATGCTCACGCTATTCCAACCGGAAAGTGAAACTACTCTAACAGTAAGGATGATTGCAAGAAATGTTTCTGTTTACACCACGACTGCCGACCATGCATCATTCTTACCTTGCACCTGTCCAAAGGCCTTCCTCCGTCTGCGCTCCGGCAACTCTCACCCAGGCAAGGGCAAGGATGGAGGCTCTTGCCACAAGTAGCCCAAGCGTGGACATCTTCCTCATCCTGCTCCGCCACTGCTGACATCAGGGAATTCCCTGGAGCTCCCAACATCTGCCTTTCCTGCTCGAGGATCGTGTCTGGCAGCTCTCTGAGCCTCTTCATCTTTGGCTGCGCCACAGCATCCTAGGAGTCATATACTGGCAACTGGCACCTCCAGGACACTTGCTGCTCCTAGGATGCTTTTCTCTGGGAAAATCTTCTTGCATACGACCTTGCTCCAGATTTTACTTCTAGGTCTTTCGTGGCCATGTGCATCCGCGGCCACGAGCAGCTTCTGATGATCAACAGGGCTCTGGGAGAGCAGGGACTCCTGTCTGTGGACAAAGAAAACAAAGACAACTTGTAAGAAGAAAACCTGGAGCTTCTAGATAGAAGAGAAAGGACTATTCAATCAAGGCAGGGCCAAAGCAGGAAACTTTCTAAAATGGAACAAGCAGAAGAAGCAGAGCAGTTTTGCAGAAGAAATTCCCCTCCCAGCACTTGGCTTAATGAAAAAGCCTGATGTTGCTATGAGAGACTTGAGTTCATGTCTACTATTGGGGAGCAGACGTCTGAACATTTAGAGTATTGGCGCTCCAGGCTCACGCTATTCAAACCGGAAAGTGAAACTATTCTAACAGAAGGGATGATTGCAAGAAATGTTTCTGTTTACACCACAACTGCCGACCATCCATCATTCTTACCTTGCACCTGTCCAAAGGCCTTCCTCCATCTGCGCTCTGGCAACTCTCACCCAGGGTCGGGCAGGGATGGAGGCTCGTGCCACAAGTAGCCCAAGCGCGGACATCTTCCTCATCCTGATCTTCCACTGCTGACATCTAGGAATTCCCTGGAGCTGCAAACACTTGCCTTTGCTGCTCAAGGATCTTCTCTAGCACCATGCCAAATGCCTTCTCCTATGGCAGCGCTGCAGCATCCTGCGACTCACGGACTGGAACTGGCACCTCCAGCAAAGTTGCTCCTGGGAAACATCCCTCAGCCATTCCCTTACTGCAATGAGCTGGACTCCTACTCCTCTGCAATGCTCTTCCTGGACAGGTGCATCCTCAGCAACGAGACGGTTCTGCTGAGAGCCGCGGCTCTGAGGGAGCAGCCAGTCCTGCCAAAAGGCCTTCCTCCGTCTCCAGTCCCGCAGCTCCCACGGAGGCACTGGGAGCCTTGGACACTCTTGCCACAAGTAGCCCAAGCGTGGACATCTTCCTCATCCTGCTCCTCCACTGCTGACGTTAGGGAATTCCCTGGAGCTGCAAACACCTGCCTTTGCTGCTGGAGGATCATGTCTGGCAGCTCTCTGAGCCTCTTCATCTTTGGCTGCGCCACAGCATCCTAGGAGTCATATACTGGCAACTGGCACCTCCAGGACACTTGCTGCTCCTAGGATGCTTTTCTCTGGGAAAATCTTCTTGCATACGACCTTGCTCCAGATTTTACTTCTAGGTCTTTCGTGGCCATGTGCATCCGCAGCCACAAGCAGCTTCTGATGATCGACATGGCTCTGGGAGAGCAGGGACTCCTGTCTGTGGACAAAGAAAACAAAGACAACTTGTAAGAAGAAAACCTGGAGCTTCTAGATAGAAGAGAAAGGACTATTCAATCAAGGCAGGGCCAAAGCAGGAAACTTTCTAAAATGGAACAAGCAGCAGAAGCACAGTAGTTTTGCAGAAGAAATTCCCCTCCCAGCACTTGGCTTAAGGAAAAAGTCTGATGTTTCTATGAGAGACTTGAGTTCATGTCTACTATTGGATAGCAGACATCTGAACATTTAGACTACTGGCTTTCCAGGCTCACGCAATTCAAACCGGAATGTCAAACTATTTCAAAAGCTAGAGATGCTTGGAAGAAATGTTTCTGTACTCACCACAACTGGGGACCATGCATCATTCTTACCTTGCACCTGTCCAAAGGCCTTCCTCCGTCTCCAGTCCTGCCGCTCTCACGGAGGCACTGGGAGCCTCGGACACTCTTGCCACAAGTAGCCCAAGCGGGGACATCTTCCTCATCCTGCTCCTCCACTGCTGACGTCAAGGAATTCCCTGGAGCTCCCAACATCTGCCTTTCCAGCTGGAGGATCATGTCTGGCAGCTCTCTGAGCCTCTTCAACTTTGGCAGCGCCACAGCATCCTAGGAGTCATATACTGGCAACTGGCACCTCCAGGACACTTGCTGCTCCTAGGATGCTTTTCTCTGGGAAAATCTTCTTGCATACAACCTTGCTCCAGTTTTTACTTCTAGGCCTTTCGTGGCCATCTGCATTCTCAGCCACAAGCAGGTTCTGATGATCAACAGGGCTCTGGGAGAGCAGGGACTCCTGTCTGTGGACAAAGAAAACAAAGACAACTTGTAAGAAGAAAACCTGGAGCTTCTAGATAGAAGACAAAGGACTATTCAATCAAGGCAGGGCCAAGGGAGGAAACTTTCTAAAATGGAACAAGCAGCAGAAGCACAGTAGTTTTGCAGAAGAAATTCCCTTCCCAGCACTTGGCTTAAGGAAAAAACCTCATGTTTCTATGAGAGACTTGAGTTCATGTCTACTACTGGGTACCAGACATCTGAACATTTAGACTATTGGCTTTCCAGGCTCACGCTATTCAAACCTGAAAGTGAAACTACTCTAACAGTAAGGATGATTGCAAGAAATGTTTCTGTTTACACCACGACTGCCGACCATGCATCATTCTTACCTTGCACCTGTCCAAAGGCCTTCCTCCATCTGCGCTCCAGCAACTCTCACTCAGGCAAGGGCAGGGATGGAGGCTCTTGCCACAAGTAGCCCAAGCGTGGACATCTTCCTCATCCTGCTACTCCACTGCTGACGTCAGGGTATTCCCTGGAGCTGCAAACACCTGCCTTTGCTGCTCGAGGATCTTCTCTAGCACCATGCAAAACCCCTTCTCCTATGGCAGTGCTGCAGCATCCTGCGAGCCACGGACTGGAACTGGCACCTCCAGCAAAGTTGCTCCTGGGAAACATCCCTCAGCCATTCCCTTACTGCAATGAGCTGGACTCCTACTCCTCTGCAATGCTCTTCCTGGACAGGTGCATCCTCAGCAATGAGACAGTTCTGCTGAGAGCCACAGCTCTGAGGAAGCAGCCAGTCCTGCCCAATGGTTGTCCTCTGTCACCAGTCCTGCAGCTCCCACGGAGGCACTGGGAGCCTTGGACACTCTTGCCACAAGTAGCCCAAGCGTGGACATCTTCCTCATCCTGCTCCTCCACTGCTGACGTCAGGGAATTCCCTGGTGCTCCCAACATCTGCCTTTCCTGCTGGAGGATCGTGTCTGGCAGATCTCTGAGCCTCTTTGCCTTTGGCAGCGCCAGAGCATCCTAGGAGTCATATACTGGCAACTGGCACCTCCAGGACACTTGCTGCTCCTAGGATGCTTTCCTCTAGGAAAAACTTCTTGCACACGTCCTTGCTCCAGTTTTTACTCCTAGGCCATCTGCATTCTCAGCCACAAGAAGCTTCTGATGATCGACATGGCTCTGGGAGAGCAGGGACTCCTGTCTGTGGACAAAGAAAACAAAGACAACTTGTAAGAAGAAAACCTGGAGCTTCTAGTTAGAAGAGAAAGGACAATTCAATCAAGGCAGGGCCAAAGCAGGAAACTTTCTAAAATGGAACAAGCAGCAGAAGCACAGTAGTTTTGCAGAAGAAATTCCCCTCCCCGCACTTGGCTTAAGGAAAAAGCCTGATGTTTCTATGAGAGACTTGAGTTCATGTCTACTATTGGATAGCAGACATCTGAACATTTAGACTACTGGCTTTCCAGGCTCACGCAATTCAAACCGGAATGTCAAACTATTTCAAAAGCTAGAGATGCTTCGAAGAAATGTTTCTGTATTCACCACAACTGGGGACCATGCATCATTCTTACCTTGCACCTGTCCAAAGGCCTTCCTCCGTCTCCAGTCCTGCCGCTCTCACGGAGGCACTGGGAGCCTTGGACACTCTTGCCACAAGTAGCCCAAGCGTGGACATCTTCCTCATCCTGCTCCTCCACTGCTGACGTCAGGGAATTCCCTGGAGCTCCAAACATCTGCCTTTCCAGCTGGAGGATCATGTCTGGCAGCTCTCTGAGCCTCTTCACCTTTGGCAGCGCCACAGCATCCTAGGAGTCATATACTGGCAACTGGCACCTCCAGGACACTTGCTGCTCCTAGGATGCTTTTCTCTGGGAAAATCTTCTTGCACACGACATTGCTGCCGATTTTACTTCTAGGCCTTTCGTGGCCATCTGCATCCTCAGCCACAAGCAGGTTCTGATGATCAACAGGGCTCTGGGAGAGCAGGGACTCCTGTCTGTGGACAAAGAAAACAAAGACAACTTGTAAGAAGAAAACCTGGAGCTTCTAGTTAGAAGACAAAGGACTATTCAATCAAGGCAGGGCCAAAGCAGGAAACTTTCTAAAATGGAACAAGCAGCAGAAGCAGAGCAGTTTTGCAGAAGAAATTCCCCTCCCAGCACTTGGCTTAAGGAAAAAGCCTGATGTTTCTATGAGAGACTTGAGTTCATGTCTACTATTGGGTACCAGACATCTGAACATTTAGACTATTGGCTTTCCAGGCTCACACTATTCAAACCGGAAAGTGAAACTACTCTAAAAGCTAGAGGCGATTGCAAGAAATGTTTCTGCTCGCACCACGACTGCCGACCATGCATCATTCTTACCTTGCACCTGTCCAAAGGCCTTCCTCCGTCTGCGCTCTGGCAACTCTCACCCAAGCTCGGGCAGGGATGGAGGCTCTTGCCACAAGTAGCCCAAGCCTGGAGATATTCCTCATCCTGATCTTCCACTGCTGACATCTAGGAATTCCCTGGAGCTGCAAACACCTGCCTTTGCTGCTCGAGGATCTTCTCTAGCACCATGCCAAATGCCTTCTCCTATGGCAGTGCTGCAGCATCCTGCGAGCCATGGACTGGAACTGGCACCTTCAGCATAGTTGCTCCTGGGAAACATCCTTCAGCCATTCCCTTGCTGCAATGAGCTGGACTCCTACTCCTTTGCAAGGCTCTTCCTGGATAGGTGCATCCTCAGCAATGAGACGGTTCTGCTGAGAGCCACGGCTCTGAGGGAGCAGCCAGTCCTGCCCAAAGGCCTTCCTCCGTCTCCACTCCTGCAGCTCCCACGGAGGCACTGGGAGCCTTGGACACGCTTGCCACAAGTAGCCCAAGCGTCGAGATCTTCCTCATCCTGCTCCTCCACTGCTGACATCAGGGAATTCCCTGGAGCTCCCAACATCTGCCTTTCCTGCTCGAGGATCGTGTCTGGCAGCTCTCTGAGCCTCTTACACTTTGGAAGCGCAACAGCATCCTAGGAGTCATATACTGGCAACTGGCACCTCCAGGACACTTGCAGCTCCTAGGATGCTTTTCTCTGGGAAAATCTTCTTGCACACAACCTTGCTGCAGATTTTACTTCTAGGCCTTTTGTGGCCATCTGCATCCGCAGCCACAAGCAGCTTCTGATGATCGACATGGCTCTGGGAGAGCAGGGACTCCTGTCTGTGGACAAAGAAAACAAAGACAACTTGTAAGAAGAAAACCTGGAGCTTCTAGTTAGAAGAGAAAGGACTATTCAATCAAGGCAGAGCCAAGGGAGGAAACTTTCTAAAATGGAACAAGCAGCAGAAGCACAGCAGTATTGCAGAAGAAATTCCCCTCCCAGCACTTGGCTTAAGGAAAACGCCTGATGTTTCTGTGAGAGACATGAGTTCATGTCTACTATTGGGTACCAGACATCTGAACATTTAGACTATTGGCTTTCCAGGCTCACGCTATTCAAACCGGAAAGTGAAACTACTCTAACAGTAAGGATGATTGCAAGAAATGTTTCTGTTTACACCACGACTGCCGACCATCCATCATTCTTACCTTGCACCTGTCCAAAGGCCTTCCTCCGTCTGCGCTCCGGCAACTCTCACCCAGGCAAGGGCAGGGATAGAGGCTCTTGCCACAAGTAGCCCAAGCATGGACATCTTCCTCATCCTGCTACTCTACTGCTGACGTCAGGGTATTCCCTGGAGCTGCAAACACCTGCCTTTGCTGCTCGAGGACCTTCTCTAGCACCATGCCAAACCCCTTCTCCTATGGCAGTGCTGCAGCATCCTGCGAGCCATGGACTGGAACTGGCACCTTCAGCATAGTTGCTCCTGGGAAACATCATTCAGCCATTCCCTTACTGCAATGGGCTGGACTCCTACTCCTCTGCAAGGCTCTTCCTGGACAGGTGCATCCTCAGCAATGAGACGGTTCTGCTGAGAGCCATGGCTCTGAGGGTGGAGCCAGTCCTGTCCAAAGGCCTTCCTCTGACTCCACTCCTGCAGCTCTCACGGAGGCACTGGGAGCCTTGGACACTCTTGCCACAAGTAGCCCAAGCGTGGACATCTTCCTCATCCTGCTCCTCCACTGCTGACGTCAGGGAATTCCCTGGAGCTCCTAAAATCTGCCTTTCCTGCTCGAGGATCGTGTCTGGCAGCTCTCTGAGCCTCTTTGCCTTTGGCAGCGCCACAGCATCCTAGGAGTCATATACTGGCAACTGGCACCTCCAGGACACTTGCTGCTCCTAGGATGCTTTTCTCTGGGAAAATCTTCTTGGACACGACACTGCTCCAGTTTTTACTTCTAGGCCTTTCGTGGCCATCTGCATTCTCAGCCACAAGCAGGTTCTGATGATCAACATGGCACTGGGAGAGCAGGGACCCCTGTCTGTGGACAAAGAAAACAAAGACAACTTGTAAGAAGAAAACCTGGAGCTTCTAGTTAGAAGAGAACGGACTATTCAATCAAGGCAGGGCCAAGGGAGGAAACTTTCTAAAATGGAACAAGCAGCAGAAGCACAGTAGTTTTGCAGAAGAAATTCCCTTCCCAGCACTTGGCTTAAGGAAAAAACCTCATGTTTCTATGAGAGACTTGAGTTCATGTCTACTACTGGGTACCAGACATCTGAACATTTAGACTATTGCCTTTCCAGGCTCACGCTATTCAAACCGGAAAGTGAAACTACTCTAACAGTAAGGATGATTGCAAGAAATGTTTCTGCTCGCACCACGACTGCCGACCATGCATCATTCTTACCTTGCACCTGTCCAAAGGCCTTCCTCCGTCTGCGCTCCGGCAACTCTCACCCAGGCAAGGGCAAGGATGGAGGCTCTTGCCACAAGTAGCCCAAGCGTGGACATCTTCCTCATCCTGCTACTCCACTGCTGACGTCAGGGTATTCCCTGGAGCTGCAAACACCTGCCTTTGCTGCTCGAGGACCTTCTCTAGCACCATGCCAAACCCCTTCTCCTATGGCAGTGCTGCAGCATCCTGCGAGCCATGGACTGGAACTGGCAGCTTCAGCATAGTTGCTCCTGGGAAACATCCTTCAGCCATTCCCTTACTGCAATGAGCTGGACTCCTACTCCTTTGCAAGGCTCTTCCTGGACAGGTGCATCCTCAGCAATGAGACGGTTCTGCTGAGAGCCATGGCTCTGAGGGAGCAGCGAGTCCTGTCCAAAGGCCTTCCCCTGACTCCACTCCTGCAGCTCCCACGGAGGCACTGGGAGCCTTGGACACTCTTGCCACAAGTAGCCCAAGCGTCGAGATCTTCCTCATCCTGCTCCGCCACTGCTGACATCAGGGAATTCCCTGGAGCTCCTAAAATCTGCCTTTCCTGCTCGAGGATCGTGTCTGGCAGCTCTCTGAGCCTCTTCGCCTTTGGCAGCGCCACAGCATCCTGAGAGTCATATACTGGAAACTGGCAGCTACAGGACACTTGCTGCTCCTAGGATGCTTTTCTCTGGGAAAATCTTCTTGGACACGACATTGCTCCAGTTTTTACTTCCAGGCCTTTCGTGGCCATCTGCATCCGCAGCCACAAGCAGCTTCTGATGATCGACATGGCTCTGGGAAAACAGGGACTCCTGTCTGTGGACAAAGAAAACAAAGACAACTTGTAAGAAGAAAACCTGGAGCTTCTAGATAGAAGACAAAGGACTATTCAATCAAGGCAGGGCCAAGGGAGGAAACTTTCTAAAATGGAACAAGCAGCAGAAGCACAGTAGTTTTGCAGAAGAAATTCCCTTCCCAGCACTTGGCTTAAGGAAAAAACCTCATGTTTCTATGAGAGACTTGAGTTCATGTCTACTACTGGGTACCAGACATCTGAACATTTAGACTATTGGCTTTCCAGGCTCACGCTATTCAAACCTGAAAGTGAAACTACTCTAACAGTAAGGATGATTGCAAGAAATGTTTCTGTTTACACCACGACTGCCGACCATCCATCATTCTTACCTTGCACCTGTCCAAAGGCCTTCCTCCATCTGCGCTCCAGCAACTCTCACTCAGGCAAGGGCAGGGATGGAGGCTCTTGCCACAAGTAGCCCAAGCGTGGACATCTTCCTCATCCTGCTACTCCACTGCTGACGTCAGGGTATTCCCTGGAGCTGCAAACACCTGCCTTTGCTGCTCGAGGATCTTCTCTAGCACCATGCAAAACCCCTTCTCCTATGGCAGTGCTGCAGCATCCTGCGAGCCACGGACTGGAACTGGCACCTCCAGCAAAGTTGCTCCTGGGAAACATCCCTCAGCCATTCCCTTAC
The DNA here is from genome assembly GCF_041296385.1 of Aphelocoma coerulescens. Taxonomy (NCBI): domain Eukaryota; kingdom Metazoa; phylum Chordata; class Aves; order Passeriformes; family Corvidae; genus Aphelocoma; species Aphelocoma coerulescens. The sequence continues at coordinate 1,553,087 of NW_027183894.1, forward strand.
TGCAATGAGCTGGACTCCTACTCCTCTGCAATGCTCTTCCTGGACAGGTGCATCCTCAGCAATGAGACAGTTCTGCTGAGAGCCACAGCTCTGAGGAAGCAGCCAGTCCTGCCCAATGGTTGTCCTCTGTCACCAGTCCTGCAGCTCCCACGGAGGCACTGGGAGCCTTGGACACTCTTGCCACAAGTAGCCCAAGCGTGGACATCTTCCTCATCCTGCTCCTCCACTGCTGACGTCAGGGAATTCCCTGGTGCTCCCAACATCTGCCTTTCCTGCTGGAGGATCGTGTCTGGCAGATCTCTGAGATTCTTTGCCTTTGGCAGCGCCAGAGCATCCTAGGAGTCATATACTGGCAACTGGCACCTCCAGGACACTTGCTGCTCCTAGGATGCTTTTCTCTGGGAAAATCTTCTTGCACACGACATTGCTGCCGATTTTACTTCTAGGCCTTTCGTGGCCATCTGCATCCTCAGCCACAAGCAGGTTCTGATGATCAACAGGGCTCTGGGAGAGCAGGGACTCCTGTCTGTGGACAAAGAAAACAAAGACAACTTGTAAGAAGAAAACCTGGAGCTTCTAGTTAGAAGACAAAGGACTATTCAATCAAGGCAGGGCCAAAGCAGGAAACTTTCTAAAATGGAACAAGCAGCAGAAGCAGAGCAGTTTTGCAGAAGAAATTCCCCTCCCAGCACTTGGCTTAAGGAAAAAGCCTGATGTTTCTATGAGAGACTTGAGTTCATGTCTACTATTGGGTACCAGACATCTGAACATTTAGACTATTGGCTTTCCAGGCTCACACTATTCAAACCGGAAAGTGAAACTACTCTAAAAGCTAGAGGCGATTGCAAGAAATGTTTCTGCTCACACCACGACTGCCGACCATGCATCATTCTTACCTTGCACCTGTCCAAAGGCCTTCCTCCGTCTGCGCTCTGGCAACTCTCACGCAAGCTCGGGCAGGGATGGAGGCTCTTGCCACAAGTAGCCCAAGCCTGGAGATATTCCTCATCCTGATCTTCCACTGCTGACATCTAGGAATTCCCTGGAGCTGCAAACACTTGCCTTTGCTGCTCGAGGATCTTCTCTAGCACCATGCCAAACCCCTTCTCCTATGGCAGTGCTGCAGCATCCTGCGAGCCATGGACTGGAACTGGCACCTTCAGCATAGTTGCTCCTGGGAAACATCCTTCAGCCATTCCCTTACTGCAATGAGCTGGACTCCTACACCTTTGCAAGGCTCTTCCTGGATAGGTGCATCCTCAGCAATGAGACGGTTCTGCTGAGAGCCACGGCTCTGAGGGAGCAGCCAGTCCTGCCCAAAGGCCTTCCTCCGTCACCAGTCCTGCAGCTCCCACGGAGGCACTGGGAGCCTTGGACACTCTTGCCACAAGTAGCCCAAGCGTCGAGATCTTCCTCATCCTGCTCCTCCACTGCTGACATCAGGGAATTCCCTGGAGCTCCCAACATCTGCCTTTCCTGCTCGAGGATCGTGTCTGGCAGCTCTCTGAGCCTCTTACACTTTGGAAGCGCAACAGCATCCTAGGAGTCATATACTGGCAACTGGCACCTCCAGGACACTTGCTGCTCCTAGGATGCTTTTCTCTGGGAAAATCTTCTTGCACACAACCTTGCTGCAGATTTTACTTCTAGGCCTTTTGTGGCCATCTGCATCCGCAGCCACAAGCAGCTTCTGATGATCGACATGGCTCTGGGAGAGCAGGGACTCCTGTCTGTGGACAAAGAAAACAAAGACAACTTGTAAGAAGAAAATCTGGAGCTTCTAGTTAGAAGAGAAAGGACTATTCAATCAAGGCAGAGCCAAGGGAGGAAACTTTCTAAAATGGAACAAGCAGCAGAAGCACAGCAGTATTGCAGAAGAAATTCCCCTCCCAGCACTTGGCTTAAGGAAAACGCCTGATGTTTCTGTGAGAGACATGAGTTCATGTCTACTATTGGGTACCAGACATCTGAACATTTAGACTATTGGCTTTCCAGGCTCACGCTATTCAAACCGGAAAGTGAAACTACTCTAACAGTAAGGATGATTGCAAGAAATGTTTCTGTTTACACCACGACTGCCGACCACGCATCATTCTTACCTTGCACCTGTCCAAAGGCCTTCCTCCGTCTGCGCTCCGGCAACTCTCACCCAGGCAAGGGCAGGGATAGAGGCTCTTGCCACAAGTAGCCCAAGCGTGGACATCTTCCTCATCCTGCTACTCTACTGCTGACGTCAGGGTATTCCCTGGAGCTGCAAACACCTGCCTTTGCTGCTCGAGGACCTTCTCTAGCATCATGCCAAACCCCTTCTCCTATGGCAGTGCTGCAGCATCCTGCGAGCCATGGACTGGAACTGGCACCTTCAGCATAGTTGCTCCTGGGAAACATCATTCAGCCATTCCCTTACTGCAATGAGCTGGACTCCTACTCCTTTGCAAGGCTCTTCCTGGACAGGTGCATCCTCAGCAATGAGACGGTTCTGCTGAGAGCCATGGCTCTGAGGGAGGAGCCAGACCTGTCCAAAGGCCTTCCTCTGACTCCACTCCTGCAGCTCTCACGGAGGCACTGGGAGCCTTGGACACTCTTGCCACAAGTAGCCCAAGCGTGGACATCTTCCTCATCCTGCTCCTCCACTGCTGACGTCAGGGAATTCCCTGGAGCTCCTAAAATCTGCCTTTCCTGCTGGAGGATCGTGTCTGGCAGCTCTCTGATCCTCTTCGCCTTTGGCAGCGCCACAGCATCCTGAGAGTCATATACTGGAAACTGGCAGCTACATGACACTTGCCGCTCCTAGGATGCTTTTCTCTGGGAAAATCTTCTTGGACACGACATTGCTCCAGTTTTTACTTCTAGGCCTTTCGTGGCCATCTGCATCCGCAGCCACAAGCAGCTTCTGATGATCGACATGGCTCTGGGAAAACAGGGACTCCTGTCTGTGGACAAAGAAAACAAAGACAACTTGTAAGAAGAAAACCTGGAGCTTCTAGATAGAAGACAAAGGACTATTCAATCAAGGCAGGGCCAAGGGAGGAAACTTTCTAAAATGGAACAAGCAGCAGAAGCACAGTAGTTTTGCAGAAGAAATTCCCTTCCCAGCACTTGGCTTAAGGAAAAAACCTCATGTTTCTATGAGAGACTTGAGTTCATGTCTACTACTGGGTACCAGACATCTGAACATTTAGACTATTGGCTTTCCAGGCTCACGCTATTCAAACCTGAAAGTGAAACTACTCTAACAGTAAGGATGATTGCAAGAAATGTTTCTGTTTACACCACGACTGCCGACCATGCATCATTCTTACCTTGCACCTGTCCAAAGGCCTTCCTCCATCTGCGCTCCAGCAACTCTCACTCAGGCAAGGGCAGGGATGGAGGCTCTTGCCACAAGTAGCCCAAGCGTGGACATCTTCCTCATCCTGCTACTCCACTGCTGACGTCAGGGTATTCCCTGGAGCTGCAAACACCTGCCTTTGCTGCTCGAGGATCTTCTCTAGCACCATGCAAAACCCCTTCTCCTATGGCAGTGCTGCAGCATCCTGCGAGCCACGGACTGGAACTGGCACCTCCAGCAAAGTTGCTCCTGGGAAACATCCCTCAGCCATTCCCTTACTGCAATGAGCTGGACTCCTACTCCTCTGCAATGCTCTTCCTGGACAGGTGCATCCTCAGCAATGAGACAGTTCTGCTGAGAGCCACAGCTCTGAGGAAGCAGCCAGTCCTGCCCAATGGTTGTCCTCTGTCACCAGTCCTGCAGCTCCCACGGAGGCACTGGGAGCCTTGGACACTCTTGCCACAAGTAGCCCAAGCGTGGACATCTTCCTCATCCTGCTCCTCCACTGCTGACGTCAGGGAATTCCCTGGTGCTCCCAACATCTGCCTTTCCTGCTGGAGGATCGTGTCTGGCAGATCTCTGAGCCTCTTTGCCTTTGGCAGCGCCAGAGCATCCTAGGAGTCATATACTGGCAACTGGCACCTCCAGGACACTTGCTGCTCCTAGGATGCTTTCCTCTAGGAAAAACTTCTTGCACACGTCCTTGCTCCAGTTTTTACTCCTAGGCCATCTGCATTCTCAGCCACAAGAAGCTTCTGATGATCGACATGGCTCTGGGAGAGCAGGGACTCCTGTCTGTGGACAAAGAAAACAAAGACAACTTGTAAGAAGAAAACCTGGAGCTTCTAGTTAGAAGAGAAAGGACAATTCAATCAAGGCAGGGCCAAAGCAGGAAACTTTCTAAAATGGAACAAGCAGCAGAAGCACAGTAGTTTTGCAGAAGAAATTCCCCTCCCCGCACTTGGCTTAAGGAAAAAGCCTGATGTTTCTATGAGAGACTTGAGTTCATGTCTACTATTGGATAGCAGACATCTGAACATTTAGACTACTGGCTTTCCAGGCTCACGCAATTCAAACCGGAATGTCAAACTATTTCAAAAGCTAGAGATGCTTCGAAGAAATGTTTCTGTATTCACCACAACTGGGGACCATGCATCATTCTTACCTTGCACCTGTCCAAAGGCCTTCCTCCGTCTCCAGTCCTGCCGCTCTCACGGAGGCACTGGGAGCCTTGGACACTCTTGCCACAAGTAGCCCAAGCGTGGACATCTTCCTCATCCTGCTCCTCCACTGCTGACGTCAGGGAATTCCCTGGAGCTCCAAACATCTGCCTTTCCAGCTGGAGGATCATGTCTGGCAGCTCTCTGAGCCTCTTCACCTTTGGCAGCGCCACAGCATCCTAGGAGTCATATACTGGCAACTGGCACCTCCAGGACACTTGCTGCTCCTAGGATGCTTTTCTCTGGGAAAATCTTCTTGCACACGACATTGCTGCCGATTTTACTTCTAGGCCTTTCGTGGCCATCTGCATCCTCAGCCACAAGCAGGTTCTGATGATCAACAGGGCTCTGGGAGAGCAGGGACTCCTGTCTGTGGACAAAGAAAACAAAGACAACTTGTAAGAAGAAAACCTGGAGCTTCTAGTTAGAAGACAAAGGACTATTCAATCAAGGCAGGGCCAAAGCAGGAAACTTTCTAAAATGGAACAAGCAGCAGAAGCAGAGCAGTTTTGCAGAAGAAATTCCCCTCCCAGCACTTGGCTTAAGGAAAAAGCCTGATGTTTCTATGAGAGACTTGAGTTCATGTCTACTATTGGGTACCAGACATCTGAACATTTAGACTATTGGCTTTCCAGGCTCACACTATTCAAACCGGAAAGTGAAACTACTCTAAAAGCTAGAGGCGATTGCAAGAAATGTTTCTGCTCGCACCACGACTGCCGACCATGCATCATTCTTACCTTGCACCTGTCCAAAGGCCTTCCTCCGTCTGCGCTCTGGCAACTCTCACCCAAGCTCGGGCAGGGATGGAGGCTCTTGCCACAAGTAGCCCAAGCCTGGAGATATTCCTCATCCTGATCTTCCACTGCTGACATCTAGGAATTCCCTGGAGCTGCAAACACCTGCCTTTGCTGCTCGAGGATCTTCTCTAGCACCATGCCAAATGCCTTCTCCTATGGCAGTGCTGCAGCATCCTGCGAGCCATGGACTGGAACTGGCACCTTCAGCATAGTTGCTCCTGGGAAACATCCTTCAGCCATTCCCTTGCTGCAATGAGCTGGACTCCTACTCCTTTGCAAGGCTCTTCCTGGATAGGTGCATCCTCAGCAATGAGACGGTTCTGCTGAGAGCCACGGCTCTGAGGGAGCAGCCAGTCCTGCCCAAAGGCCTTCCTCCGTCTCCACTCCTGCAGCTCCCACGGAGGCACTGGGAGCCTTGGACACGCTTGCCACAAGTAGCCCAAGCGTCGAGATCTTCCTCATCCTGCTCCTCCACTGCTGACATCAGGGAATTCCCTGGAGCTCCCAACATCTGCCTTTCCTGCTCGAGGATCGTGTCTGGCAGCTCTCTGAGCCTCTTACACTTTGGAAGCGCAACAGCATCCTAGGAGTCATATACTGGCAACTGGCACCTCCAGGACACTTGCTGCTCCTAGGATGCTTTTCTCTGGGAAAATCTTCTTGCACACAACCTTGCTGCAGATTTTACTTCTAGGCCTTTTGTGGCCATCTGCATCCGCAGCCACAAGCAGCTTCTGATGATCGACATGGCTCTGGGAGAGCAGGGACTCCTGTCTGTGGACAAAGAAAACAAAGACAACTTGTAAGAAGAAAACCTGGAGCTTCTAGTTAGAAAAAAAAGGACTATTCAATCAAGGCAGAGCCAAGGGAGGAAACTTTCTAAAATGGAACAAGCAGCAGAAGCACAGCAGTATTGCAGAAGAAATTCCCCTCCCAGCACTTGGCTTAAGGAAAACGCCTGATGTTTCTGTGAGAGACATGAGTTCATGTCTACTATTGGGTACCAGACATCTGAACATTTAGACTATTGGCTTTCCAGGCTCACGCTATTCAAACCGGAAAGTGAAACTACTCTAACAGTAAGGATGATTGCAAGAAATGTTTCTGTTTACACCACGACTGCCGACCATGCATCATTCTTACCTTGCACCTGTCCAAAGGCCTTCCTCCGTCTGCGCTCCGGCAACTCTCACCCAGGCAAGGGCAGGGATAGAGGCTCTTGCCACAAGTAGCCCAAGCATGGACATCTTCCTCATCCTGCTACTCTACTGCTGACGTCAGGGTATTCCCTGGAGCTGCAAACACCTGCCTTTGCTGCTCGAGGACCTTCTCTAGCATCATGCCAAACCCCTTCTCCTATGGCAGTGCTGCAGCATCCTGCGAGCCATGGACTGGAACTGGCACCTTCAGCATAGTTGCTCCTGGGAAACATCATTCAGCCATTCCCTTACTGCAATGAGCTGGACTCCTACTCCTTTGCAAGGCTCTTCCTGGACAGGTGCATCCTCAGCAATGAGACGGTTCTGCTGAGAGCCATGGCTCTGAGGGAGGAGCCAGTCCTGTCCAAAGGCCTTCCTCTGACTCCACTCCTGCAGCTCTCACGGAGGCACTGGGAGCCTTGGACACTCTTGCCACAAGTAGCCCAAGCGTGGACATCTTCCTCATCCTGCTCCTCCACTGCTGACGTCAGGGAATTCCCTGGAGCTCCTAAAATCTGCCTTTCCTGCTGGAGGATCGTGTCTGGCAGCTCTCTGATCCTCTTCGCCTTTGGCAGCGCCACAGCATCCTGAGAGTCATATACTGGAAACTGGCAGCTACATGACACTTGCCGCTCCTAGGATGCTTTTCTCTGGGAAAATCTTCTTGGACACGACATTGCTCCAGTTTTTACTTCTAGGCCTTTCGTGGCCATCTGCATTCTCAGCCACAAGCAGGTTCTGATGATCGACATGGCTCTGGGAGAGCAGGGACTCCTGTCTGTGGACAAAGAAAACAAAGACAACTTGTAAGAAGAAAACCTGGAGCTTCTAGTTAGAAGAGAAAGGACTATTCAAACAAGGCAGGGCCAAAGCAGGAAACTTTCTAAAATGGAACAAGCAGCAGAAGCACAGCAGTATTGCAGAAGAAATTCCCCTCCCAGCACTTGGCTTAAGGAAAACGCCTGATGTTTCTGTGAGAGACATGAGTTCATGTCTACTATTGGGTACCAGACATCTGAACATTTAGACTATTGGCTTTCCAGGCTCACGCTATTCAAACCGGAAAGTGAAACTATTCTAACAGAAGGGATGATTGCAAGAAATGTTTCTGTTTACACCACGACTGCCGACCATCCATCATTCTTACCTTGCACCTGTCCAAAGGCCTTCCTCCATCTGCGCTCCGGCAACTCTCACCCAGGCAAGGGCAGGGATGGAGGCTCTTGCCACAAGTAGCCCAAGCGTGGACATCTTCCTCATCCTGCTACTCCACTGCTGACGTCAGGGTATTCCCTGGAGCTGCAAACACCTGCCTTTGCTGCTCGAGGACCTTCTCTAGCACCATGCAAAACCCCTTCTCCTATGGCAGTGCTGCAGCATCCTGCGAGCCACGGACTGGAACTGGCACCTCCAGCAAAAATGCTCCTGGGAAACATCCCTCAGCCATTCCCTTACTGCAATGAGCTGGACTCCTACTCCTCTGCAATGCTCTTCCTGGACAGGTGCATCCTCAGCAATGAGACGGTTCTGCTGAGAGCCACGGCTCTGAGGGAGCAGCCAGTCCTGCCCAATGGTTGTCCTCCGTCACCAGTCCTGCAGCTCCCACGGAGGCACTGGGAGCCTTGGACACTCTTGCCACAAGTAGCCCAAGCGTGGACATCTTCCTCATCCTGCTCCTCCACTGCTGACGTCAGGGAATTCCCTGGTGCTCCCAACATCTGCCTTTCCTGCTGGAGGATCGTGTCTGGCAGCTCTCTGAGCCTCTTTGCCTTTGGCAGCGCCACAGCATCCTAGGAGTCATATACTGGCAACTGGCACCTCCAGGACACTTGCTGCTCCTAGGATGCTTTCCTCTGGGAAAATCTTCTTGGACACGTCCTTGCTCCAGTTTTTACTCCTAGTCCTTTCGTGGCCATCTGCATTCTCAGCCACAAGCAGCTTCTGATGATCGACATGGCTCTGGGAGAGCAGGGACTCCTGTCTGTGGACAAAGAAAACAAAGACAACTTGTAAGAAGAAAACCTGGAGCTTCTAGTTAGAAAAAAAAGGACTATTCAATCAAGGCAGGGCCAAGGGAGGAAACTTTCTAAAATGGAACAAGCAGCAGAAGCACGGTAGTTTTGCAGAAGAAATTCCCCTCCCAGCACTTGGCTTAAGGAAAAAGCCTGATGTTTCTATGAGAGACTTGAGTTCATGTCTACTATTGGGTACCAGACATCTGCACATTTAGACTATTGGCTTTCCATGCTCACGCTATTCCAACCGGAAAGTGAAACTACTCTAACAGTAAGGATGATTGCAAGAAATGTTTCTGTTTACACCACGACTGCCGACCATGCATCATTCTTACCTTGCACCTGTCCAAAGGCCTTCCTCCGTCTGCGCTCCGGCAACTCTCACCCAGGCAAGGGCAAGGATGGAGGCTCTTGCCACAAGTAGCCCAAGCGTGGACATCTTCCTCATCCTGCTCCGCCACTGCTGACATCAGGGAATTCCCTGGAGCTCCCAACATCTGCCTTTCCTGCTCGAGGATCGTGTCTGGCAGCTCTCTGAGCCTCTTCATCTTTGGCTGCGCCACAGCATCCTAGGAGTCATATACTGGCAACTGGCACCTCCAGGACACTTGCTGCTCCTAGGATGCTTTTCTCTGGGAAAATCTTCTTGCATACGACCTTGCTCCAGATTTTACTTCTAGGTCTTTCGTGGCCATGTGCATCCGCGGCCACGAGCAGCTTCTGATGATCAACAGGGCTCTGGGAGAGCAGGGACTCCTGTCTGTGGACAAAGAAAACAAAGACAACTTGTAAGAAGAAAACCTGGAGCTTCTAGATAGAAGAGAAAGGACTATTCAATCAAGGCAGGGCCAAAGCAGGAAACTTTCTAAAATGGAACAAGCAGAAGAAGCAGAGCAGTTTTGCAGAAGAAATTCCCCTCCCAGCACTTGGCTTAATGAAAAAGCCTGATGTTGCTATGAGAGACTTGAGTTCATGTCTACTATTGGGGAGCAGACGTCTGAACATTTAGAGTATTGGCGCTCCAGGCTCACGCTATTCAAACCGGAAAGTGAAACTATTCTAACAGAAGGGATGATTGCAAGAAATGTTTCTGTTTACACCACAACTGCCGACCATCCATCATTCTTACCTTGCACCTGTCCAAAGGCCTTCCTCCATCTGCGCTCTGGCAACTCTCACCCAGGGTCGGGCAGGGATGGAGGCTCGTGCCACAAGTAGCCCAAGCGCGGACATCTTCCTCATCCTGATCTTCCACTGCTGACATCTAGGAATTCCCTGGAGCTGCAAACACTTGCCTTTGCTGCTCAAGGATCTTCTCTAGCACCATGCCAAATGCCTTCTCCTATGGCAGCGCTGCAGCATCCTGCGACTCACGGACTGGAACTGGCACCTCCAGCAAAGTTGCTCCTGGGAAACATCCCTCAGCCATTCCCTTACTGCAATGAGCTGGACTCCTACTCCTCTGCAATGCTCTTCCTGGACAGGTGCATCCTCAGCAACGAGACGGTTCTGCTGAGAGCCGCGGCTCTGAGGGAGCAGCCAGTCCTGCCAAAAGGCCTTCCTCCGTCTCCAGTCCCGCAGCTCCCACGGAGGCACTGGGAGCCTTGGACACTCTTGCCACAAGTAGCCCAAGCGTGGACATCTTCCTCATCCTGCTCCTCCACTGCTGACGTTAGGGAATTCCCTGGAGCTGCAAACACCTGCCTTTGCTGCTGGAGGATCATGTCTGGCAGCTCTCTGAGCCTCTTCATCTTTGGCTGCGCCACAGCATCCTAGGAGTCATATACTGGCAACTGGCACCTCCAGGACACTTGCTGCTCCTAGGATGCTTTTCTCTGGGAAAATCTTCTTGCATACGACCTTGCTCCAGATTTTACTTCTAGGTCTTTCGTGGCCATGTGCATCCGCAGCCACAAGCAGCTTCTGATGATCGACATGGCTCTGGGAGAGCAGGGACTCCTGTCTGTGGACAAAGAAAACAAAGACAACTTGTAAGAAGAAAACCTGGAGCTTCTAGATAGAAGAGAAAGGACTATTCAATCAAGGCAGGGCCAAAGCAGGAAACTTTCTAAAATGGAACAAGCAGCAGAAGCACAGTAGTTTTGCAGAAGAAATTCCCCTCCCAGCACTTGGCTTAAGGAAAAAGTCTGATGTTTCTATGAGAGACTTGAGTTCATGTCTACTATTGGATAGCAGACATCTGAACATTTAGACTACTGGCTTTCCAGGCTCACGCAATTCAAACCGGAATGTCAAACTATTTCAAAAGCTAGAGATGCTTGGAAGAAATGTTTCTGTACTCACCACAACTGGGGACCATGCATCATTCTTACCTTGCACCTGTCCAAAGGCCTTCCTCCGTCTCCAGTCCTGCCGCTCTCACGGAGGCACTGGGAGCCTCGGACACTCTTGCCACAAGTAGCCCAAGCGGGGACATCTTCCTCATCCTGCTCCTCCACTGCTGACGTCAAGGAATTCCCTGGAGCTCCCAACATCTGCCTTTCCAGCTGGAGGATCATGTCTGGCAGCTCTCTGAGCCTCTTCAACTTTGGCAGCGCCACAGCATCCTAGGAGTCATATACTGGCAACTGGCACCTCCAGGACACTTGCTGCTCCTAGGATGCTTTTCTCTGGGAAAATCTTCTTGCATACAACCTTGCTCCAGTTTTTACTTCTAGGCCTTTCGTGGCCATCTGCATTCTCAGCCACAAGCAGGTTCTGATGATCAACAGGGCTCTGGGAGAGCAGGGACTCCTGTCTGTGGACAAAGAAAACAAAGACAACTTGTAAGAAGAAAACCTGGAGCTTCTAGATAGAAGACAAAGGACTATTCAATCAAGGCAGGGCCAAGGGAGGAAACTTTCTAAAATGGAACAAGCAGCAGAAGCACAGTAGTTTTGCAGAAGAAATTCCCTTCCCAGCACTTGGCTTAAGGAAAAAACCTCATGTTTCTATGAGAGACTTGAGTTCATGTCTACTACTGGGTACCAGACATCTGAACATTTAGACTATTGGCTTTCCAGGCTCACGCTATTCAAACCTGAAAGTGAAACTACTCTAACAGTAAGGATGATTGCAAGAAATGTTTCTGTTTACACCACGACTGCCGACCATGCATCATTCTTACCTTGCACCTGTCCAAAGGCCTTCCTCCATCTGCGCTCCAGCAACTCTCACTCAGGCAAGGGCAGGGATGGAGGCTCTTGCCACAAGTAGCCCAAGCGTGGACATCTTCCTCATCCTGCTACTCCACTGCTGACGTCAGGGTATTCCCTGGAGCTGCAAACACCTGCCTTTGCTGCTCGAGGATCTTCTCTAGCACCATGCAAAACCCCTTCTCCTATGGCAGTGCTGCAGCATCCTGCGAGCCACGGACTGGAACTGGCACCTCCAGCAAAGTTGCTCCTGGGAAACATCCCTCAGCCATTCCCTTACTGCAATGAGCTGGACTCCTACTCCTCTGCAATGCTCTTCCTGGACAGGTGCATCCTCAGCAATGAGACAGTTCTGCTGAGAGCCACAGCTCTGAGGAAGCAGCCAGTCCTGCCCAATGGTTGTCCTCTGTCACCAGTCCTGCAGCTCCCACGGAGGCACTGGGAGCCTTGGACACTCTTGCCACAAGTAGCCCAAGCGTGGACATCTTCCTCATCCTGCTCCTCCACTGCTGACGTCAGGGAATTCCCTGGTGCTCCCAACATCTGCCTTTCCTGCTGGAGGATCGTGTCTGGCAGATCTCTGAGCCTCTTTGCCTTTGGCAGCGCCAGAGCATCCTAGGAGTCATATACTGGCAACTGGCACCTCCAGGACACTTGCTGCTCCTAGGATGCTTTCCTCTAGGAAAAACTTCTTGCACACGTCCTTGCTCCAGTTTTTACTCCTAGGCCATCTGCATTCTCAGCCACAAGAAGCTTCTGATGATCGACATGGCTCTGGGAGAGCAGGGACTCCTGTCTGTGGACAAAGAAAACAAAGACAACTTGTAAGAAGAAAACCTGGAGCTTCTAGTTAGAAGAGAAAGGACAATTCAATCAAGGCAGGGCCAAAGCAGGAAACTTTCTAAAATGGAACAAGCAGCAGAAGCACAGTAGTTTTGCAGAAGAAATTCCCCTCCCCGCACTTGGCTTAAGGAAAAAGCCTGATGTTTCTATGAGAGACTTGAGTTCATGTCTACTATTGGATAGCAGACATCTGAACATTTAGACTACTGGCTTTCCAGGCTCACGCAATTCAAACCGGAATGTCAAACTATTTCAAAAGCTAGAGATGCTTCGAAGAAATGTTTCTGTATTCACCACAACTGGGGACCATGCATCATTCTTACCTTGCACCTGTCCAAAGGCCTTCCTCCGTCTCCAGTCCTGCCGCTCTCACGGAGGCACTGGGAGCCTTGGACACTCTTGCCACAAGTAGCCCAAGCGTGGACATCTTCCTCATCCTGCTCCTCCACTGCTGACGTCAGGGAATTCCCTGGAGCTCCAAACATCTGCCTTTCCAGCTGGAGGATCATGTCTGGCAGCTCTCTGAGCCTCTTCACCTTTGGCAGCGCCACAGCATCCTAGGAGTCATATACTGGCAACTGGCACCTCCAGGACACTTGCTGCTCCTAGGATGCTTTTCTCTGGGAAAATCTTCTTGCACACGACATTGCTGCCGATTTTACTTCTAGGCCTTTCGTGGCCATCTGCATCCTCAGCCACAAGCAGGTTCTGATGATCAACAGGGCTCTGGGAGAGCAGGGACTCCTGTCTGTGGACAAAGAAAACAAAGACAACTTGTAAGAAGAAAACCTGGAGCTTCTAGTTAGAAGACAAAGGACTATTCAATCAAGGCAGGGCCAAAGCAGGAAACTTTCTAAAATGGAACAAGCAGCAGAAGCAGAGCAGTTTTGCAGAAGAAATTCCCCTCCCAGCACTTGGCTTAAGGAAAAAGCCTGATGTTTCTATGAGAGACTTGAGTTCATGTCTACTATTGGGTACCAGACATCTGAACATTTAGACTATTGGCTTTCCAGGCTCACACTATTCAAACCGGAAAGTGAAACTACTCTAAAAGCTAGAGGCGATTGCAAGAAATGTTTCTGCTCGCACCACGACTGCCGACCATGCATCATTCTTACCTTGCACCTGTCCAAAGGCCTTCCTCCGTCTGCGCTCTGGCAACTCTCACCCAAGCTCGGGCAGGGATGGAGGCTCTTGCCACAAGTAGCCCAAGCCTGGAGATATTCCTCATCCTGATCTTCCACTGCTGACATCTAGGAATTCCCTGGAGCTGCAAACACCTGCCTTTGCTGCTCGAGGATCTTCTCTAGCACCATGCCAAATGCCTTCTCCTATGGCAGTGCTGCAGCATCCTGCGAGCCATGGACTGGAACTGGCACCTTCAGCATAGTTGCTCCTGGGAAACATCCTTCAGCCATTCCCTTGCTGCAATGAGCTGGACTCCTACTCCTTTGCAAGGCTCTTCCTGGATAGGTGCATCCTCAGCAATGAGACGGTTCTGCTGAGAGCCACGGCTCTGAGGGAGCAGCCAGTCCTGCCCAAAGGCCTTCCTCCGTCTCCACTCCTGCAGCTCCCACGGAGGCACTGGGAGCCTTGGACACGCTTGCCACAAGTAGCCCAAGCGTCGAGATCTTCCTCATCCTGCTCCTCCACTGCTGACATCAGGGAATTCCCTGGAGCTCCCAACATCTGCCTTTCCTGCTCGAGGATCGTGTCTGGCAGCTCTCTGAGCCTCTTACACTTTGGAAGCGCAACAGCATCCTAGGAGTCATATACTGGCAACTGGCACCTCCAGGACACTTGCTGCTCCTAGGATGCTTTTCTCTGGGAAAATCTTCTTGCACACAACCTTGCTGCAGATTTTACTTCTAGGCCTTTTGTGGCCATCTGCATCCGCAGCCACAAGCAGCTTCTGATGATCGACATGGCTCTGGGAGAGCAGGGACTCCTGTCTGTGGACAAAGAAAACAAAGACAACTTGTAAGAAGAAAACCTGGAGCTTCTAGTTAGAAGAGAAAGGACTATTCAATCAAGGCAGAGCCAAGGGAGGAAACTTTCTAAAATGGAACAAGCAGCAGAAGCACAGCAGTATTGCAGAAGAAATTCCCCTCCCAGCACTTGGCTTAAGGAAAACGCCTGATGTTTCTGTGAGAGACATGAGTTCATGTCTACTATTGGGTACCAGACATCTGAACATTTAGACTATTGGCTTTCCAGGCTCACGCTATTCAAACCGGAAAGTGAAACTACTCTAACAGTAAGGATGATTGCAAGAAATGTTTCTGTTTACACCACGACTGCCGACCATGCATCATTCTTACCTTGCACCTGTCCAAAGGCCTTCCTCCGTCTGCGCTCCGGCAACTCTCACCCAGGCAAGGGCAGGGATAGAGGCTCTTGCCACAAGTAGCCCAAGCATGGACATCTTCCTCATCCTGCTACTCTACTGCTGACGTCAGGGTATTCCCTGGAGCTGCAAACACCTGCCTTTGCTGCTCGAGGACCTTCTCTAGCACCATGCAAAACCCCTTCTCCTATGGCAGTGCTGCAGCATCCTGCGAGCCATGGACTGGAACTGGCACCTTCAGCATAGTTGCTCCTGGGAAACATCATTCAGCCATTCCCTTACTGCAATGAGCTGGACTCCTACTCCTCTGCAAGGCTCTTCCTGGACAGGTGCATCCTCAGCAATGAGACGGTTCTGCTGAGAGCCATGGCTCTGAGGGAGGAGCCAGTCCTGTCCAAAGGCCTTCCTCTGACTCCACTCCTGCAGCTCTCACGGAGGCACTGGGAGCCTTGGACACTCTTGCCACAAGTAGCCCAAGCGTGGACATCTTCCTCATCCTGCTCCTCCACTGCTGACGTCAGGGAATTCCCTGGAGCTCCTAAAATCTGCCTTTCCTGCTCGAGGATCGTGTCTGGCAGCTCTCTGAGCCTCTTTGCCTTTGGCAGCGCCACAGCATCCTAGGAGTCATATACTGGCAACTGGCACCTCCAGGACACTTGCTGCTCCTAGGATGCTTTTCTCTGGGAAAATCTTCTTGGACACGACACTGCTCCAGTTTTTACTTCTAGGCCTTTCGTGGCCATCTGCATTCTCAGCCACAAGCAGGTTCTGATGATCAACATGGCACTGGGAGAGCAGGGACCCCTGTCTGTGGACAAAGAAAACAAAGACAACTTGTAAGAAGAAAACCTGGAGCTTCTAGTTAGAAGAGAACGGACTATTCAATCAAGGCAGGGCCAAGGGAGGAAACTTTCTAAAATGGAACAAGCAGCAGAAGCACAGTAGTTTTGCAGAAGAAATTCCCTTCCCAGCACTTGGCTTAAGGAAAAAACCTCATGTTTCTATGAGAGACTTGAGTTCATGTCTACTACTGGGTACCAGACATCTGAACATTTAGACTATTGCCTTTCCAGGCTCACGCTATTCAAACCGGAAAGTGAAACTACTCTAACAGTAAGGATGATTGCAAGAAATGTTTCTGCTCGCACCACGACTGCCGACCATGCATCATTCTTACCTTGCACCTGTCCAAAGGCCTTCCTCCGTCTGCGCTCCGGCAACTCTCACCCAGGCAAGGGCAACGATGGAGGCTCTTGCCACAAGTAGCCCAAGCGTGGACATCTTCCTCATCCTGCTACTCCACTGCTGACGTCAGGGTATTCCCTGGAGCTGCAAACACCTGCCTTTGCTGCTCGAGGACCTTCTCTAGCACCATGCCAAACCCCTTCTCCTATGGCAGTGCTGCAGCATCCTGCGAGCCATGGACTGGAACTGGCAGCTTCAGCATAGTTGCTCCTGGGAAACATCCTTCAGCCATTCCCTTACTGCAATGAGCTGGACTCCTACTCCTTTGCAAGGCTCTTCCTGGACAGGTGCATCCTCAGCAATGAGACGGTTCTGCTGAGAGCCATGGCTCTGAGGGAGCAGCGAGTCCTGTCCAAAGGCCTTCCTCTGACTCCACTCCTGCAGCTCCCACGGAGGCACTGGGAGCCTTGGACACTCTTGCCACAAGTAGCCCAAGCGTCGAGATCTTCCTCATCCTGCTCCTCCACTGCTGACATCAGGGAATTCCCTGGAGCTCCTAAAATCTGCCTTTCCTGCTCGAGGATCGTGTCTGGCAGCTCTCTGAGCCTCTTCGCCTTTGGCAGCGCCACAGCATCCTGAGAGTCATATACTGGAAACTGGCAGCTACAGGACACTTGCTGCTCCTAGGATGCTTTTCTCTGGGAAAATCTTCTTGGACACGACATTGCTCCAGTTTTTACTTCTAGGCCTTTCGTGGCCATCTGCATCCGCAGCCACAAGCAGCTTCTGATGATCGACATGGCTCTGGGAAAACAGGGACTCCTGTCTGTGGACAAAGAAAACAAAGACAACTTGTAAGAAGAAAACCTGGAGCTTCTAGATAGAAGACAAAGGACTATTCAATCAAGGCAGGGCCAAGGGAGGAAACTTTCTAAAATGGAACAAGCAGCAGAAGCACAGTACTTTTGCAGAAGAAATTCCCTTCCCAGCACTTGGCTTAAGGAAAAAGCCTGATGTTTCTATGAGAGACTTGAGTTCATGTCTACTATTGGGTACCAGACATCTGCACATTTAGACTATTGGCTTTCCATGCTCACGCTATTCAAACCGGAAAGTGAAACTACTCTAACAGTAGGGATGATTGCAAGAAATGTTTCTGTTTACACCACGACTGCCGACCATCCATCATTCTTACCTTGCACCTGTCCAAAGGCCTTCCTCCGTCTGCGCTCCGGCAACTCTCACCCAGGCAAGGGCAAGGATGGAGGCTCTTGCCACAAGTAGCCCAAGCGTGGACATCTTCCTCATCCTGCTCCGCCACTGCTGACATCAGGGAATTCCCTGGAGCTCCCAACATCTGCCTTTCCTGCTCGAGGATCGTGTCTGGCAGCTCTCTGAGCCTCTTCATCTTTGGCTGCGCCACAGCATCCTAGGAGTCATATACTGGCAACTGGCACCTCCAGGACACTTGCTGCTCCTAGGATGCTTTTCTCTGGGAAAATCTTCTTGCATACGACCTTGCTCCAGATTTTACTTCTAGGTCTTTCGTGGCCATGTGCATCCGCGGCCACGAGCAGCTTCTGATGATCAACAGGGCTCTGGGAGAGCAGGGACTCCTGTCTGTGGACAAAGAAAACAAAGACAACTTGTAAGAAGAAAACCTGGAGCTTCTAGATAGAAGAGAAAGGACTATTCAATCAAGGCAGGGCCAAAGCAGAAAACTTTCTAAAATGGAACAAGCAGAAGAAGCAGAGCAGTTTTGCAGAAGAAATTCCCCTCCCAGCACTTGGCTTAATGAAAAAGCCTGATGTTGCTATGAGAGACTTGAGTTCATGTCTACTATTGGGGAGCAGACGTCTGAACATTTAGAGTATTGGCGCTCCAGGCTCACGCTATTCAAACCGGAAAGTGAAACTATTCTAACAGAAGGGATGATTGCAAGAAATGTTTCTGTTTACACCACAACTGCCGACCATCCATCATTCTTACCTTGCACCTGTCCAAAGGCCTTCCTCCATCTGCGCTCTGGCAACTCTCACCCAGGGTCGGGCAGGGATGGAGGCTCGTGCCACAAGTAGCCCAAGCGCGGACATCTTCCTCATCCTGATCTTCCACTGCTGACATCTAGGAATTCCCTGGAGCTGCAAACACTTGCCTTTGCTGCTCAAGGATCTTCTCTAGCACCATGCCAAATGCCTTCTCCTATGGCAGCGCTGCAGCATCCTGCGACTCACGGACTGGAACTGGCACCTCCAGCAAAGTTGCTCCTGGGAAACATCCCTCAGCCATTCCCTTACTGCAATGAGCTGGACTCCTACTCCTCTGCAATGCTCTTCCTGGACAGGTGCATCCTCAGCAACGAGACGGTTCTGCTGAGAGCCGCGGCTCTGAGGGAGCAGCCAGTCCTGCCAAAAGGCCTTCCTCCGTCTCCAGTCCCGCAGCTCCCACGGAGGCACTGGGAGCCTTGGACACTCTTGCCACAAGTAGCCCAAGCGTGGACATCTTCCTCATCCTGCTCCTCCACTGCTGACGTCAGGGAATTCCCTGGAGCTGCAAACACCTGCCTTTGCTGCTCGAGGATCGTGTCTGGCAGCTCTCTGAGCCTCTTTGCCTTTGGCAGCGCCACAGCATCCTAGGAGTCATATACTGGCAACTGGCACCTCCAGGACACTTGCTGCTCCTAGGATGCTTTTCTCTGGGAAAATCTTCTTGCATACGACCTTGCTCCAGATTTTACTTCTAGGTCTTTCGTGGCCATGTGCATCCGCAGCCACAAGCAGCTTCTGATGATCGACATGGCTCTGGGAGAGCAGGGACTCCTGTCTGTGGACAAAGAAAACAAAGACAACTTGTAAGAAGAAAACCTGGAGCTTCTAGATAGAAGAGAAAGGACTATTCAATCAAGGCAGGGCCAAAGCAGGAAACTTTCTAAAATGGAACAAGCAGCAGAAGCACAGTAGTTTTGCAGAAGAAATTCCCCTCCCAGCACTTGGCTTAAGGAAAAAGTCTGATGTTTCTATGAGAGACTTGAGTTCATGTCTACTATTGGATAGCAGACATCTGAACATTTAGACTACTGGCTTTCCAGGCTCACGCAATTCAAACCGGAATGTCAAACTATTTCAAAAGCTAGAGATGCTTCGAAGAAATGTTTCTGTACTCACCACAACTGGGGACCATGCATCATTCTTACCTTGCACCTGTCCAAAGGCCTTCCTCCGTCTCCAGTCCTGCCGCTCTCACGGAGGCACTGGGAGCCTCGGACACTCTTGCCACAAGTAGCCCAAGCGGGGACATCTTCCTCATCCTGCTCCTCCACTGCTGACGTCAAGGAATTCCCTGGAGCTCCCAACATCTGCCTTTCCAGCTGGAGGATCATGTCTGGCAGCTCTCTGAGCCTCTTCAACTTTGGCAGCGCCACAGCATCCTAGGAGTCATATACTGGCAACTGGCACCTCCAGGACACTTGCTGCTCCTAGGATGCTTTTCTCTGGGAAAATCTTCTTGCATACAACCTTGCTCCAGTTTTTACTTCTAGGCCTTTCGTGGCCATCTGCATTCTCAGCCACAAGCAGGTTCTGATGATCAACAGGGCTCTGGGAGAGCAGGGACTCCTGTCTGTGGACAAAGAAAACAAAGACAACTTGTAAGAAGAAAACCTGGAGCTTCTAGATAGAAGACAAAGGACTATTCAATCAAGGCAGGGCCAAGGGAGGAAACTTTCTAAAATGGAACAAGCAGCAGAAGCACAGTACTTTTGCAGAAGAAATTCCCTTCCCAGCACTTGGCTTAAGGAAAAAACCTCATGTTTCTATGAGAGACTTGAGTTCATGTCTACTACTGGGTACCAGACATCTGAACATTTAGACTATTGGCTTTCCAGGCTCACGCTATTCAAACCTGAAAGTGAAACTACTCTAACAGTAAGGATGATTGCAAGAAATGTTTCTGTTTACACCACGACTGCCGACCATGCATCATTCTTACCTTGCACCTGTCCAAAGGCCTTCCTCCATCTGCGCTCCAGCAACTCTCACTCAGGCAAGGGCAGGGATGGAGGCTCTTGCCACAAGTAGCCCAAGCGTGGACATCTTCCTCATCCTGCTACTCCACTGCTGACGTCAGGGTATTCCCTGGAGCTGCAAACACCTGCCTTTGCTGCTCGAGGATCTTCTCTAGCACCATGCAAAACCCCTTCTCCTATGGCAGTGCTGCAGCATCCTGCGAGCCACGGACTGGAACTGGCACCTCCAGCAAAGTTGCTCCTGGGAAACATCCCTCAGCCATTCCCTTACTGCAATGAGCTGGACTCCTACTCCTCTGCAATGCTCTTCCTGGACAGGTGCATCCTCAGCAATGAGACAGTTCTGCTGAGAGCCACAGCTCTGAGGAAGCAGCCAGTCCTGCCCAATGGTTGTCCTCTGTCACCAGTCCTGCAGCTCCCACGGAGGCACTGGGAGCCTTGGACACTCTTGCCACAAGTAGCCCAAGCGTGGACATCTTCCTCATCCTGCTCCTCCACTGCTGACGTCAGGGAATTCCCTGGTGCTCCCAACATCTGCCTTTCCTGCTGGAGGATCGTGTCTGGCAGATCTCTGAGCCTCTTTGCCTTTGGCAGCGCCAGAGCATCCTAGGAGTCATATACTGGCAACTGGCACCTCCAGGACACTTGCTGCTCCTAGGATGCTTTCCTCTAGGAAAAACTTCTTGCACACGTCCTTGCTCCAGTTTTTACTCCTAGGCCATCTGCATTCTCAGCCACAAGAAGCTTCTGATGATCGACATGGCTCTGGGAGAGCAGGGACTCCTGTCTGTGGACAAAGAAAACAAAGACAACTTGTAAGAAGAAAACCTGGAGCTTCTAGTTAGAAGAGAAAGGACAATTCAATCAAGGCAGGGCCAAAGCAGGAAACTTTCTAAAATGGAACAAGCAGCAGAAGCAGAGCAGTTTTGCAGAAGAAATTCCCCTCCCAGCACTTGGCTTAAGGAAAAAGCCTGATGTTTCTATGAGAGACTTGAGTTCATGTCTACTATTGGGTACCAGACATCTGAACATTTAGACTATTGGCTTTCCAGGCTCACACTATTCAAACCGGAAAGTGAAACTACTCTAAAAGCTAGAGGCGATTGCAAGAAATGTTTCTGCTCGCACCACGACTGCCGACCATGCATCATTCTTACCTTGCACCTGTCCAAAGGCCTTCCTCCGTCTGCGCTCTGGCAACTCTCACCCAAGCTCGGGCAGGGATGGAGGCTCTTGCCACAAGTAGCCCAAGCCTGGAGATATTCCTCATCCTGATCTTCCACTGCTGACATCTAGGAATTCCCTGGAGCTGCAAACACCTGCCTTTGCTGCTCGAGGATCTTCTCTAGCACCATGCCAAATGCCTTCTCCTATGGCAGTGCTGCAGCATCCTGCGAGCCATGGACTGGAACTGGCACCTTCAGCATAGTTGCTCCTGGGAAACATCCTTCAGCCATTCCCTTGCTGCAATGAGCTGGACTCCTACTCCTTTGCAAGGCTCTTCCTGGATAGGTGCATCCTCAGCAATGAGACGGTTCTGCTGAGAGCCACGGCTCTGAGGGAGCAGCCAGTCCTGCCCAAAGGCCTTCCTCCGTCTCCACTCCTGCAGCTCCCACGGAGGCACTGGGAGCCTTGGACACGCTTGCCACAAGTAGCCCAAGCGTCGAGATCTTCCTCATCCTGCTCCTCCACTGCTGACATCAGGGAATTCCCTGGAGCTCCCAACATCTGCCTTTCCTGCTCGAGGATCGTGTCTGGCAGCTCTCTGAGCCTCTTACACTTTGGAAGCGCAACAGCATCCTAGGAGTCATATACTGGCAACTGGCACCTCCAGGACACTTGCTGCTCCTAGGATGCTTTTCTCTGGGAAAATCTTCTTGCACACAACCTTGCTGCAGATTTTACTTCTAGGCCTTTTGTGGCCATCTGCATCCGCAGCCACAAGCAGCTTCTGATGATCGACATGGCTCTGGGAGAGCAGGGACTCCTGTCTGTGGACAAAGAAAACAAAGACAACTTGTAAGAAGAAAACCTGGAGCTTCTAGTTAGAAGAGAAAGGACTATTCAATCAAGGCAGAGCCAAGGGAGGAAACTTTCTAAAATGGAACAAGCAGCAGAAGCACAGCAGTATTGCAGAAGAAATTCCCCTCCCAGCACTTGGCTTAAGGAAAACGCCTGATGTTTCTGTGAGAGACATGAGTTCATGTCTACTATTGGGTACCAGACATCTGAACATTTAGACTATTGGCTTTCCAGGCTCACGCTATTCAAACCGGAAAGTGAAACTACTCTAACAGTAAGGATGATTGCAAGAAATGTTTCTGTTTACACCACGACTGCCGACCATCCATCATTCTTACCTTGCACCTGTCCAAAGGCCTTCCTCCGTCTGCGCTCCGGCAACTCTCACCCAGGCAAGGGCAGGGATAGAGGCTCTTGCCACAAGTAGCCCAAGCATGGACATCTTCCTCATCCTGCTACTCTACTGCTGACGTCAGGGTATTCCCTGGAGCTGCAAACACCTGCCTTTGCTGCTCGAGGACCTTCTCTAGCACCATGCCAAACCCCTTCTCCTATGGCAGTGCTGCAGCATCCTGCGAGCCATGGACTGGAACTGGCACCTTCAGCATAGTTGCTCCTGGGAAACATCATTCAGCCATTCCCTTACTGCAATGAGCTGGACTCCTACTCCTCTGCAAGGCTCTTCCTGGACAGGTGCATCCTCAGCAATGAGACGGTTCTGCTGAGAGCCATGGCTCTGAGGGTGGAGCCAGTCCTGTCCAAAGGCCTTCCTCTGACTCCACTCCTGCAGCTCTCACGGAGGCACTGGGAGCCTTGGACACTCTTGCCACAAGTAGCCCAAGCGTGGACATCTTCCTCATCCTGCTCCTCCACTGCTGACGTCAGGGAATTCCCTGGAGCTCCTAAAATCTGCCTTTCCTGCTCGAGGATCGTGTCTGGCAGCTCTCTGAGCCTCTTTGCCTTTGGCAGCGCCACAGCATCCTAGGAGTCATATACTGGCAACTGGCACCTCCAGGACACTTGCTGCTCCTAGGATGCTTTTCTCTGGGAAAATCTTCTTGGACACGACACTGCTCCAGTTTTTACTTCTAGGCCTTTCGTGGCCATCTGCATTCTCAGCCACAAGCAGGTTCTGATGATCGACATGGCACTGGGAGAGCAGGGACCCCTGTCTGTGGACAAAGAAAACAAAGACAACTTGTAAGAAGAAAACCTGGAGCTTCTAGTTAGAAGAGAACGGACTATTCAATCAAGGCAGGGCCAAGGGAGGAAACTTTCTAAAATGGAACAAGCAGCAGAAGCACAGTAGTTTTGCAGAAGAAATTCCCTTCCCAGCACTTGGCTTAAGGAAAAAACCTCATGTTTCTATGAGAGACTTGAGTTCATGTCTACTACTGGGTACCAGACATCTGAACATTTAGACTATTGCCTTTCCAGGCTCACGCTATTCAAACCGGAAAGTGAAACTACTCTAACAGTAAGGATGATTGCAAGAAATGTTTCTGCTCGCACCACGACTGCCGACCATGCATCATTCTTACCTTGCACCTGTCCAAAGGCCTTCCTCCGTCTGCGCTCCGGCAACTCTCACCCAGGCAAGGGCAACGATGGAGGCTCTTGCCACAAGTAGCCCAAGCGTGGACATCTTCCTCATCCTGCTACTCCACTGCTGACGTCAGGGTATTCCCTGGAGCTGCAAACACCTGCCTTTGCTGCTCGAGGACCTTCTCTAGCACCATGCCAAACCCCTTCTCCTATGGCAGTGCTGCAGCATCCTGCGAGCCATGGACTGGAACTGGCAGCTTCAGCATAGTTGCTCCTGGGAAACATCCTTCAGCCATTCCCTTACTGCAATGAGCTGGACTCCTACTCCTTTGCAAGGCTCTTCCTGGACAGGTGCATCCTCAGCAATGAGACGGTTCTGCTGAGAGCCATGGCTCTGAGGGAGCAGCGAGTCCTGTCCAAAGGCCTTCCCCTGACTCCACTCCTGCAGCTCCCACGGAGGCACTGGGAGCCTTGGACACTCTTGCCACAAGTAGCCCAAGCGTCGAGATCTTCCTCATCCTGCTCCGCCACTGCTGACATCAGGGAATTCCCTGGAGCTCCTAAAATCTGCCTTTCCTGCTCGAGGATCGTGTCTGGCAGCTCTCTGAGCCTCTTCGCCTTTGGCAGCGCCACAGCATCCTGAGAGTCATATACTGGAAACTGGCAGCTACAGGACACTTGCTGCTCCTAGGATGCTTTTCTCTGGGAAAATCTTCTTGGACACGACATTGCTCCAGTTTTTACTTCTAGGCCTTTCGTGGCCATCTGCATCCGCAGCCACAAGCAGCTTCTGATGATCGACATGGCTCTGGGAAAACAGGGACTCCTGTCTGTGGACAAAGAAAACAAAGACAACTTGTAAGAAGAAAACCTGGAGCTTCTAGATAGAAGACAAAGGACTATTCAATCAAGGCAGGGCCAAGGGAGGAAACTTTCTAAAATGGAACAAGCAGCAGAAGCACAGTAGTTTTGCAGAAGAAATTCCCTTCCCAGCACTTGGCTTAAGGAAAAAACCTCATGTTTCTATGAGAGACTTGAGTTCATGTCTACTACTGGGTACCAGACATCTGAACATTTAGACTATTGGCTTTCCAGGCTCACGCTATTCAAACCTGAAAGTGAAACTACTCTAACAGTAAGGATGATTGCAAGAAATGTTTCTGTTTACACCACGACTGCCGACCATCCATCATTCTTACCTTGCACCTGTCCAAAGGCCTTCCTCCATCTGCGCTCCAGCAACTCTCACTCAGGCAAGGGCAGGGATGGAGGCTCTTGCCACAAGTAGCCCAAGCGTGGACATCTTCCTCATCCTGCTACTCCACTGCTGACGTCAGGGTATTCCCTGGAGCTGCAAACACCTGCCTTTGCTGCTCGAGGATCTTCTCTAGCACCATGCAAAACCCCTTCTCCTATGGCAGTGCTGCAGCATCCTGCGAGCCACGGACTGGAACTGGCACCTCCAGCAAAGTTGCTCCTGGGAAACATCCCTCAGCCATTCCCTTACTGCAATGAGCTGGACTCCTACTCCTCTGCAATGCTCTTCCTGGACAGGTGCATCCTCAGCAATGAGACAGTTCTGCTGAGAGCCACAGCTCTGAGGAAGCAGCCAGTCCTGCCCAATGGTTGTCCTCTGTCACCAGTCCTGCAGCTCCCACGGAGGCACTGGGAGCCTTGGACACTCTTGCCACAAGTAGCCCAAGCGTGGACATCTTCCTCATCCTGCTCCTCCACTGCTGACGTCAGGGAATTCCCTGGTGCTCCCAACATCTGCCTTTCCAGCTGGAGGATCGTGTCTGGCAGATCTCTGAGATTCTTTGCCTTTGGCAGCGCCAGAGCATCCTAGGAGTCATATACTGGCAACTGGCACCTCCAGGACACTTGCTGCTCCTAGGATGCTTTTCTCTGGGAAAATCTTCTTGCACACGACATTGCTGCCGATTTTACTTCTAGGCCTTTCGTGGCCATCTGCATCCTCAGCCACAAGCAGGTTCTGATGATCAACAGGGCTCTGGGAGAGCAGGGACTCCTGTCTGTGGACAAAGAAAACAAAGACAACTTGTAAGAAGAAAACCTGGAGCTTCTAGTTAGAAGACAAAGGACTATTCAATCAAGGCAGGGCCAAAGCAGGAAACTTTCTAAAATGGAACAAGCAGCAGAAGCAGAGCAGTTTTGCAGAAGAAATTCCCCTCCCAGCACTTGGCTTAAGGAAAAAGCCTGATGTTTCTATGAGAGACTTGAGTTCATGTCTACTATTGGGTACCAGACATCTGAACATTTAGACTATTGGCTTTCCAGGCTCACACTATTCAAACCGGAAAGTGAAACTACTCTAAAAGCTAGAGGCGATTGCAAGAAATGTTTCTGCTCACACCACGACTGCCGACCATGCATCATTCTTACCTTGCACCTGTCCAAAGGCCTTCCTCCGTCTGCGCTCTGGCAACTCTCACGCAAGCTCGGGCAGGGATGGAGGCTCTTGCCACAAGTAGCCCAAGCCTGGAGATATTCCTCATCCTGATCTTCCACTGCTGACATCTAGGAATTCCCTGGAGCTGCAAACACTTGCCTTTGCTGCTCGAGGATCTTCTCTAGCACCATGCCAAACCACTTCTCCTATGGCAGTGCTGCAGCATCCTGCGAGCCATGGACTGGAACTGGCACCTTCAGCATAGTTGCTCCTGGGAAACATCCTTCAGCCATTCCCTTACTGCAATGAGCTGGACTCCTACACCTTTGCAAGGCTCTTCCTGGATAGGTGCATCCTCAGCAATGAGACGGTTCTGCTGAGAGCCACGGCTCTGAGGGAGCAGCCAGTCCTGCCCAAAGGCCTTCCTCCGTCACCAGTCCTGCAGCTCCCACGGAGGCACTGGGAGCCTTGGACACTCTTGCCACAAGTAGCCCAAGCGTCGAGATCTTCCTCATCCTGCTCCTCCACTGCTGACATCAGGGAATTCCCTGGAGCTCCCAACATCTGCCTTTCCTGCTCGAGGATCGTGTCTGGCAGCTCTCTGAGCCTCTTACACTTTGGAAGCGCAACAGCATCCTAGGAGTCATATACTGGCAACTGGCACCTCCAGGACACTTGCTGCTCCTAGGATGCTTTTCTCTGGGAAAATCTTCTTGCACACAACCTTGCTGCAGATTTTACTTCTAGGCCTTTTGTGGCCATCTGCATCCGCAGCCACAAGCAGCTTCTGATGATCGACATGGCTCTGGGAGAGCAGGGACTCCTGTCTGTGGACAAAGAAAACAAAGACAACTTGTAAGAAGAAAATCTGGAGCTTCTAGTTAGAAGAGAAAGGACTATTCAATCAAGGCAGAGCCAAGGGAGGAAACTTTCTAAAATGGAACAAGCAGCAGAAGCACAGCAGTATTGCAGAAGAAATTCCCCTCCCAGCACTTGGCTTAAGGAAAACGCCTGATGTTTCTGTGAGAGACATGAGTTCATGTCTACTATTGGGTACCAGACATCTGAACATTTAGACTATTGGCTTTCCAGGCTCACGCTATTCAAACCGGAAAGTGAAACTACTCTAACAGTAAGGATGATTGCAAGAAATGTTTCTGTTTACACCACGACTGCCGACCATGCATCATTCTTACCTTGCACCTGTCCAAAGGCCTTCCTCCGTCTGCGCTCCGGCAACTCTCACCCAGGCAAGGGCAGGGATAGAGGCTCTTGCCACAAGTAGCCCAAGCGTGGACATCTTCCTCATCCTGCTACTCTACTGCTGACGTCAGGGTATTCCCTGGAGCTGCAAACACCTGCCTTTGCTGCTCGAGGACCTTCTCTAGCATCATGCCAAACCCCTTCACCTATGGCAGTGCTGCAGCATCCTGCGAGCCATGGACTGGAACTGGCACCTTCAGCATAGTTGCTCCTGGGAAACATCATTCAGCCATTCCCTTACTGCAATGAGCTGGACTCCTACTCCTTTGCAAGGCTCTTCCTGGACAGGTGCATCCTCAGCAATGAGACGGTTCTGCTGAGAGCCATGGCTCTGAGGGAGGAGCCAGACCTGTCCAAAGGCCTTCCTCTGACTCCACTCCTGCAGCTCTCACGGAGGCACTGGGAGCCTTGGACACTCTTGCCACAAGTAGCCCAAGCGTGGACATCTTCCTCATCCTGCTCCTCCACTGCTGACGTCAGGGAATTCCCTGGAGCTCCTAAAATCTGCCTTTCCTGCTGGAGGATCGTGTCTGGCAGCTCTCTGATCCTCTTCGCCTTTGGCAGCGCCACAGCATCCTGAGAGTCATATACTGGAAACTGGCAGCTACATGACACTTGCCGCTCCTAGGATGCTTTTCTCTGGGAAAATCTTCTTGGACACGACATTGCTCCAGTTTTTACTTCTAGGCCTTTCGTGGCCATCTGCATCCGCAGCCACAAGCAGCTTCTGATGATCGACATGGCTCTGGGAAAACAGGGACTCCTGTCTGTGGACAAAGAAAACAAAGACAACTTGTAAGAAGAAAACCTGGAGCTTCTAGATAGAAGACAAAGGACTATTCAATCAAGGCAGGGCCAAGGGAGGAAACTTTCTAAAATGGAACAAGCAGCAGAAGCACAGTAGTTTTGCAGAAGAAATTCCCTTCCCAGCACTTGGCTTAAGGAAAAAACCTCATGTTTCTATGAGAGACTTGAGTTCATGTCTACTACTGGGTACCAGACATCTGAACATTTAGACTATTGGCTTTCCAGGCTCACGCTATTCAAACCTGAAAGTGAAACTACTCTAACAGTAAGGATGATTGCAAGAAATGTTTCTGTTTACACCACGACTGCCGACCATGCATCATTCTTACCTTGCACCTGTCCAAAGGCCTTCCTCCATCTGCGCTCCAGCAACTCTCACTCAGGCAAGGGCAGGGATGGAGGCTCTTGCCACAAGTAGCCCAAGCATGGACATCTTCCTCATCCTGCTACTCCACTGCTGACGTCAGGGTATTCCCTGGAGCTGCAAACACCTGCCTTTGCTGCTCGAGGATCTTCTCTAGCACCATGCAAAACCCCTTCTCCTATGGCAGTGCTGCAGCATCCTGCGAGCCACGGACTGGAACTGGCACCTCCAGCAAAGTTGCTCCTGGGAAACATCCCTCAGCCATTCCCTTACTGCAATGAGCTGGACTCCTACTCCTCTGCAATGCTCTTCCTGGACAGGTGCATCCTCAGCAATGAGACAGTTCTGCTGAGAGCCACAGCTCTGAGGAAGCAGCCAGTCCTGCCCAATGGTTGTCCTCTGTCACCAGTCCTGCAGCTCCCACGGAGGCACTGGGAGCCTTGGACACTCTTGCCACAAGTAGCCCAAGCGTGGACATCTTCCTCATCCTGCTCCTCCACTGCTGACGTCAGGGAATTCCCTGGTGCTCCCAACATCTGCCTTTCCTGCTGGAGGATCGTGTCTGGCAGATCTCTGAGCCTCTTTGCCTTTGGCAGCGCCAGAGCATCCTAGGAGTCATATACTGGCAACTGGCACCTCCAGGACACTTGCTGCTCCTAGGATGCTTTCCTCTAGGAAAAACTTCTTGCACACGTCCTTGCTCCAGTTTTTACTCCTAGGCCATCTGCATTCTCAGCCACAAGAAGCTTCTGATGATCGACATGGCTCTGGGAGAGCAGGGACTCCTGTCTGTGGACAAAGAAAACAAAGACAACTTGTAAGATTAAAACCTGGAGCTTCTAGTTAGAAGAGAAAGGACAATTCAATCAAGGCAGGGCCAAAGCAGGAAACTTTCTAAAATGGAACAAGCAGCAGAAGCACAGTAGTTTTGCAGAAGAAATTCCCCTCCCCGCACTTGGCTTAAGGAAAAAGCCTGATGTTTCTATGAGAGACTTGAGTTCATGTCTACTATTGGATAGCAGACATCTGAACATTTAGACTACTGGCTTTCCAGGCTCACGCAATTCAAACCGGAATGTCAAACTATTTCAAAAGCTAGAGATGCTTCGAAGAAATGTTTCTGTATTCACCACAACTGGGGACCATGCATCATTCTTACCTTGCACCTGTCCAAAGGCCTTCCTCCGTCTCCAGTCCTGCCGCTCTCACGGAGGCACTGGGAGCCTTGGACACTCTTGCCACAAGTAGCCCAAGCGTGGACATCTTCCTCATCCTGCTCCTCCACTGCTGACGTCAGGGAATTCCCTGGAGCTCCCAACATCTGCCTTTCCAGCTGGAGGATCATGTCTGGCAGCTCTCTGAGCCTCTTCACCTTTGGCAGCGCCACAGCATCCTAGGAGTCATATACTGGCAACTGGCACCTCCAGGACACTTGCTGCTCCTAGGATGCTTTTCTCTGGGAAAATCTTCTTGCACACGACATTGCTTCCGATTTTACTTCTAGGCCTTTCGTGGCCATCTGCATCCTCAGCCACAAGCAGGTTCTGATGATCAACAGGGCTCTGGGAGAGCAGGGACTCCTGTCTGTGGACAAAGAAAACAAAGACAACTTGTAAGAAGAAAACCTGGAGCTTCTAGTTAGAAGACAAAGGACTATTCAATCAAGGCAGGGCCAAAGCAGGAAACTTTCTAAAATGGAACAAGCAGCAGAAGCAGAGCAGTTTTGCAGAAGAAATTCCCCTCCCAGCACTTGGCTTAAGGAAAAAGCCTGATGTTTCTATGAGAGACTTGAGTTCATGTCTACTATTGGGTACCAGACATCTGAACATTTAGACTACTGGCTTTCCAGGCTCACACTATTCAAACCGGAAAGTGAAACTACTCTAAAAGCTAGAGGCGATTGCAAGAAATGTTTCTGCTCGCACCACGACTGCCGACCATGCATCATTCTTACCTTGCACCTGTCCAAAGGCCTTCCTCCGTCTGCGCTCTGGCAACTCTCACCCAAGCTCGGGCAGGGATGGAGGCTCTTGCCACAAGTAGCCCAAGCCTGGAGATATTCCTCATCCTGATCTTCCACTGCTGACATCTAGGAATTCCCTGGAGCTGCAAACACCTGCCTTTGCTGCTCGAGGATCTTCTCTAGCACCATGCCAAATGCCTTCTCCTATGGCAGTGCTGCAGCATCCTGCGAGCCATGGACTGGAACTGGCACCTTCAGCATAGTTGCTCCTGGGAAACATCCTTCAGCCATTCCCTTGCTGCAATGAGCTGGACTCCTACTCCTTTGCAAGGCTCTTCCTGGATAGGTGCATCCTCAGCAATGAGACGGTTCTGCTGAGAGCCACGGCTCTGAGGGAGCAGCCAGTCCTGCCCAAAGGCCTTCCTCCGTCTCCACTCCTGCAGCTCCCACGGAGGCACTGGGAGCCTTGGACACGCTTGCCACAAGTAGCCCAAGCGTCGAGATTTTCCTCATCCTGCTCCTCCACTGCTGACATCAGGGAATTCCCTGGAGCTCCTAAAATCTGCCTTTCCTGCTCGAGGATCGTGTCTGGCAGCTCTCTGAGCCTCTTTGCCTTTGGCAGCGCCACAGCATCCTAGGAGTCATATACTGGCAACTGGCACCTCCAGGACACTTGCTGCTCCTAGGATGCTTTTCTCTGGGAAAATCTTCTTGGACACGACACTGCTCCAGATTTTACTTCTAGGCCTTTTGTGGCCATCTGCATCCGCAGCCACAAGCAGCTTCTGATGATCGACATGGCTCTGGGAGAGCAGGGACTCCTGTCTGTGGACAAAGAAAACAAAGACAACTTGTAAGAAGAAAACCTGGAGCTTCTAGTTAGAAGAGAAAGGACTATTCAATCAAGGCAGAGCCAAGGGAGGAAACTTTCTAAAATGGAACAAGCAGCAGAAGCACAGCAGTATTGCAGAAGAAATTCCCCTCCCAGCACTTGGCTTAAGGAAAACGCCTGATGTTTCTGTGAGAGACATGAGTTCATGTCTACTATTGGGTACCAGACATCTGAACATTTAGACTATTGGCTTTCCAGGCTCACGCTATTCAAACCGGAAAGTGAAACTACTCTAACAGTAAGGATGATTGCAAGAAATGTTTCTGTTTACACCACGACTGCCGACCATCCATCATTCTTACCTTGCACCTGTCCAAAGGCCTTCCTCCGTCTGCGCTCCGGCAACTCTCACCCAGGCAAGGGCAGGGATAGAGGCTCTTGCCACAAGTAGCCCAAGCATGGACATCTTCCTCATCCTGCTACTCTACTGCTGACGTCAGGGTATTCCCTGGAGCTGCAAACACCTGCCTTTGCTGCTCGAGGACCTTCTCTAGCATCATGCCAAACCCCTTCTCCTATGGCAGTGCTGCAGCATCCTGCGAGCCATGGACTGGAACTGGCACCTTCAGCATAGTTGCTCCTGGGAAACATCATTCAGCCATTCCCTTACTGCAATGAGCTGGACTCCTACTCCTCTGCAAGGCTCTTCCTGGACAGGTGCATCCTCAGCAATGAGACGGTTCTGCTCAGAGCCATGGCTCTGAGGGAGGAGCCAGTCCTGTCCAAAGGCCTTCCTCTGACTCCACTCCTGCAGCTCTCACGGAGGCACTGGGAGCCTTGGACACTCTTGCCACAAGTAGCCCAAGCGTGGACATCTTCCTCATCCTGCTCCTCCACTGCTGACATCAGGGAATTCCCTGGAGCTCCTAAAATCTGCCTTTCCTGCTCGAGGATCGTGTCTGGCAGCTCTCTGAGCCTCTTTGCCTTTGGCAGCGCCACAGCATCCTAGGAGTCATATACTGGCAACTGGCACCTCCAGGACACTTGCTGCTCCTAGGATGCTTTTCTCTGGGAAAATCTTCTTGGACACGACACTGCTCCAGTTTTTACTTCTAGGCCTTTCGTGGCCATCTGCATTCTCAGCCACAAGCAGCTTCTGATGATCAACATGGCACTGGGAAAACAGGGACCCCTGTCTGTGGACAAAGAAAACAAAGACAACTTGTAAGAAGAAAACCTGGAGCTTCTAGTTAGAAGAGAACGGACTATTCAATCAAGGCAGGGCCAAGGGAGGAAACTTTCTAAAATGGAACAAGCAGCAGAAGCACAGTAGTTTTGCAGAAGAAATTCCCCTCCCCGCACTTGGCTTAAGGAAAAAACCTCATGTTTCTATGAGAGACTTGAGTTCATGTCTACTACTGGGTACCAGACATCTGAACATTTAGACTATTGCCTTTCCAGGCTCACGCTATTCAAACCGGAAAGTGAAACTACTCTAACAGTAAGGATGATTGCAAGAAATGTTTCTGCTCGCACCACGACTGCCGACCATGCATCATTCTTACCTTGCACCTGTCCAAAGGCCTTCCTGCGTCTGCGCTCCGGCAACTCTCACCCAGGCAAGGGCAACGATGGAGGCTCTTGCCACAAGTAGCCCAAGCGTAGACATCTTCCTCATCCTGCTACTCCACTGCTGACGTCAGGGTATTCCCTGGAGCTGCAAACACCTGCCTTTGCTGCTCGAGGATCTTCTCTAGCACCATGCCAAACCCCTTCTCCTATGGCAGTGCTGCAGCATCCTGCGAGCCATGGACTGGAACTGGCAGCTTCAGCATAGTTGCTCCTGGGAAACATCCTTCAGCCATTCCCTTACTGCAATGAGCTGGACTCCTACTCCTTTGCAAGGCTCTTCCTGGACAGGTGCATCCTCAGCAATGAGACGGTTCTGCTGAGAGCCATGGCTCTGAGGGAGCAGCGAGTCCTGTCCAAAGGCCTTCCTCTGACTCCACTCCTGCAGCTCCCACGGAGGCACTGGGAGCCTTGGACACTCTTGCCACAAGTAGCCCAAGCGTCGAGATCTTCCTCATCCTGCTCCTCCACTGCTGACATCAGGGAATTCCCTGGAGCTCCTAAAATCTGCCTTTCCTGCTCGAGGATCGTGTCTGGCAGCTCTCTGAGCCTCTTCGCCTTTGGCAGCGCCACAGCATCCTGAGAGTCATATACTGGAAACTGGCAGCTACAGGACACTTGCTGCTCCTAGGATGCTTTTCTCTGGGAAAATCTTCTTGGACACGACATTGCTCCAGTTTTTACTTCTAGGCCTTTCGTGGCCATCTGCATCCGCAGCCACAAGCAGCTTCTGATGATCGACATGGCTCTGGGAGAGCAGGGACTCCTGTCTGTGGACAAAGAAAACAAAGACAACTTGTAAGAAGAAAACCTGGAGCTTCTAGATAGAAGACAAAGGACTATTCAATCAAGGCAGGGCCAAGGGAGGAAACTTTCTAAAATGGAACAAGCAGCAGAAGCACAGTAGTTTTGCAGAAGAAATTCCCTTCCCAGCACTTGGCTTAAGGAAAAAACCTCATGTTTCTATGAGAGACTTGAGTTCATGTCTACTACTGGGTACCAGACATCTGAACATTTAGACTATTGGCTTTCCAGGCTCACGCTATTCAAACCTGAAAGTGAAACTACTCTAACAGTAAGGATGATTGCAAGAAATGTTTCTGTTTACACCACGACTGCCGACCATCCATCATTCTTACCTTGCACCTGTCCAAAGGCCTTCCTCCATCTGCGCTCCAGCAACTCTCACTCAGGCAAGGGCAGGGATGGAGGCTCTTGCCACAAGTAGCCCAAGCGTGGACATCTTCCTCATCCTGCTACTCCACTGCTGACGTCAGGGTATTCCCTGGAGCTGCAAACACCTGCCTTTGCTGCTCGAGGATCTTCTCTAGCACCATGCAAAACCCCTTCTCCTATGGCAGTGCTGCAGCATCCTGCGAGCCACGGACTGGAACTGGCACCTCCAGCAAAGTTGCTCCTGGGAAACATCCCTCAGCCATTCCCTTACTGCAATGAGCTGGACTCCTACTCCTCTGCAATGCTCTTCCTGGACAGGTGCATCCTCAGCAATGAGACAGTTCTGCTGAGAGCCACAGCTCTGAGGAAGCAGCCAGTCCTGCCCAATGGTTGTCCTCTGTCACCAGTCCTGCAGCTCCCACGGAGGCACTGGGAGCCTTGGACACTCTTGCCACAAGTAGCCCAAGCGTGGACATCTTCCTCATCCTGCTCCTCCACTGCTGACGTCAGGGAATTCCCTGGTGCTCCCAACATCTGCCTTTCCTGCTGGAGGATCGTGTCTGGCAGATCTCTGAGATTCTTTGCCTTTGGCAGCGCCAGAGCATCCTAGGAGTCATATACTGGAAACTGGCACCTCCAGGACACTTGCTGCTCCTAGGATGCTTTTCTCTGGGAAAATCTTCTTGGACACGACACTGCTCCAGTTTTTACTTCTAGGCCTTTCGTGGCCATCTGCATTCTCAGCCACAAGCAGCTTCTGATGATCAACATGGCACTGGGAAAACAGGGACCCCTGTCTGTGGACAAAGAAAACAAAGACAACTTGTAAGAAGAAAACCTGGAGCTTCTAGTTAGAAGAGAACGGACTATTCAATCAAGGCAGGGCCAAGGGAGGAAACTTTCTAAAATGGAACAAGCAGCAGAAGCACAGTAGTTTTGCAGAAGAAATTCCCCTCCCCGCACTTGGCTTAAGGAAAAAACCTCATGTTTCTATGAGAGACTTGAGTTCATGTCTACTACTGGGTACCAGACATCTGAACATTTAGACTATTGCCTTTCCAGGCTCACGCTATTCAAACCGGAAAGTGAAACTACTCTAACAGTAAGGATGATTGCAAGAAATGTTTCTGCTCGCACCACGACTGCCGACCATGCATCATTCTTACCTTGCACCTGTCCAAAGGCCTTCCTGCGTCTGCGCTCCGGCAACTCTCACCCAGGCAAGGGCAACGATGGAGGCTCTTGCCACAAGTAGCCCAAGCGTAGACATCTTCCTCATCCTGCTACTCCACTGCTGACGTCAGGGTATTCCCTGGAGCTGCAAACACCTGCCTTTGCTGCTCGAGGACCTTCTCTAGCACCATGCCAAACCCCTTCTCCTATGGCAGTGCTGCAGCATCCTGCGAGCCATGGACTGGAACTGGCAGCTTCAGCATAGTTGCTCCTGGGAAACATCCTTCAGCCATTCCCTTACTGCAATGAGCTGGACTCCTACTCCTTTGCAAGGCTCTTCCTGGACAGGTGCATCCTCAGCAATGAGACGGTTCTGCTGAGAGCCATGGCTCTGAGGGAGCAGCGAGTCCTGTCCAAAGGCCTTCCTCTGACTCCACTCCTGCAGCTCCCACGGAGGCACTGGGAGCCTTGGACACTCTTGCCACAAGTAGCCCAAGCGTCGAGATCTTCCTCATCCTGCTCCTCCACTGCTGACATCAGGGAATTCCCTGGAGCTCCTAAAATCTGCCTTTCCTGCTCGAGGATCGTGTCTGGCAGCTCTCTGAGCCTCTTCGCCTTTGGCAGCGCCACAGCATCCTGAGAGTCATATACTGGAAACTGGCAGCTACAGGACACTTGCTGCTCCTAGGATGCTTTTCTCTGGGAAAATCTTCTTGGACACGACATTGCTCCAGTTTTTACTTCTAGGCCTTTCGTGGCCATCTGCATCCGCAGCCACAAGCAGCTTCTGATGATCGACATGGCTCTGGGAAAACAGGGACTCCTGTCTGTGGACAAAGAAAACAAAGACAACTTGTAAGAAGAAAACCTGGAGCTTCTAGATAGAAGACAAAGGACTATTCAATCAAGGCAGGGCCAAGGGAGGAAACTTTCTAAAATGGAACAAGCAGCAGAAGCACAGTAGTTTTGCAGAAGAAATTCCCTTCCCAGCACTTGGCTTAAGGAAAAAACCTCATGTTTCTATGAGAGACTTGAGTTCATGTCTACTACTGGGTACCAGACATCTGAACATTTAGACTATTGGCTTTCCAGGCTCACGCTATTCAAACCTGAAAGTGAAACTACTCTAACAGTAAGGATGATTGCAAGAAATGTTTCTGTTTACACCACGACTGCCGACCATCCATCATTCTTACCTTGCACCTGTCCAAAGGCCTTCCTCCATCTGCGCTCCAGCAACTCTCACCCAGGCAAGGGCAGGGATGGAGGCTCTTGCCACAAGTAGCCCAAGCGTGGACATCTTCCTCATCCTGCTACTCCACTGCTGACGTCAGGGTATTCCCTGGAGCTGCAAACACCTGCCTTTGCTGCTCGAGGATCTTCTCTAGCACCATGCAAAACCCCTTCTCCTATGGCAGTGCTGCAGCATCCTGCGAGCCACGGACTGGAACTGGCACCTCCAGCAAAGTTGCTCCTGGGAAACATCCCTCAGCCATTCCCTTACTGCAATGAGCTGGACTCCTACTCCTCTGCAATGCTCTTCCTGGACAGGTGCATCCTCAGCAATGAGACAGTTCTGCTGAGAGCCACAGCTCTGAGGAAGCAGCCAGTCCTGCCCAATGGTTGTCCTCTGTCACCAGTCCTGCAGCTCCCACGGAGGCACTGGGAGCCTTGGACACTCTTGCCACAAGTAGCCCAAGCGTGGACATCTTCCTCATCCTGCTCCTCCACTGCTGACGTCAGGGAATTCCCTGGTGCTCCCAACATCTGCCTTTCCTGCTGGAGGATCGTGTCTGGCAGATCTCTGAGATTCTTTGCCTTTGGCAGCGCCAGAGCATCCTAGGAGTCATATACTGGAAACTGGCACCTCCAGGACACTTGCTGCTCCTAGGATGCTTTCCTCTAGGAAAAACTTCTTGCACACGTCCTTGCTCCAGTTTTTACTCCTAGGCCTTTCGTGGCCATCTGCATTCTCAGCCACAAGCAGCTTCTGATGATCGACATGGCTCTGGGAGAGCAGGGACTCCTGTCTGTGGACAAAGAAAACAAAGACAACTTGTAAGAAGAAAACCTGGAGCTTCTAGATAGAAGAGAAAGGACTATTCAATCAAGGCAGGGCCAAAGCAGGAAACTTTCTAAAATGGAACAAGCAGCAGAAGCACAGTAGTTTTGCAGAAGAAATTCCCCTCCCAGCACTTGGCTTAAGGAAAAAGCCTGATGTTTCTATGAGAGACTTGAGTTCATGTCTACTATTGGGTACCAGACATCTGAACATTTAGACTATTGGCTTTCCAGGCTCACGCTATTCAAACCGGAATGTCAAACTACTCTAACAGTAGGGATGATTGCAAGAAATGTTTCTGTTTACACCACGACTGCCGACCATGCATCATTCTTACCTTGCACCTGTCCAAAGGCCTTCCTCCGTCTCCAGTCCTGCCGCTCTCACGGAGGCACTGGGAGCCTTGGACACTCTTGCCACAAGTAGCCCAAGCGTGGACATCTTCCTCATCCTGCTCCTCCACTGCTGACGTCAGGGAATTCCCTGGAGCTCCAAACATCTGCCTTTCCAGCTGGAGGATCATGTCTGGCAGCTCTCTGAGCCTCTTCACCTTTGGCAGCGCCACAGCATCCTAGGAGTCATATACTGGAAACTGGCACCTCCAGGACACTTGCTGCTCCTAGGATGCTTTTCTCTGGGAAAATCTTCTTGCACACGACATTGCTGCCGATTTTACTTCTAGGCCTTTCGTGGCCATCTGCATCCTCAGCCACAAGCAGGTTCTGATGATCAACAGGGCTCTGGGAGAGCAGGGACTCCTGTCTGTGGACAAAGAAAACAAAGACAACTTGTAAGAAGAAAACCTGGAGCTTCTAGTTAGAAGACAAAGGACTATTCAATCAAGGCAGGGCCAAAGCAGGAAACTTTCTAAAATGGAACAAGCAGCAGAAGCAGAGCAGTTTTGCAGAAGAAATTCCCCTCCCAGCACTTGGCTTAAGGAAAAAGCCTGATGTTTCTATGAGAGACTTGAGTTCATGTCTACTATTGGGTACCAGACATCTGAACATTTAGACTATTGGCTTTCCAGGCTCACACTATTCAAACCGGAAAGTGAAACTACTCTAAAAGCTAGAGGCGATTGCAAGAAATGTTTCTGCTCACACCACGACTGCCGACCATGCATCATTCTTACCTTGCACCTGTCCAAAGGCCTTCCTCCGTCTGCGCTCTGGCAACTCTCACGCAAGCTCGGTCAGGGATGGAGGCTCTTGCCACAAGTAGCCCAAGCCTGGAGATATTCCTCATCCTGATCTTCCACTGCTGACATCTAGGAATTCCCTGGAGCTGCAAACACTTGCCTTTGCTGCTCGAGGATCTTCTCTAGCACCATGCCAAACCCCTTCTCCTATGGCAGTGCTGCAGCATCCTGCGAGCCATGGACTGGAACTGGCACCTTCAGCATAGTTGCTCCTGGGAAACATCCTTCAGCCATTCCCTTACTGCAATGAGCTGGACTCCTACACCTTTGCAAGGCTCTTCCTGGATAGGTGCATCCTCAGCAATGAGACGGTTCTGCTGAGAGCCACGGCTCTGAGGGAGCAGCCAGTCCTGCCCAAAGGCCTTCCTCCGTCACCAGTCCTGCAGCTCCCACGGAGGCACTGGGAGCCTTGGACACTCTTGCCACAAGTAGCCCAAGCGTCGAGATCTTCCTCATCCTGCTCCTCCACTGCTGACATCAGGGAATTCCCTGGAGCTCCCAACATCTGCCTTTCCTGCTCGAGGATCGTGTCTGGCAGCTCTCTGAGCCTCTTACACTTTGGAAGCGCAACAGCATCCTTGGAGTCATATACTGGCAACTGGCACCTCCAGGACACTTGCTGCTCCTAGGATGCTTTTCTCTGGGAAAATCTTCTTGCACACAACCTTGCTCCAGTTTTTACTTCTAGGCCTTTTGTGGCCATCTGCATCCGCAGCCACAAGCAGCTTCTGATGATCGACATGGCTCTGGGAGAGCAGGGACTCCTGTCTGTGGACAAAGAAAACAAAGACAACTTGTAAGAAGAAAACCTGGAGCTTCTAGATAGAAGACAAAGGACTATTCAATCAAGGCAGAGCCAAGGGAGGAAACTTTCTAAAATGGAACAAGCAGCAGAAGCACAGCAGTATTGCAGAAGAAATTCCCCTCCCAGCACTTGGCTTAAGGAAAACGCCTGATGTTTCTGTGAGAGACATGAGTTCATGTCTACTATTGGGTACCAGACATCTGAACATTTAGACTATTGGCTTTCCAGGCTCACGCTATTCAAACCGGAAAGTGAAACTACTCTAACAGTAAGGATGATTGCAAGAAATGTTTCTGTTTACACCACGACTGCCGACCATGCATCATTCTTACCTTGCACCTGTCCAAAGGCCTTCCTCCGTCTGCGCTCCGGCAACTCTCACCCAGGCAAGGGCAGGGATAGAGGCTCTTGCCACAAGTAGCCCAAGCGTGGACATCTTCCTCATCCTGCTACTCTACTGCTGACGTCAGGGTATTCCCTGGAGCTGCAAACACCTGCCTTTGCTGCTCGAGGACCTTCTCTAGCATCATGCCAAACCCCTTCTCCTATGGCAGTGCTGCAGCATCCTGCGAGCCATGGACTGGAACTGGCACCTTCAGCATAGTTGCTCCTGGGAAACATCATTCAGCCATTCCCTTACTGCAATGAGCTGGACTCCTACTCCTTTGCAAGGCTCTTCCTGGACAGGTGCATCCTCAGCAATGAGACGGTTCTGCTGAGAGCCATGGCTCTGAGGGAGGAGCCAGTCCTGTCCAAAGGCCTTCCTCTGACTCCACTCCTGCAGCTCTCACGGAGGCACTGGGAGCCTTGGACACTCTTGCCACAAGTAGCCCAAGCGTGGACATCTTCCTCATCCTGCTCCTCCACTGCTGACGTCAGGGAATTCCCTGGAGCTCCTAAAATCTGCCTTTCCTGCTGGAGGATCGTGTCTGGCAGCTCTCTGATCCTCTTCGCCTTTGGCAGCGCCACAGCATCCTGAGAGTCATATACTGGAAACTGGCAGCTACATGACACTTGCCGCTCCTAGGATGCTTTTCTCTGGGAAAATCTTCTTGGACACGACATTGCTCCAGTTTTTACTTCTAGGCCTTTCGTGGCCATCTGCATCCGCAGCCACAAGCAGCTTCTGATGATCGACATGGCTCTGGGAGAGCAGGGACTCCTGTCTGTGGACAAAGAAAACAAAGACAACTTGTAAGAA
This sequence comes from Aphelocoma coerulescens, assembly GCF_041296385.1. Lineage (NCBI taxonomy): Eukaryota > Metazoa > Chordata > Aves > Passeriformes > Corvidae > Aphelocoma > Aphelocoma coerulescens. The sequence goes on from NW_027183894.1 coordinate 1,593,656, forward strand.
GAAAACCTGGAGCTTCTAGATAGAAGACAAAGGACTATTCAATCAAGGCAGGGCCAAGGGAGGAAACTTTCTAAAATGGAACAAGCAGCAGAAGCACAGTAGTTTTGCAGAAGAAATTCCCCTCCCAGCACTTGGCTTAAGGAAAACGCCTGATGTTTCTGTGAGAGACATGAGTTCATGTCTACTAATGGGTACCAGACATCTGAACATTTAGACTATTGGCTTTCCAGGCTCACGCTATTCAAACCGGAAAGTGAAACTACTCTAACAGTAAGGATGATTGCAAGAAATGTTTCTGTTTACACCACGACTGCCGACCATGCATCATTCTTACCTTGCACCTGTCCAAAGGCCTTCCTCCGTCTGCGCTCCGGCAACTCTCACCCAGGCAAGGGCAGGGATAGAGGCTCTTGCCACAAGTAGCCCAAGCGTGGACATCTTCCTCATCCTGCTACTCTACTGCTGACGTCAGGGTATTCCCTGGAGCTGCAAACACCTGCCTTTGCTGCTCGAGGACCTTCTCTAGCATCATGCCAAACCCCTTCTCCTATGGCAGTGCTGCAGCATCCTGCGAGCCATGGACTGGAACTGGCACCTTCAGCATAGTTGCTCCTGGGAAACATCATTCAGCCATTCCCTTACTGCAATGAGCTGGACTCCTACTCCTTTGCAAGGCTCTTCCTGGACAGGTGCATCCTCAGCAATGAGACGGTTCTGCTGAGAGCCATGGCTCTGAGGGAGGAGCCAGTCCTGTCCAAAGGCCTTCCTCTGACTCCACTCCTGCAGCTCTCACGGAGGCACTGGGAGCCTTGGACACTCTTGCCACAAGTAGCCCAAGCGTGGACATCTTCCTCATCCTGCTCCTCCACTGCTGACGTCAGGGAATTCCCTGGAGCTCCTAAAATCTGCCTTTCCTGCTGGAGGATCGTGTCTGGCAGCTCTCTGATCCTCTTCGCCTTTGGCAGCGCCACAGCATCCTGAGAGTCATATACTGGAAACTGGCAGCTACATGACACTTGCCGCTCCTAGGATGCTTTTCTCTGGGAAAATCTTCTTGGACACGACATTGCTCCAGTTTTTACTTCTAGGCCTTTCGTGGCCATCTGCATCCGCAGCCACAAGCAGCTTCTGATGATCGACATGGCTCTGGGAGAGCAGGGACTCCTGTCTGTGGACAAAGAAAACAAAGACAACTTGTAAGAAGAAAACCTGGAGCTTCTAGATAGAAGACAAAGGACTATTCAATCAAGGCAGGGCCAAGGGAGGAAACTTTCTAAAATGGAACAAGCAGCAGAAGCACAGTAGTTTTGCAGAAGAAATTCCCCTCCCAGCACTTGGCTTAAGGAAAACGCCTGATGTTTCTGTGAGAGACATGAGTTCATGTCTACTATTGGGTACCAGACATCTGAACATTTAGACTATTGGCTTTCCAGGCTCACGCTATTCAAACCGGAAAGTGAAACTACTCTAACAGTAAGGATGATTGCAAGAAATGTTTCTGTTTACACCACGACTGCCGACCATGCATCATTCTTACCTTGCACCTGTCCAAAGGCCTTCCTCCATCTGCGCTCCAGCAACTCTCACTCAGGCAAGGGCAGGGATGGAGGCTCTTGCCACAAGTAGCCCAAGCGTGGACATCTTCCTCATCCTGCTACTCCACTGCTGACGTCAGGGTATTCCCTGGAGCTGCAAACACCTGCCTTTGCTGCTCGAGGATCTTCTCTAGCACCATGCAAAACCCCTTCTCCTATGGCAGTGCTGCAGCATCCTGCGAGCCACGGACTGGAACTGGCACCTCCAGCAAAGTTGCTCCAGGGAAACATCCCTCAGCCATTCCCTTACTGCAATGAGCTGGACTCCTACTCCTCTGCAATGCTCTTCCTGGACAGGTGCATCCTCAGCAATGAGACAGTTCTGCTGAGAGCCACAGCTCTGAGGAAGCAGCCAGTCCTGCCCAATGGTTGTCCTCTGTCACCAGTCCTGCAGCTCCCACGGAGGCACTGGGAGCCTTGGACACTCTTGCCACAAGTAGCCCAAGCGTGGACATCTTCCTCATCCTGCTCCTCCACTGCTGACGTCAGGGAATTCCCTGGTGCTCCCAACATCTGCCTTTCCTGCTGGAGGATCGTGTCTGGCAGATCTCTGAGCCTCTTTGCCTTTGGCAGCGCCAGAGCATCCTAGGAGTCATATACTGGCAACTGGCACCTCCAGGACACTTGCTGCTCCTAGGATGCTTTCCTCTAGGAAAAACTTCTTGCACACGTCCTTGCTCCAGTTTTTACTCCTAGGCCATCTGCATTCTCAGCACAAGAAGCTTCTGATGATCGACATGGCTCTGGGAGAGCAGGGACTCCTGTCTGTGGACAAAGAAAACAAAGACAACTTGTAAGATTAAAAGCTGGAGCTTCTAGTTAGAAGAGAAAGGACAATTCAATCAAGGCAGGGCCAAAGCAGGAAACTTTCTAAAATGGAACAAGCAGCAGAAGCACAGTAGTTTTGCAGAAGAAATTCCCCTCCCCGCACTTGGCTTAAGGAAAAAGCCTGATGTTTCTATGAGAGACTTGAGTTCATGTCTACTATTGGATAGCAGACATCTGAACATTTAGACTACTGGCTTTCCAGGCTCACGCAATTCAAACCGGAATGTCAAACTATTTCAAAAGCTAGAGATGCTTCGAAGAAATGTTTCTGTATTCACCACAACTGGGGACCATGCATCATTCTTACCTTGCACCTGTCCAAAGGCCTTCCTCCGTCTCCAGTCCTGCCGCTCTCACGGAGGCACTGGGAGCCTTGGACACTCTTGCCACAAGTAGCCCAAGCGTGGACATCTTCCTCATCCTGCTCCTCCACTGCTGACGTCAGGGAATTCCCTGGAGCTCCAAACATCTGCCTTTCCAGCTGGAGGATCATGTCTGGCAGCTCTCTGAGCCTCTTCACCTTTGGCAGCGCCACAGCATCCTAGGAGTCATATACTGGCAACTGGCACCTCCAGGACACTTGCTGCTCCTAGGATGCTTTTCTCTGGGAAAATCTTCTTGCACACGACATTGCTGCCGATTTTACTTCTAGGCCTTTCGTGGCCATCTGCATCCTCAGCCACAAGCAGGTTCTGATGATCAACAGGGCTCTGGGAGAGCAGGGACTCCTGTCTGTGGACAAAGAAAACAAAGACAACTTGTAAGAAGAAAACCTGGAGCTTCTAGTTAGAAGACAAAGGACTATTCAATCAAGGCAGGGCCAAAGCAGGAAACTTTCTAAAATGGAACAAGCAGCAGAAGCAGAGCAGTTTTGCAGAAGAAATTCCCCTCCCAGCACTTGGCTTAAGGAAAAAGCCTGATGTTTCTATGAGAGACTTGAGTTCATGTCTACTATTGGGTACCAGACATCTGAACATTTAGAGTATTGGCTTTCCAGGCTCACACTATTCAAACCGGAAAGTGAAACTACTCTAAAAGCTAGAGGCGATTGCAAGAAATGTTTCTGCTCACACCACGACTGCCGACCATGCATCATTCTTACCTTGCACCTGTCCAAAGGCCTTCCTCCGTCTGCGCTCTGGCAACTCTCACCCAAGCTCGGGCAGGGATGGAGGCTCTTGCCACAAGTAGCCCAAGCCTGGAGATATTCCTCATCCTGATCTTCCACTGCTGACATCTAGGAATTCCCTGGAGCTGCAAACACTTGCCTTTGCTGCTCGAGGATCTTCTCTAGCACCATGCCAAATGCCTTCTCCTATGGCAGTGCTGCAGCATCCTGCGAGCCATGGACTGGAACTGGCACCTTCAGCATAGTTGCTCCTGGGAAACATCCTTCAGCCATTCCCTTACTGCAATGAGCTGGACTCCTACACCTTTGCAAGGCTCTTCCTGGATAGGTGCATCCTCAGCAATGAGACGGTTCTGCTGAGAGCCACGGCTCTGAGGGAGCAGCCAGTCCTGCCCAAAGGCCTTCCTCCGTCACCAGTCCTGCAGCTCCCACGGAGGCACTGGGAGCCCTGGACACTCTTGCCACAAGTAGCCCAAGCGTCGAGATCTTCCTCATCCTGCTCCTCCACTGCTGACATCAGGGAATTCCCTGGAGCTCCCAACATCTGCCTTTCCTGCTCGAGGATCGTGTCTGGCAGCTCTCTGAGCCTCTTACACTTTGGAAGCGCAACAGCATCCTAGGAGTCATATACTGGCAACTGGCACCTCCAGGACACTTGCTGCTCCTAGGATGCTTTTCTCTGGGAAAATCTTCTTGCACACAACCTTGCTGCAGATTTTACTTCTAGGCCTTTTGTGGCCATCTGCATCCGCAGCCACAAGCAGCTTCTGATGATCGACATGGCTCTGGGAGAGCAGGGACTCCTGTCTGTGGACAAAGAAAACAAAGACAACTTGTAAGAAGAAAACCTGGAGCTTCTAGTTAGAAGAGAAAGGACTATTCAATCAAGGCAGAGCCAAGGGAGGAAACTTTCTAAAATGGAACAAGCAGCAGAAGCACAGCAGTATTGCAGAAGAAATTCCCCTCCCAGCACTTGGCTTAAGGAAAACGCCTGATGTTTCTGTGAGAGACATGAGTTCATGTCTACTATTGGGTACCAGACATCTGAACATTTAGACTATTGGCTTTCCAGGCTCACGCTATTCAAACCGGAAAGTGAAACTACTCTAACAGTAAGGATGATTGCAAGAAATGTTTCTGTTTACACCACGACTGCCGACCATCCATCATTCTTACCTTGCACCTGTCCAAAGGCCTTCCTCCGTCTGCGCTCCGGCAACTCTCACCCAGGCAAGGGCAGGGATAGAGGCTCTTGCCACAAGTAGCCCAAGCATGGACATCTTCCTCATCCTGCTACTCTACTGCTGACGTCAGGGTATTCCCTGGAGCTGCAAACACCTGCCTTTGCTGCTCGAGGACCTTCTCTAGCATCATGCCAAACCCCTTCTCCTATGGCAGTGCTGCAGCATCCTGCGAGCCATGGACTGGAACTGGCACCTTCAGCATAGTTGCTCCTGGGAAACATCATTCAGCCATTCCCTTACTGCAATGAGCTGGACTCCTACTCCTTTGCAAGGCTCTTCCTGGACAGGTGCATCCTCAGCAATGAGACGGTTCTGCTGAGAGCCATGGCTCTGAGGGAGGAGCCAGTCCTGTCCAAAGGCCTTCCTCTGACTCCACTCCTGCAGCTCTCACGGAGGCACTGGGAGCCTTGGACACTCTTGCCACAAGTAGCCCAAGCGTGGACATCTTCCTCATCCTGCTCCTCCACTGCTGACGTCAGGGAATTCCCTGGAGCTCCTAAAATCTGCCTTTCCTGCTGGAGGATCGTGTCTGGCAGCTCTCTGATCCTCTTCCCCTTTGGCAGCGCCACAGCATCCTGAGAGTCATATACTGGAAACTGGCAGCTACATGACACTTGCCGCTCCTAGGATGCTTTTCTCTGGGAAAATCTTCTTGGACACGACATTGCTCCAGTTTTTACTTCTAGGCCTTTCGTGGCCATCTGCATTCTCAGCCACAAGCAGGTTCTGATGATCGACATGGCTCTGGGAGAGCAGGGACTCCTGTCTGTGGACAAAGAAAACAAAGACAACTTGTAAGAAGAAAACCTGGAGCTTCTAGTTAGAAGAGAAAGGACTATTAAACAAGGCAGGGCCAAAGCAGGAAACTTTCTAAAATGGAACAAGCAGCAGAAGCACAGCAGTATTGCAGAAGAAATTCCCCTCCCAGCACTTGGCTTAAGGAAAACGCTTGATGTTTCTGTGAGAGACATGAGTTCATGTCTACTATTGGGTACCAGACATCTGAACATTTAGACTATTGGCTTTCCAGGCTCACGCTATTCAAACCGGAAAGTGAAACTAGTCTAACAGAAGGGATGATTGCAAGAAATGTTTCTGTTTACACCACGACTGCCGACCATCCATCATTCTTACCTTGCACCTGTCCAAAGGCCTTCCTCCATCTGCGCTCCGGCAACTCTCACCCAGGCAAGGGCAGGGATGGAGGCTCTTGCCACAAGTAGCCCAAGCGTGGACATCTTCCTCATCCTGCTACTCCACTGCTGACGTCAGGGTATTCCCTGGAGCTGCAAACACCTGCCTTTGCTGCTCGAGGACCTTCTCTAGCACCATGCAAAACCCCTTCTCCTATGGCAGTGCTGCAGCATCCTGCGAGCCACGGACTGGAACTGGCACCTCCAGCAAAGTTGCTCCTGGGAAACATCCCTCAGCCATTCCCTTACTGCAATGAGCTGGACTCCTACTCCTCTGCAATGCTCTTCCTGGACAGGTGCATCCTCAGCAATGAGACGGTTCTGCTGAGAGCCACGGCTCTGAGGGAGCAGCCAGTCCTGCCCAATGGTTGTCCTCCGTCACCAGTCCTGCAGCTCCCACGGAGGCACTGGGAGCCTTGGACACTCTTGCCACAAGTAGCCCAAGCGTGGACATCTTCCTCATCCTGCTCCTCCACTGCTGACGTCAGGGAATTCCCTGGTGCTCCCAACATCTGCCTTTCCTGCTCGAGGATCGTGTCTGGCAGCTCTCTGAGCCTCTTTGCCTTTGGCAGCGCCACAGCATCCTAGGAGTCATATACTGGCAACTGGCACCTCCAGGACACTTGCTGCTCCTAGGATGCTTTCCTCTGGGAAAATCTTCTTGGACACGTCCTTGCTCCAGTTTTTACTCCTAGTCCTTTCGTGGCCATCTGCATTCTCAGCCACAAGCAGCTTCTGATGATCGACATGGCTCTGGGAGAGCAGGGACTCCTGTCTGTGGACAAAGAAAACAAAGACAACTTGTAAGAAGAAAACCTGGAGCTTCTAGTTAGAAAAAAAAGGACTATTCAATCAAGGCAGGGCCAAGGGAGGAAACTTTCTAAAATGGAACAAGCAGCAGAAGCACGGTAGTTTTGCAGAAGAAATTCCCCTCCCAGCACTTGGCTTAAGGAAAAAGCTTGATGTTTCTATGAGAGACTTGAGTTCATGTCTACTATTGGGTACCAGACATCTGCACATTTAGACTATTGGCTTTCCATGCTCACGCTATTCAAACCGGAAAGTGAAACTACTCTAACAGTAGGGATGATTGCAAGAAATGTTTCTGTTTACACCACGACTGCCGACCATGCATCATTCTTACCTTGCACCTGTCCAAAGGCCTTCCTCCGTCTGCGCTCCGGCAACTCTCACCCAGGCAAGGGCAAGGATGGAGGCTCTTGCCACAAGTAGCCCAAGCGTGGACATCTTCCTCATCCTGCTCCGCCACTGCTGACATCAGGGAATTCCCTGGAGCTCCCAACATCTGCCTTTCCTGCTCGAGGATCGTGTCTGGCAGCTCTCTGAGCCTCTTCATCTTTGGCTGCGCCACAGCATCCTAGGAGTCATATACTGGCAACTGGCACCTCCAGGACACTTGCTGCTCCTAGGATGCTTTTCTCTGGGAAAATCTTCTTGCATACGACCTTGCTCCAGATTTTACTTCTAGGTCTTTCGTGGCCATGTGCATCCGCGGCCACGAGCAGCTTCTGATGATCAACAGGGCTCTGGGAGAGCAGGGACTCCTGTCTGTGGACAAAGAAAACAAAGACAACTTGTAAGAAGAAAACCTGGAGCTTCTAGATAGAAGAGAAAGGACTATTCAATCAAGGCAGGGCCAAAGCAGGAAACTTTCTAAAATGGAACAAGCAGAAGAAGCAGAGCAGTTTTGCAGAAGAAATTCCCCTCCCAGCACTTGGCTTAATGAAAAAGCCTGATGTTGCTATGAGAGACTTGAGTTCATGTCTACTATTGGGGAGCAGACGTCTGAACATTTAGAGTATTGGCGCTCCAGGCTCACGCTATTCAAACCGGAAAGTGAAACTATTCTAACAGAAGGGATGATTGCAAGAAATGTTTCTGTTTACACCACAACTGCCGACCATCCATCATTCTTACCTTGCACCTGTCCAAAGGCCTTCCTCCATCTGCGCTCTGGCAACTCTCACCCAGGGTCGGGCAGGGATGGAGGCTCGTGCCACAAGTAGCCCAAGCGCGGACATCTTCCTCATCCTGATCTTCCACTGCTGACATCTAGGAATTCCCTGGAGCTGCAAACACTTGCCTTTGCTGCTCAAGGATCTTCTCTAGCACCATGCCAAATGCCTTCTCCTATGGCAGCGCTGCAGCATCCTGCGACTCACGGACTGGAACTGGCACCTCCAGCAAAGTTGCTCCTGGGAAACATCCCTCAGCCATTCCCTTACTGCAATGAGCTGGACTCCTACTCCTCTGCAATGCTCTTCCTGGACAGGTGCATCCTCAGCAACGAGACGGTTCTGCTGAGAGCCGCGGCTCTGAGGGAGCAGCCAGTCCTGCCAAAAGGCCTTCCTCCGTCTCCAGTCCCGCAGCTCCCACGGAGGCACTGGGAGCCTTGGACACTCTTGCCACAAGTAGCCCAAGCGTGGACATCTTCCTCATCCTGCTCCTCCACTGCTGACGTCAGGGAATTCCCTGGAGCTGCAAACACCTGCCTTTGCTGCTGGAGGATCATGTCTGGCAGCTCTCTGAGCCTCTTCATCTTTGGCTGCGCCACAGCATCCTAGGAGTCATATACTGGCAACTGGCACCTCCAGGAAACTTGCTGCTCCTAGGATGCTTTTCTCTGGGAAAATCTTCTTGCATACGACCTTGCTCCAGATTTTACTTCTAGGTCTTTCGTGGCCATGTGCATCCGCAGCCACAAGCAGCTTCTGACGATCGACATGGCTCTGGGAGAGCAGGGACTCCTGTCTGTGGACAAAGAAAACAAAGACAACTTGTAAGAAGAAAACCTGGAGCTTCTAGATAGAAGAGAAAGGACTATTCAATCAAGGCAGGGCCAAAGCAGGAAACTTTCTAAAATGGAACAAGCAGCAGAAGCACAGTAGTTTTGCAGAAGAAATTCCCCTCCCAGCACTTGGCTTAAGGAAAAAGTCTGATGTTTCTATGAGAGACTTGAGTTCATGTCTACTATTGGATAGCAGACATCTGAACATTTAGACTACTGGCTTTCCAGGCTCACGCAATTCAAACCGGAATGTCAAACTATTTCAAAAGCTAGAGATGCTTGGAAGAAATGTTTCTGTACTCACCACAACTGGGGACCATGCATCATTCTTACCTTGCACCTGTCCAAAGGCCTTCCTCCGTCTCCAGTCCTGCCGCTCTCACGGAGGCACTGGGAGCCTCGGACACTCTTGCCACAAGTAGCCCAAGCGGGGACATCTTCCTCATCCTGCTCCTCCACTGCTGACGTCAAGGAATTCCCTGGAGCTCCCAACATCTGCCTTTCCTGCTCGAGGATCATGTCTGGCAGCTCTCTGAGCCTCTTCAACTTTGGCAGCGCCACAGCATCCTAGGAGTCATATACTGGCAACTGGCACCTCCAGGACACTTGCTGCTCCTAGGATGCTTTTCTCTGGGAAAATCTTCTTGCATACAACCTTGCTCCAGTTTTTACTTCTAGGCCTTTCGTGGCCATCTGCATTCTCAGCCACAAGCAGGTTCTGATGATCGACATGGCTCTGGGAGAGCAGGGACTCCTGTCTGTGGACAAAGAAAACAAAGACAACTTGTAAGAAGAAAACCTGGAGCTTCTAGATAGAAGACAAAGGACTATTCAATCAAGGCAGGGCCAAGGGAGGAAACTTTCTAAAATGGAACAAGCAGCAGAAGCACAGTACTTTTGCAGAAGAAATTCCCTTCCCAGCACTTGGCTTAAGGAAAAAACCTCATGTTTCTATGAGAGACTTGAGTTCATGTCTACTACTGGGTACCAGACATCTGAACATTTAGACTATTGGCTTTCCAGGCTCACGCTATTCAAACCGGAAAGTGAAACTACTCTAACAGTAAGGATGATTGCAAGAAATGTTTCTGTTTACACCACGACTGCCGACCATGCATCATTCTTACCTTGCACCTGTCCAAAGGCCTTCCTCCATCTGCGCTCCAGCAACTCTCACTCAGGCAAGGGCAGGGATGGAGGCTCTTGCCACAAGTAGCCCAAGCGTGGACATCTTCCTCATCCTGCTACTCCACTGCTGACGTCAGGGTATTCCCTGGAGCTGCAAACACCTGCCTTTGCTGCTCGAGGATCTTCTCTAGCACCATGCAAAACCCCTTCTCCTATGGCAGTGCTGCAGCATCCTGCGAGCCACGGACTGGAACTGGCACCTCCAGCAAAGTTGCTCCTGGGAAACATCCCTCAGCCATTCCCTTACTGCAATGAGCTGGACTCCTACTCCTCTGCAATGCTCTTCCTGGAGAGGTGCATCCTCAGCAATGAGACAGTTCTGCTGAGAGCCACAGCTCTGAGGAAGCAGCCAGTCCTGCCCAATGGTTGTCCTCTGTCACCAGTCCTGCAGCTCCCACGGAGGCACTGGGAGCCTTGGACACTCTTGCCACAAGTAGCCCAAGCGTGGACATCTTCCTCATCCTGCTCCTCCACTGCTGACGTCAGGGAATTCCCTGGTGCTCCCAACATCTGCCTTTCCTGCTGGAGGATCGTGTCTGGCAGATCTCTGAGCCTCTTTGCCTTTGGCAGCGCCACAGCATCCTAGGAGTCATATACTGGCAACTGGCACCTCCAGGACACTTGCTGCTCCTAGGATGCTTTCCTCTAGGAAAAACTTCTTGCACACGTCCTTGCTCCAGTTTTTACTCCTAGGCCATCTGCATTCTCAGCCACAAGAAGCTTCTGATGATCGACATGGCTCTGGGAGAGCAGGGACTCCTGTCTGTGGACAAAGAAAACAAAGACAACTTGTAAGATTAAAAGCTGGAGCTTCTAGTTAGAAGAGAAAGGACAATTCAATCAAGGCAGGGCCAAAGCAGGAAACTTTCTAAAATGGAACAAGCAGCAGAAGCACAGTAGTTTTGCAGAAGAAATTCCCCTCCCCGCACTTGGCTTAAGGAAAAAGCCTGATGTTTCTATGAGAGACTTGAGTTCATGTCTACTATTGGATAGCAGACATCTGAACATTTAGACTACTGGCTTTCCAGGCTCACGCAATTCAAACCGGAATGTCAAACTATTTCAAAAGCTAGAGATGCTTCGAAGAAATGTTTCTGTATTCACCACAACTGGGGACCATGCATCATTCTTACCTTGCACCTGTCCAAAGGCCTTCCTCCGTCTCCAGTCCTGCCGCTCTCACGGAGGCACTGGGAGCCTTGGACACTCTTGCCACAAGTAGCCCAAGCGTGGACATCTTCCTCATCCTGCTCCTCCACTGCTGACGTCAGGGAATTCCCTGGAGCTCCAAACATCTGCCTTTCCAGCTGGAGGATCATGTCTGGCAGCTCTCTGAGCCTCTTCACCTTTGGCAGCGCCACAGCATCCTAGGAGTCATATACTGGCAACTGGCACCTCCAGGACACTTGCTGCTCCTAGGATGCTTTTCTCTGGGAAAATCTTCTTGCACACGACATTGCTGCCGATTTTACTTCTAGGCCTTTCGTGGCCATCTGCATCCTCAGCCACAAGCAGGTTCTGATGATCAACAGGGCTCTGGGAGAGCAGGGACTCCTGTCTGTGGACAAAGAAAACAAAGACAACTTGTAAGAAGAAAACCTGGAGCTTCTAGTTAGAAGACAAAGGACTATTCAATCAAGGCAGGGCCAAAGCAGGAAACTTTCTAAAATGGAACAAGCAGCAGAAGCAGAGCAGTTTTGCAGAAGAAATTCCCCTCCCAGCACTTGGCTTAAGGAAAAAGCCTGATGTTTCTATGAGAGACTTGAGTTCATGTCTACTATTGGGTACCAGACATCTGAACATTTAGACTATTGGCTTTCCAGGCTCACACTATTCAAACCGGAAAGTGAAACTACTCTAAAAGCTAGAGGCGATTGCAAGAAATGTTTCTGCTCGCACCACGACTGCCGACCATGCATCATTCTTACCTTGCACCTGTCCAAAGGCCTTCCTCCGTCTGCGCTCTGGCAACTCTCACCCAAGCTCGGGCAGGGATGGAGGCTCTTGCCACAAGTAGCCCAAGCGTGGACATCTTCCTCATCCTGCTACTCTACTGCTGACGTCAGGGTATTCCCTGGAGCTGCAAACACTTGCCTTTGCTGCTCGAGGATCTTCTCTAGCACCATGCCAAATGCCTTCTCCTATGGCAGTGCTGCAGCATCCTGCGAGCCATGGACTGGAACTGGCACCTTCAGCATAGTTGCTCCTGGGAAACATCCTTCAGCCATTCCCTTGCTGCAATGAGCTGGACTCCTACTCCTTTGCAAGGCTCTTCCTGGACAGGTGCATCCTCAGCAATGAGACGGTTCTGCTGAGAGCCACGGCTCTGAGGGAGCAGCCAGTCCTGCCCAAAGGCCTTCCTCCGTCTCCACTCCTGCAGCTCCCACGGAGGCACTGGGAGCCTTGGACACGCTTGCCACAAGTAGCCCAAGCGTCGAGATCTTCCTCATCCTGCTCCTCCACTGCTGACATCAGGGAATTCCCTGGAGCTCCCAACATCTGCCTTTCCTGCTCGAGGATCGTGTCTGGCAGCTCTCTGAGCCTCTTACACTTTGGAAGCGCAACAGCATCCTAGGAGTCATATACTGGCAACTGGCACCTCCAGGACACTTGCTGCTCCTAGGATGCTTTTCTCTGGGAAAATCTTCTTGCACACAACCTTGCTGCAGATTTTACTTCTAGGCCTTTTGTGGCCATCTGCATCCGCAGCCACAAGCAGCTTCTGATGATCGACATGGCTCTGGGAGAGCAGGGACTCCTGTCTGTGGACAAAGAAAACAAAGACAACTTGTAAGAAGAAAACCTGGAGCTTCTAGTTAGAAGAGAAAGGACTATTCAATCAAGGCAGAGCCAAGGGAGGAAACTTTCTAAAATGGAACAAGCAGCAGAAGCACAGCAGTATTGCAGAAGAAATTCCCCTCCCAGCACTTGGCTTAAGGAAAACGCCTGATGTTTCTGTGAGAGACATGAGTTCATGTCTACTATTGGGTACCAGACATCTGAACATTTAGACTATTGGCTTTCCAGGCTCACGCTATTCAAACCGGAAAGTGAAACTACTCTAACAGTAAGGATGATTGCAAGAAATGTTTCTGTTTACACCACGACTGCCGACCATCCATCATTCTTACCTTGCACCTGTCCAAAGGCCTTCCTCCGTCTGCGCTCTGGCAACTCTCACCCAGGCAAGGGCAGGGATAGAGGCTCTTGCCACAAGTAGCCCAAGCATGGACATCTTCCTCATCCTGCTACTCTACTGCTGACGTCAGGGTATTCCCTGGAGCTGCAAACACCTGCCTTTGCTGCTCGAGGACCTTCTCTAGCACCATGCCAAACCCCTTCTCCTATGGCAGTGCTGCAGCATCCTGCGAGCCATGGACTGGAACTGGCACCTTCAGCATAGTTGCTCCTGGGAAACATCATTCAGCCATTCCCTTACTGCAATGAGCTGGACTCCTACTCCTCTGCAAGGCTCTTCCTGGACAGGTGCATCCTCAGCAATGAGACGGTTCTGCTGAGAGCCATGGCTCTGAGGGAGGAGCCAGTCCTGTCCAAAGGCCTTCCTCTGACTCCACTCCTGCAGCTCTCACGGAGGCACTGGGAGCCTTGGACACTCTTGCCACAAGTAGCCCAAGCGTGGACATCTTCCTCATCCTGCTCCTCCACTGCTGACGTCAGGGAATTCCCTGGAGCTCCTAAAATCTGCCTTTCCTGCTCGAGGATCGTGTCTGGCAGCTCTCTGAGCCTCTTTGCCTTTGGCAGCGCCACAGCATCCTAGGAGTCATATACTGGCAACTGGCACCTCCAGGACACTTGCTGCTCCTAGGATGCTTTTCTCTGGGAAAATCTTCTTGGACACGACACTGCTCCAGTTTTTACTTCTAGGCCTTTCGTGGCCATCTGCATTCTCAGCCACAAGCAGGTTCTGATGATCAACATGGCACTGGGAGAGCAGGGACCCCTGTCTGTGGACAAAGAAAACAAAGACAACTTGTAAGAAGAAAACCTGGAGCTTCTAGTTAGAAGAGAACGGACTATTCAATCAAGGCAGGGCCAAGGGAGGAAACTTTCTAAAATGGAACAAGCAGCAGAAGCACAGTAGTTTTGCAGAAGAAATTCCCTTCCCAGCACTTGGCTTAAGGAAAAAACCTCATGTTTCTATGAGAGACTTGAGTTCATGTCTACTACTGGGTACCAGACATCTGAACATTTAGACTATTGCCTTTCCAGGCTCACGCTATTCAAACCGGAAAGTGAAACTACTCTAACAGTAAGGATGATTGCAAGAAATGTTTCTGCTCGCACCACGACTGCCGACCATGCATCATTCTTACCTTGCACCTGTCCAAAGGCCTTCCTCCGTCTGCGCTCCGGCAACTCTCACCCAGGCAAGGGCAACGATGGAGGCTCTTGCCACAAGTAGCCCAAGCGTGGACATCTTCCTCATCCTGCTACTCCACTGCTGACGTCAGGGTATTCCCTGGAGCTGCAAACACCTGCCTTTGCTGCTCGAGGACCTTCTCTAGCACCATGCCAAACCCCTTCTCCTATGGCAGTGCTGCAGCATCCTGCGAGCCATGGACTGGAACTGGCAGCTTCAGCATAGTTGCTCCTGGGAAACATCCTTCAGCCATTCCCTTACTGCAATGAGCTGGACTCCTACTCCTTTGCAAGGCTCTTCCTGGACAGGTGCATCCTCAGCAATGAGACGGTTCTGCTGAGAGCCATGGCTCTGAGGGAGCAGCGAGTCCTGTCCAAAGGCCTTCCTCTGACTCCACTCCTGCAGCTCCCACGGAGGCACTGGGAGCCTTGGACACTCTTGCCACAAGTAGCCCAAGCGTCGAGATCTTCCTCATCCTGCTCCTCCACTGCTGACATCAGGGAATTCCCTGGAGCTCCTAAAATCTGCCTTTCCTGCTCGAGGATCGTGTCTGGCAGCTCTCTGAGCCTCTTCGCCTTTGGCAGCGCCACAGCATCCTGAGAGTCATATACTGGAAACTGGCAGCTACAGGACACTTGCTGCTCCTAGGATGCTTTTCTCTGGGAAAATCTTCTTGGACACGACATTGCTCCAGTTTTTACTTCTAGGCCTTTCGTGGCCATCTGCATCCGCAGCCACAAGCAGCTTCTGATGATCGACATGGCTCTGGGAAAACAGGGACTCCTGTCTGTGGACAAAGAAAACAAAGACAACTTGTAAGAAGAAAACCTGGAGCTTCTAGATAGAAGACAAAGGACTATTCAATCAAGGCAGGGCCAAGGGAGGAAACTTTCTAAAATGGAACAAGCAGCAGAAGCACAGTAGTTTTGCAGAAGAAATTCCCTTCCCAGCACTTGGCTTAAGGAAAACGCCTGATGTTTCTATGAGAGACTTGAGTTCATGTCTACTATTGGGTACCAGACATCTGCACATTTAGACTATTGGCTTTCCATGCTCACGCTATTCAAACCGGAAAGTGAAACTACTCTAACAGTAGGGATGATTGCAAGAAATGTTTCTGTTTACACCACGACTGCCGACCATGCATCATTCTTACCTTGCACCTGTCCAAAGGCCTTCCTCCGTCTGCGCTCCGGCAACTCTCACCCAGGCAAGGGCAAGGATGGAGGCTCTTGCCACAAGTAGCCCAAGCGTGGACATCTTCCTCATCCTGCTCCGCCACTGCTGACATCAGGGAATTCCCTGGAGCTCCCAACATCTGCCTTTCCTGCTCGAGGATCGTGTCTGGCAGCTCTCTGAGCCTCTTCATCTTTGGCTGCGCCACAGCATCCTAGGAGTCATATACTGGCAACTGGCACCTCCAGGACACTTGCTGCTCCTAGGATGCTTTTCTCTGGGAAAATCTTCTTGCATACGACCTTGCTCCAGATTTTACTTCTAGGTCTTTCGTGGCCATGTGCATCCGCGGCCACGAGCAGCTTCTGATGATCAACAGGGCTCTGGGAGAGCAGGGACTCCTGTCTGTGGACAAAGAAAACAAAGACAACTTGTAAGAAGAAAACCTGGAGCTTCTAGATAGAAGAGAAAGGACTATTCAATCAAGGCAGGGCCAAAGCAGGAAACTTTCTAAAATGGAACAAGCAGAAGAAGCAGAGCAGTTTTGCAGAAGAAATTCCCCTCCCAGCACTTGGCTTAATGAAAAAGCCTGATGTTGCTATGAGAGACTTGAGTTCATGTCTACTATTGGGGAGCAGACGTCTGAACATTTAGAGTATTGGCGCTCCAGGCTCACGCTATTCAAACCGGAAAGTGAAACTATTCTAACAGAAGGGATGATTGCAAGAAATGTTTCTGTTTACACCACAACTGCCGACCATCCATCATTCTTACCTTGCACCTGTCCAAAGGCCTTCCTCCATCTGCGCTCTGGCAACTCTCACCCAGGGTCGGGCAGGGATGGAGGCTCGTGCCACAAGTAGCCCAAGCGCGGACATCTTCCTCATCCTGATCTTCCACTGCTGACATCTAGGAATTCCCTGGAGCTGCAAACACTTGCCTTTGCTGCTCAAGGATCTTCTCTAGCACCATGCCAAATGCCTTCTCCTATGGCAGCGCTGCAGCATCCTGCGACTCACGGACTGGAACTGGCACCTCCAGCAAAGTTGCTCCTGGGAAACATCCCTCAGCCATTCCCTTACTGCAATGAGCTGGACTCCTACTCCTCTGCAATGCTCTTCCTGGACAGGTGCATCCTCAGCAACGAGACGGTTCTGCTGAGAGCCGCGGCTCTGAGGGAGCAGCCAGTCCTGCCAAAAGGCCTTCCTCCGTCTCCAGTCCCGCAGCTCCCACGGAGGCACTGGGAGCCTTGGACACTCTTGCCACAAGTAGCCCAAGCGTGGACATCTTCCTCATCCTGCTCCTCCACTGCTGACGTCAGGGAATTCCCTGGAGCTCCTAAAATCTGCCTTTCCTGCTCGAGGATCGTGTCTGGCAGCTCTCTGAGCCTCTTTGCCTTTGGCAGCGCCACAGCATCCTAGGAGTCATATACTGGCAACTGGCACCTCCAGGACACTTGCTGCTCCTAGGATGCTTTTCTCTGGGAAAATCTTCTTGCATACGACCTTGCTCCAGATTTTACTTCTAGGTCTTTCGTGGCCATGTGCATCCGCAGCCACAAGCAGCTTCTGATGATCGACATGGCTCTGGGAGAGCAGGGACTCCTGTCTGTGGACAAAGAAAACAAAGACAACTTGTAAGAAGAAAACCTGGAGCTTCTAGATAGAAGAGAAAGGACTATTCAATCAAGGCAGGGCCAAAGCAGGAAACTTTCTAAAATGGAACAAGCAGCAGAAGCACAGTAGTTTTGCAGAAGAAATTCCCCTCCCAGCACTTGGCTTAAGGAAAAAGTCTGATGTTTCTATGAGAGACTTGAGTTCATGTCTACTATTGGATAGCAGACATCTGAACATTTAGACTACTGGCTTTCCAGGCTCACGCAATTCAAACCGGAATGTCAAACTATTTCAAAAGCTAGAGATGCTTGGAAGAAATGTTTCTGTACTCACCACAACTGGGGACCATGCATCATTCTTACCTTGCACCTGTCCAAAGGCCTTCCTCCGTCTCCAGTCCTGCCGCTCTCACGGAGGCACTGGGAGCCTCGGACACTCTTGCCACAAGTAGCCCAAGCGGGGACATCTTCCTCATCCTGCTCCTCCACTGCTGACGTCAAGGAATTCCCTGGAGCTCCCAACATCTGCCTTTCCAGCTGGAGGATCATGTCTGGCAGCTCTCAGAGCCTCTTCAACTTTGGCAGCGCCACAGCATCCTAGGAGTCATATACTGGCAACTGGCACCTCCAGGACACTTGCTGCTCCTAGGATGCTTTTCTCTGGGAAAATCTTCTTGCATACAACCTTGCTCCAGTTTTTACTTCTAGGCCTTTCGTGGCCATCTGCATTCTCAGCCACAAGCAGGTTCTGATGATCAACAGGGCTCTGGGAGAGCAGGGACTCCTGTCTGTGGACAAAGAAAACAAAGACAACTTGTAAGAAGAAAACCTGGAGCTTCTAGATAGAAGACAAAGGACTATTCAATCAAGGCAGGGCCAAGGGAGGAAACTTTCTAAAATGGAACAAGCAGCAGAAGCACAGTACTTTTGCAGAAGAAATTCCCTTCCCAGCACTTGGCTTAAGGAAAAAACCTCATGTTTCTATGAGAGACTTGAGTTCATGTCTACTACTGGGTACCAGACATCTGAACATTTAGACTATTGGCTTTCCAGGCTCACGCTATTCAAACCGGAAAGTGAAACTACTCTAACAGTAAGGATGATTGCAAGAAATGTTTCTGTTTACACCACGACTGCCGACCATGCATCATTCTTACCTTGCACCTGTCCAAAGGCCTTCCTCCATCTGCGCTCCAGCAACTCTCACTCAGGCAAGGGCAGGGATGGAGGCTCTTGCCACAAGTAGCCCAAGCGTGGACATCTTCCTCATCCTGCTACTCCACTGCTGACGTCAGGGTATTCCCTGGAGCTGCAAACACCTGCCTTTGCTGCTCGAGGATCTTCTCTAGCACCATGCAAAACCCCTTCTCCTATGGCAGTGCTGCAGCATCCTGCGAGCCACGGACTGGAACTGGCACCTCCAGCAAAGTTGCTCCTGGGAAACATCCCTCAGCCATTCCCTTACTGCAATGAGCTGGACTCCTACTCCTCTGCAATGCTCTTCCTGGACAGGTGCATCCTCAGCAATGAGACAGTTCTGCTGAGAGCCACAGCTCTGAGGAAGCAGCCAGTCCTGCCCAATGGTTGTCCTCTGTCACCAGTCCTGCAGCTCCCACGGAGGCACTGGGAGCCTTGGACACTCTTGCCACAAGTAGCCCAAGCGTGGACATCTTCCTCATCCTGCTCCTCCACTGCTGACGTCAGGGAATTCCCTGGTGCTCCCAACATCTGCCTTTCCTGCTGGAGGATCGTGTCTGGCAGATCTCTGAGCCTCTTCGCCTTTGGCAGCGCCAGAGCATCCTAGGAGTCATATACTGGCAACTGGCACCTCCAGGACACTTGCTGCTCCTAGGATGCTTTCCTCTAGGAAAAACTTCTTGCACACGTCCTTGCTCCAGTTTTTACTCCTAGGCCATCTGCATTCTCAGCCACAAGAAGCTTCTGATGATCGACATGGCTCTGGGAGAGCAGGGACTCCTGTCTGTGGACAAAGAAAACAAAGACAACTTGTAAGATTAAAACCTGGAGCTTCTAGTTAGAAGAGAAAGGACAATTCAATCAAGGCAGGGCCAAAGCAGGAAACTTTCTAAAATGGAACAAGCAGCAGAAGCACAGTAGTTTTGCAGAAGAAATTCCCCTCCCCGCACTTGGCTTAAGGAAAAAGCCTGATGTTTCTATGAGAGACTTGAGTTCATGTCTACTATTGGATAGCAGACATCTGAACATTTAGACTACTGGCTTTCCAGGCTCACGCAATTCAAACCAGAATGTCAAACTATTTCAAAAGCTAGAGATGCTTCGAAGAAATGTTTCTGTATTCACCACAACTGGGGACCATGCATCATTCTTACCTTGCACCTGTCCAAAGGCCTTCCTCCGTCTCCAGTCCTGCCGCTCTCACGGAGGCACTGGGAGCCTTGGACACTCTTGCCACAAGTAGCCCAAGCGTGGACATCTTCCTCATCCTGCTCCTCCACTGCTGACGTCAGGGAATTCCCTGGAGCTCCAAACATCTGCCTTTCCAGCTGGAGGATCATGTCTGGCAGCTCTCTGAGCCTCTTCACCTTTGGCAGCGCCACAGCATCCTAGGAGTCATATACTGGCAACTGGCACCTCCAGGACACTTGCTGCTCCTAGGATGCTTTTCTCTGGGAAAATCTTCTTGCACACGACATTGCTGCCGATTTTACTTCTAGGCCTTTCGTGGCCATCTGCATCCTCAGCCACAAGCAGGTTCTGATGATCAACAGGGCTCTGGGAGAGCAGGGACTCCTGTCTGTGGACAAAGAAAACAAAGACAACTTGTAAGAAGAAAACCTGGAGCTTCTAGTTAGAAGACAAAGGACTATTCAATCAAGGCAGGGCCAAAGCAGGAAACTTTCTAAAATGGAACAAGCAGCAGAAGCAGAGCAGTTTTGCAGAAGAAATTCCCCTCCCAGCACTTGGCTTAAGGAAAAAGCCTGATGTTTCTATGAGAGACTTGAGTTCATGTCTACTATTGGGTACCAGACATCTGAACATTTAGACTATTGGCTTTCCAGGCTCACACTATTCAAACCGGAAAGTGAAACTACTCTAAAAGCTAGAGGCGATTGCAAGAAATGTTTCTGCTCGCACCACGACTGCCGACCATGCATCATTCTTACCTTGCACCTGTCCAAAGGCCTTCCTCCGTCTGCGCTCTGGCAACTCTCACCCAAGCTCGGGCAGGGATGGAGGCTCTTGCCACAAGTAGCCCAAGCCTGGAGATATTCCTCATCCTGATCTTCCACTGCTGACATCTAGGAATTCCCTGGAGCTGCAAACACCTGCCTTTGCTGCTCGAGGATCTTCTCTAGCACCATGCCAAACCCCTTCTCCTATGGCAGTGCTGCAGCATCCTGCGAGCCATGGACTGGAACTGGCACCTTCAGCATAGTTGCTCCTGGGAAACATCCTTCAGCCATTCCCTTGCTGCAATGAGCTGGACTCCTACTCCTTTGCAAGGCTCTTCCTGGATAGGTGCATCCTCAGCAATGAGACGGTTCTGCTGAGAGCCACGGCTCTGAGGGAGCAGCCAGTCCTGCCCAAAGGCCTTCCTCCGTCTCCACTCCTGCAGCTCCCACGGAGGCACTGGGAGCCTTGGACACGCTTGCCACAAGTAGCCCAAGCGTCGAGATCTTCCTCATCCTGCTCCTCCACTGCTGACATCAGGGAATTCCCTGGAGCTCCCAACATCTGCCTTTCCTGCTCGAGGATCGTGTCTGGCAGCTCTCTGAGCCTCTTACACTTTGGAAGCGCAACAGCATCCTAGGAGTCATATACTGGCAACTGGCACCTCCAGGACACTTGCTGCTCCTAGGATGCTTTTCTCTGGGAAAATCTTCTTGCACACAACCTTGCTGCAGATTTTACTTCTAGGCCTTTTGTGGCCATCTGCATCCGCAGCCACAAGCAGCTTCTGATGATCGACATGGCTCTGGGAGAGCAGGGACTCCTGTCTGTGGACAAAGAAAACAAAGACAACTTGTAAGAAGAAAACCTGGAGCTTCTAGTTAGAAGAGAAAGGACTATTCAATCAAGGCAGAGCCAAGGGAGGAAACTTTCTAAAATGGAACAAGCAGCAGAAGCACAGCAGTATTGCAGAAGAAATTCCCCTCCCAGCACTTGGCTTAAGGAAAACGCCTGATGATTCTGTGACAGACATGAGTTCATGTCTACTATTGGGTACCAGACATCTGAACATTTAGACTATTGGCTTTCCAGGCTCACGCTATTCAAACCGGAAAGTGAAACTACTCTAACAGTAAGGATGATTGCAAGAAATGTTTCTGTTTACACCACGACTGCCGACCATCCATCATTCTTACCTTGCACCTGTCCAAAGGCCTTCCTCCGTCTGCGCTCCGGCAACTCTCACCCAGGCAAGGGCAGGGATAGAGGCTCTTGCCACAAGTAGCCCAAGCATGGACATCTTCCTCATCCTGCTACTCTACTGCTGACGTCAGGGTATTCCCTGGAGCTGCAAACACCTGCCTTTGCTGCTCGAGGACCTTCTCTAGCACCATGCCAAACCCCTTCTCCTATGGCAGTGCTGCAGCATCCTGCGAGCCATGGACTGGAACTGGCACCTTCAGCATAGTTGCTCCTGGGAAACATCATTCAGCCATTCCCTTACTGCAATGAGCTGGACTCCTACTCCTCTGCAAGGCTCTTCCTGGACAGGTGCATCCTCAGCAATGAGACGGTTCTGCTGAGAGCCATGGCTCTGAGGGAGGAGCCAGTCCTGTCCAAAGGCCTTCCTCTGACTCCACTCCTGCAGCTCTCACGGAGGCACTGGGAGCCTTGGACACTCTTGCCACAAGTAGCCCAAGCGTGGACATCTTCCTCATCCTGCTCCTCCACTGCTGACGTCAGGGAATTCCCTGGAGCTCCTAAAATCTGCCTTTCCTGCTCGAGGATCGTGTCTGGCAGCTCTCTGAGCCTCTTTGCCTTTGGCAGCGCCACAGCATCCTAGGAGTCATATACTGGCAACTGGCACCTCCAGGACACTTGCTGCTCCTAGGATGCTTTTCTCTGGGAAAATCTTCTTGGACACGACACTGCTCCAGTTTTTACTTCTAGGCCTTTCGTGGCCATCTGCATTCTCAGCCACAAGCAGGTTCTGATGATCAACATGGCACTGGGAGAGCAGGGACCCCTGTCTGTGGACAAAGAAAACAAAGACAACTTGTAAGAAGAAAACCTGGAGCTTCTAGTTAGAAGAGAACGGACTATTCAATCAAGGCAGGGCCAAGGGAGGAAACTTTCTAAAATGGAACAAGCAGCAGAAGCACAGTAGTTTTGCAGAAGAAATTCCCTTCCCAGCACTTGGCTTAAGGAAAAAACCTCATGTTTCTATGAGAGACTTGAGTTCATGTCTACTACTGGGTACCAGACATCTGAACATTTAGACTATTGCCTTTCCAGGCTCACGCTATTCAAACCGGAAAGTGAAACTACTCTAACAGTAAGGATGATTGCAAGAAATGTTTCTGCTCGCACCACGACTGCCGACCATGCATCATTCTTACCTTGCACCTGTCCAAAGGCCTTCCTCCGTCTGCGCTCCGGCAACTCTCACCCAGGCAAGGGCAACGATGGAGGCTCTTGCCACAAGTAGCCCAAGCGTGGACATCTTCCTCATCCTGCTACTCCACTGCTGACGTCAGGGTATTCCCTGGAGCTGCAAACACCTGCCTTTGCTGCTCGAGGACCTTCTCTAGCACCATGCCAAACCCCTTCTCCTATGGCAGTGCTGCAGCATCCTGCGAGCCATGGACTGGAACTGGCAGCTTCAGCATAGTTGCTCCTGGGAAACATCCTTCAGCCATTCCCTTACTGCAATGAGCTGGACTCCTACTCCTTTGCAAGGCTCTTCCTGGACAGGTGCATCCTCAGCAATGAGACGGTTCTGCTGAGAGCCATGGCTCTGAGGGAGCAGCGAGTCCTGTCCAAAGGCCTTCCTCTGACTCCACTCCTGCAGCTCCCACGGAGGCACTGGGAGCCTTGGACACTCTTGCCACAAGTAGCCCAAGCGTCGAGATCTTCCTCATCCTGCTCCTCCACTGCTGACATCAGGGAATTCCCTGGAGCTCCTAAAATCTGCCTTTCCTGCTCGAGGATCGTGTCTGGCAGCTCTCTGAGCCTCTTCGCCTTTGGCAGCGCCACAGCATCCTGAGAGTCATATACTGGAAACTGGCAGCTACAGGACACTTGCTGCTCCTAGGATGCTTTTCTCTGGGAAAATCTTCTTGGACACGACATTGCTCCAGTTTTTACTTCTAGGCCTTTCGTGGCCATCTGCATCCGCAGCCACAAGCAGCTTCTGATGATCGACATGGCTCTGGGAGAGCAGGGACTCCTGTCTGTGGACAAAGAAAACAAAGACAACTTGTAAGAAGAAAACCTGGAGCTTCTAGATAGAAGACAAAGGACTATTCAATCAAGGCAGGGCCAAGGGAGGAAACTTTCTAAAATGGAACAAGCAGCAGAAGCACAGTAGTTTTGCAGAAGAAATTCCCTTCCCAGCACTTGGCTTAAGGAAAAAACCTCATGTTTCTATGAGAGACTTGAGTTCATGTCTACTACTGGGTACCAGACATCTGAACATTTAGACTATTGGCTTTCCAGGCTCACGCTATTCAAACCTGAAAGTGAAACTACTCTAACAGTAAGGATGATTGCAAGAAATGTTTCTGTTTACACCACGACTGCCGACCATCCATCATTCTTACCTTGCACCTGTCCAAAGGCCTTCCTCCATCTGCGCTCCAGCAACTCTCACTCAGGCAAGGGCAGGGATGGAGGCTCTTGCCACAAGTAGCCCAAGCGTGGACATCTTCCTCATCCTGCTACTCCACTGCTGACGTCAGGGTATTCCCTGGAGCTGCAAACACCTGCCTTTGCTGCTCGAGGATCTTCTCTAGCACCATGCAAAACCCCTTCTCCTATGGCAGTGCTGCAGCATCCTGCGAGCCACGGACTGGAACTGGCACCTCCAGCAAAGTTGCTCCTGGGAAACATCCCTCAGCCATTCCCTTACTGCAATGAGCTGGACTCCTACTCCTCTGCAATGCTCTTCCTGGACAGGTGCATCCTCAGCAATGAGACAGTTCTGCTGAGAGCCACAGCTCTGAGGAAGCAGCCAGTCCTGCCCAATGGTTGTCCTCTGTCACCAGTCCTGCAGCTCCCACGGAGGCACTGGGAGCCTTGGACACTCTTGCCACAAGTAGCCCAAGCGTGGACATCTTCCTCATCCTGCTCCTCCACTGCTGACGTCAGGGAATTCCCTGGTGCTCCCAACATCTGCCTTTCCTGCTGGAGGATCGTGTCTGGCAGATCTCTGAGATTCTTTGCCTTTGGCAGCGCCAGAGCATCCTAGGAGTCATATACTGGCAACTGGCACCTCCAGGACACTTGCTGCTCCTAGGATGCTTTTCTCTGGGAAAATCTTCTTGCACACGACATTGCTGCCGATTTTACTTCTAGGCCTTTCGTGGCCATCTGCATCCTCAGCCACAAGCAGGTTCTGATGATCAACAGGGCTCTGGGAGAGCAGGGACTCCTGTCTGTGGACAAAGAAAACAAAGACAACTTGTAAGAAGAAAACCTGGAGCTTCTAGTTAGAAGACAAAGGACTATTCAATCAAGGCAGGGCCAAAGCAGGAAACTTTCTAAAATGGAACAAGCAGCAGAAGCAGAGCAGTTTTGCAGAAGAAATTCCCCTCCCAGCACTTGGCTTAAGGAAAAAGCCTGATGTTTCTATGAGAGACTTGAGTTCATGTCTACTATTGGGTACCAGACATCTGAACATTTAGACTATTGGCTTTCCAGGCTCACACTATTCAAACCGGAAAGTGAAACTACTCTAAAAGCTAGAGGCGATTGCAAGAAATGTTTCTGCTCACACCACGACTGCCGACCATGCATCATTCTTACCTTGCACCTGTCCAAAGGCCTTCCTCCGTCTGCGCTCTGGCAACTCTCACGCAAGCTCGGGCAGGGATGGAGGCTCTTGCCACAAGTAGCCCAAGCCTGGAGATATTCCTCATCCTGATCTTCCACTGCTGACATCTAGGAATTCCCTGGAGCTGCAAACACTTGCCTTTGCTGCTCGAGGATCTTCTCTAGCACCATGCCAAACCCCTTCTCCTATGGCAGTGCTGCAGCATCCTGCGAGCCATGGACTGGAACTGGCACCTTCAGCATAGTTGCTCCTGGGAAACATCCTTCAGCCATTCCCTTACTGCAATGAGCTGGACTCCTACACCTTTGCAAGGCTCTTCCTGGATAGGTGCATCCTCAGCAATGAGACGGTTCTGCTGAGAGCCACGGCTCTGAGGGAGCAGCCAGTCCTGCCCAAAGGCCTTCCTCCGTCACCAGTCCTGCAGCTCCCACGGAGGCACTGGGAGCCTTGGACACTCTTGCCACAAGTAGCCCAAGCGTCGAGATCTTCCTCATCCTGCTCCTCCACTGCTGACATCAGGGAATTCCCTGGAGCTCCCAACATCTGCCTTTCCTGCTCGAGGATCGTGTCTGGCAGCTCTCTGAGCCTCTTACACTTTGGAAGCGCAACAGCATCCTAGGAGTCATATACTGGCAACTGGCACCTCCAGGACACTTGCTGCTCCTAGGATGCTTTTCTCTGGGAAAATCTTCTTGCACACAACCTTGCTGCAGATTTTACTTCTAGGCCTTTTGTGGCCATCTGCATCCGCAGCCACAAGCAGCTTCTGATGATCGACATGGCTCTGGGAGAGCAGGGACTCCTGTCTGTGGACAAAGAAAACAAAGACAACTTGTAAGAAGAAAATCTGGAGCTTCTAGTTAGAAGAGAAAGGACTATTCAATCAAGGCAGAGCCAAGGGAGGAAACTTTCTAAAATGGAACAAGCAGCAGAAGCACAGCAGTATTGCAGAAGAAATTCCCCTCCCAGCACTTGGCTTAAGGAAAACGCCTGATGTTTCTGTGAGAGACATGAGTTCATGTCTACTATTGGGTACCAGACATCTGAACATTTAGACTATTGGCTTTCCAGGCTCACGCTATTCAAACCGGAAAGTGAAACTACTCTAACAGTAAGGATGATTGCAAGAAATGTTTCTGTTTACACCACGACTGCCGACCATGCATCATTCTTACCTTGCACCTGTCCAAAGGCCTTCCTCCGTCTGCGCTCCGGCAACTCTCACCCAGGCAAGGGCAGGGATAGAGGCTCTTGCCACAAGTAGCCCAAGCGTGGACATCTTCCTCATCCTGCTACTCTACTGCTGACGTCAGGGTATTCCCTGGAGCTGCAAACACCTGCCTTTGCTGCTCGAGGACCTTCTCTAGCATCATGCCAAACCCCTTCTCCTATGGCAGTGCTGCAGCATCCTGCGAGCCATGGACTGGAACTGGCACCTTCAGCATAGTTGCTCCTGGGAAACATCATTCAGCCATTCCCTTACTGCAATGAGCTGGACTCCTACTCCTTTGCAAGGCTCTTCCTGGACAGGTGCATCCTCAGCAATGAGACGGTTCTGCTGAGAGCCATGGCTCTGAGGGAGGAGCCAGTCCTGTCCAAAGGCCTTCCTCT
The DNA here is from genome assembly GCF_041296385.1 of Aphelocoma coerulescens. NCBI lineage: Eukaryota > Metazoa > Chordata > Aves > Passeriformes > Corvidae > Aphelocoma > Aphelocoma coerulescens. The sequence goes on from NW_027183894.1 coordinate 1,620,412, forward strand.
GACTCCACTCCTGCAGCTCTCACGGAGGCACTGGGAGCCTTGGACACTCTTGCCACAAGTAGCCCAAGCGTGGACATCTTCCTCATCCTGCTCCTCCACTGCTGACGTCAGGGAATTCCCTGGAGCTCCTAAAATCTGCCTTTCCTGCTGGAGGATCGTGTCTGGCAGCTCTCTGATCCTCTTCGCCTTTGGCAGCGCCACAGCATCCTGAGAGTCATATACTGGAAACTGGCAGCTACATGACACTTGCCGCTCCTAGGATGCTTTTCTCTGGGAAAATCTTCTTGGACACGACATTGCTCCAGTTTTTACTTCTAGGCCTTTCGTGGCCATCTGCATCCGCAGCCACAAGCAGCTTCTGATGATCGACATGGCTCTGGGAAAACAGGGACTCCTGTCTGTGGACAAAGAAAACAAAGACAACTTGTAAGAAGAAAACCTGGAGCTTCTAGATAGAAGACAAAGGACTATTCAATCAAGGCAGGGCCAAGGGAGGAAACTTTCTAAAATGGAACAAGCAGCAGAAGCACAGTAGTTTTGCAGAAGAAATTCCCTTCCCAGCACTTGGCTTAAGGAAAAAACCTCATGTTTCTATGAGAGACTTGAGTTCATGTCTACTACTGGGTACCAGACATCTGAACATTTAGACTATTGGCTTTCCAGGCTCACGCTATTCAAACCTGAAAGTGAAACTACTCTAACAGTAAGGATGATTGCAAGAAATGTTTCTGTTTACACCACGACTGCCGACCATGCATCATTCTTACCTTGCACCTGTCCAAAGGCCTTCCTCCATCTGCGCTCCAGCAACTCTCACTCAGGCAAGGGCAGGGATGGAGGCTCTTGCCACAAGTAGCCCAAGCGTGGACATCTTCCTCATCCTGCTACTCCACTGCTGACGTCAGGGTATTCCCTGGAGCTGCAAACACCTGCCTTTGCTGCTCGAGGATCTTCTCTAGCACCATGCAAAACCCCTTCTCCTATGGCAGTGCTGCAGCATCCTGCGAGCCACGGACTGGAACTGGCACCTCCAGCAAAGTTGCTCCTGGGAAACATCCCTCAGCCATTCCCTTACTGCAATGAGCTGGACTCCTACTCCTCTGCAATGCTCTTCCTGGACAGGTGCATCCTCAGCAATGAGACAGTTCTGCTGAGAGCCACAGCTCTGAGGAAGCAGCCAGTCCTGCCCAATGGTTGTCCTCTGTCACCAGTCCTGCAGCTCCCACGGAGGCACTGGGAGCCTTGGACACTCTTGCCACAAGTAGCCCAAGCGTGGACATCTTCCTCATCCTGCTCCTCCACTGCTGACGTCAGGGAATTCCCTGGTGCTCCCAACATCTGCCTTTCCTGCTGGAGGATCGTGTCTGGCAGATCTCTGAGCCTCTTTGCCTTTGGCAGCGCCAGAGCATCCTAGGAGTCATATACTGGCAACTGGCACCTCCAGGACACTTGCTGCTCCTAGGATGCTTTCCTCTAGGAAAAACTTCTTGCACACGTCCTTGCTCCAGTTTTTACTCCTAGGCCATCTGCATTCTCAGCCACAAGAAGCTTCTGATGATCGACATGGCTCTGGGAGAGCAGGGACTCCTGTCTGTGGACAAAGAAAACAAAGACAACTTGTAAGATTAAAACCTGGAGCTTCTAGTTAGAAGAGAAAGGACAATTCAATCAAGGCAGGGCCAAAGCAGGAAACTTTCTAAAATGGAACAAGCAGCAGAAGCACAGTAGTTTTGCAGAAGAAATTCCCCTCCCCGCACTTGGCTTAAGGAAAAAGCCTGATGTTTCTATGAGAGACTTGAGTTCATGTCTACTATTGGATAGCAGACATCTGAACATTTAGACTACTGGCTTTCCAGGCTCACGCAATTCAAACCGGAATGTCAAACTATTTCAAAAGCTAGAGATGCTTCGAAGAAATGTTTCTGTATTCACCACAACTGGGGACCATGCATCATTCTTACCTTGCACCTGTCCAAAGGCCTTCCTCCGTCTCCAGTCCTGCCGCTCTCACGGAGGCACTGGGAGCCTTGGACACTCTTGCCACAAGTAGCCCAAGCGTGGACATCTTCCTCATCCTGCTCCTCCACTGCTGACGTCAGGGAATTCCCTGGAGCTCCAAACATCTGCCTTTCCAGCTGGAGGATCATGTCTGGCAGCTCTCTGAGCCTCTTCACCTTTGGCAGCGCCACAGCATCCTAGGAGTCATATACTGGCAACTGGCACCTCCAGGACACTTGCTGCTCCTAGGATGCTTTTCTCTGGGAAAATCTTCTTGCACACGACATTGCTGCCGATTTTACTTCTAGGTCTTTCGTGGCCATCTGCATCCTCAGCCACAAGCAGGTTCTGATGATCAACAGGGCTCTGGGAGAGCAGGGACTCCTGTCTGTGGACAAAGAAAACAAAGACAACTTGTAAGAAGAAAACCTGGAGCTTCTAGTTAGAAGACAAAGGACTATTCAATCAAGGCAGGGCCAAAGCAGGAAACTTTCTAAAATGGAACAAGCAGCAGAAGCAGAGCAGTTTTGCAGAAGAAATTCCCCTCCCAGCACTTGGCTTAAGGAAAAAGCCTGATGTTTCTATGAGAGACTTGAGTTCATGTCTACTATTGGGTACCAGACATCTGAACATTTAGACTATTGGCTTTCCAGGCTCACACTATTCAAACCGGAAAGTGAAACTACTCTAAAAGCTAGAGGCGATTGCAAGAAATGTTTCTGCTCGCACCACGACTGCCGACCATGCATCATTCTTACCTTGCACCTGTCCAAAGGCCTTCCTCCGTCTGCGCTCTGGCAACTCTCACCCAAGCTCGGGCAGGGATGGAGGCTCTTGCCACAAGTAGCCCAAGCCTGGAGATATTCCTCATCCTGATCTTCCACTGCTGACATCTAGGAATTCCCTGGAGCTGCAAACACCTGCCTTTGCTGCTCGAGGATCTTCTCTAGCACCATGCCAAATGCCTTCTCCTATGGCAGTGCTGCAGCATCCTGCGAGCCATGGACTGGAACTGGCACCTTCAGCATAGTTGCTCCTGGGAAACATCCTTCAGCCATTCCCTTGCTGCAATGAGCTGGACTCCTACTCCTTTGCAAGGCTCTTCCTGGATAGGTGCATCCTCAGCAATGAGACGGTTCTGCTGAGAGCCACGGCTCTGAGGGAGCAGCCAGTCCTGCCCAAAGGCCTTCCTCCGTCTCCACTCCTGCAGCTCCCACGGAGGCACTGGGAGCCTTGGACACGCTTGCCACAAGTAGCCCAAGCGTCGAGATTTTCCTCATCTTGCTCCTCCACTGCTGACATCAGGGAATTCCCTGGAGCTCCCAACATCTGCCTTTCCTGCTCGAGGATCGTGTCTGGCAGCTCTCTGAGCCTCTTACACTTTGGAAGCGCAACAGCATCCTAGGAGTCATATACTGGCAACTGGCACCTCCAGGACACTTGCTGCTCCTAGGATGCTTTTCTCTGGGAAAATCTTCTTGCACACAACCTTGCTGCAGATTTTACTTCTAGGCCTTTTGTGGCCATCTGCATCCGCAGCCACAAGCAGCTTCTGATGATCGACATGGCTCTGGGAGAGCAGGGACTCCTGTCTGTGGACAAAGAAAACAAAGACAACTTGTAAGAAGAAAACCTGGAGCTTCTAGTTAGAAGAGAAAGGACTATTCAATCAAGGCAGAGCCAAGGGAGGAAACTTTCTAAAATGGAACAAGCAGCAGAAGCACAGCAGTATTGCAGAAGAAATTCCCCTCCCAGCACTTGGCTTAAGGAAAACGCCTGATGTTTCTGTGAGAGACATGAGTTCATGTCTACTATTGGGTACCAGACATCTGAACATTTAGACTATTGGCTTTCCAGGCTCACGCTATTCAAACCGGAAAGTGAAACTACTCTAACAGTAAGGATGATTGCAAGAAATGTTTCTGTTTACACCACGACTGCCGACCATCCATCATTCTTACCTTGCACCTGTCCAAAGGCCTTCCTCCGTCTGCGCTCCGGCAACTCTCACCCAGGCAAGGGCAGGGATAGAGGCTCTTGCCACAAGTAGCCCAAGCGTGGACATCTTCCTCATCCTGCTACTCTACTGCTGACGTCAGGGTATTCCCTGGAGCTGCAAACACCTGCCTTTGCTGCTCGAGGACCTTCTCTAGCATCATGCCAAACCCCTTCTCCTATGGCAGTGCTGCAGCATCCTGCGAGCCATGGACTGGAACTGGCACCTTCAGCATAGTTGCTCCTGGGAAACATCATTCAGCCATTCCCTTACTGCAATGAGCTGGACTCCTACTCCTCTGCAAGGCTCTTCCTGGACAGGTGCATCCTCAGCAATGAGACGGTTCTGCTCAGAGCCATGGCTCTGAGGGAGGAGCCAGTCCTGTCCAAAGGCCTTCCTCTGACTCCACTCCTGCAGCTCTCACGGAGGCACTGGGAGCCTTGGACACTCTTGCCACAAGTAGCCCAAGCGTGGACATCTTCCTCATCCTGCTCCTCCACTGCTGACATCAGGGAATTCCCTGGAGCTCCTAAAATCTGCCTTTCCTGCTCGAGGATCGTGTCTGGCAGCTCTCTGAGCCTCTTTGCCTTTGGCAGCGCCACAGCATCCTAGGAGTCATATACTGGCAACTGGCACCTCCAGGACACTTGCTGCTCCTAGGATGCTTTTCTCTGGGAAAATCTTCTTGGACACGACACTGCTCCAGTTTTTACTTCTAGGCCTTTCGTGGCCATCTGCATTCTCAGCCACAAGCAGGTTCTGATGATCAACATGGCACTGGGAGAGCAGGGACCCCTGTCTGTGGACAAAGAAAACAAAGACAACTTGTAAGAAGAAAACCTGGAGCTTCTAGTTAGAAGAGAACGGACTATTCAATCAAGGCAGGGCCAAGGGAGGAAACTTTCTAAAATGGAACAAGCAGCAGAAGCACAGTAGTTTTGCAGAAGAAATTCCCCTCCCCGCACTTGGCTTAAGGAAAAAACCTCATGTTTCTATGAGAGACTTGAGTTCATGTCTACTACTGGGTACCAGACATCTGAACATTTAGACTATTGCCTTTCCAGGCTCACGCTATTCAAACCGGAAAGTGAAACTACTCTAACAGTAAGGATGATTGCAAGAAATGTTTCTGCTCGCACCACGACTGCCGACCATGCATCATTCTTACCTTGCACCTGTCCAAAGGCCTTCCTGCGTCTGCGCTCCAGCAACTCTCACCCAGGCAAGGGCAACGATGGAGGCTCTTGCCACAAGTAGCCCAAGCGTAGACATCTTCCTCATCCTGCTACTCCACTGCTGACGTCAGGGTATTCCCTGGAGCTGCAAACACCTGCCTTTGCTGCTCGAGGACCTTCTCTAGCACCATGCCAAACCCCTTCTCCTATGGCAGTGCTGCAGCATCCTGCGAGCCATGGACTGGAACTGGCAGCTTCAGCATAGTTGCTCCTGGGAAACATCCTTCAGCCATTCCCTTACTGCAATGAGCTGGACTCCTACTCCTTTGCAAGGCTCTTCCTGGACAGGTGCATCCTCAGCAATGAGACGGTTCTGCTGAGAGCCATGGCTCTGAGGGAGCAGCGAGTCCTGTCCAAAGGCCTTCCTCTGACTCCACTCCTGCAGCTCCCACGGAGGCACTGGGAGCCTTGGACACTCTTGCCACAAGTAGCCCAAGCGTCGAGATCTTCCTCATCCTGCTCCTCCACTGCTGACATCAGGGAATTCCCTGGAGCTCCTAAAATCTGCCTTTCCTGCTCGAGGATCGTGTCTGGCAGCTCTCTGAGCCTCTTCGCCTTTGGCAGCGCCACAGCATCCTGAGAGTCATATACTGGAAACTGGCAGCTACAGGACACTTGCTGCTCCTAGGATGCTTTTCTCTGGGAAAATCTTCTTGGACACGACATTGCTCCAGTTTTTACTTCTAGGCCTTTCGTGGCCATCTGCATCCGCAGCCACAAGCAGCTTCTGATGATCGACATGGCTCTGGGAAAACAGGGACTCCTGTCTGTGGACAAAGAAAACAAAGACAACTTGTAAGAAGAAAACCTGGAGCTTCTAGATAGAAGACAAAGGACTATTCAATCAAGGCAGGGCCAAGGGAGGAAACTTTCTAAAATGGAACAAGCAGCAGAAGCACAGTAGTTTTGCAGAAGAAATTCCCTTCCCAGCACTTGGCTTAAGGAAAAAACCTCATGTTTCTATGAGAGACTTGAGTTCATGTCTACTACTGGGTACCAGACATCTGAACATTTAGACTATTGGCTTTCCAGGCTCACGCTATTCAAACCTGAAAGTGAAACTACTCTAACAGTAAGGATGATTGCAAGAAATGTTTCTGTTTACACCACGACTGCCGACCATGCATCATTCTTACCTTGCACCTGTCCAAAGGCCTTCCTCCATCTGCGCTCCAGCAACTCTCACTCAGGCAAGGGCAGGGATGGAGGCTCTTGCCACAAGTAGCCCAAGCGTGGACATCTTCCTCATCCTGCTACTCCACTGCTGACGTCAGGGTATTCCCTGGAGCTGCAAACACCTGCCTTTGCTGCTCGAGGATCTTCTCTAGCACCATGCAAAACCCCTTCTCCTATGGCAGTGCTGCAGCATCCTGCGAGCCACGGACTGGAACTGGCACCTCCAGCAAAGTTGCTCCTGGGAAACATCCCTCAGCCATTCCCTTACTGCAATGAGCTGGACTCCTACTCCTCTGCAATGCTCTTCCTGGACAGGTGCATCCTCAGCAATGAGACAGTTCTGCTGAGAGCCACAGCTCTGAGGAAGCAGCCAGTCCTGCCCAATGGTTGTCCTCTGTCACCAGTCCTGCAGCTCCCACGGAGGCACTGGGAGCCTTGGACACTCTTGCCACAAGTAGCCCAAGCGTGGACATCTTCCTCATCCTGCTCCTCCACTGCTGACGTCAGGGAATTCCCTGGTGCTCCCAACATCTGCCTTTCCTGCTGGAGGATCGTGTCTGGCAGATCTCTGAGATTCTTTGCCTTTGGCAGCGCCAGAGCATCCTAGGAGTCATATACTGGAAACTGGCACCTCCAGGACACTTGCTGCTCCTAGGATGCTTTCCTCTAGGAAAAACTTCTTGCACACGTCCTTGCTCCAGTTTTTACTCTTAGGCCTTTCGTGGCCATCTGCATTCTCAGCCACAAGCAGCTTCTGATGATCGACATGGCTCTGGGAGAGCAGGGACTCCTGTCTGTGGACAAAGAAAACAAAGACAACTTGTAAGAAGAAAACCTGGAGCTTCTAGATAGAAGAGAAAGGACTATTCAATCAAGGCAGGGCCAAAGCAGGAAACTTTCTAAAATGGAACAAGCAGCAGAAGCACAGTAGTTTTGCAGAAGAAATTCCCCTCCCAGCACTTGGCTTAAGGAAAAAGCCTGATGTTTCTATGAGAGACTTGAGTTCATGTCTACTATTGGGTACCAGACATCTGAACATTTAGACTATTGGCTTTCCAGGCTCACGCTATTCAAACCGGAATGTCAAACTACTCTAACAGTAGGGATGATTGCAAGAAATGTTTCTGTTTACACCACGACTGCCGACCATGCATCATTCTTACCTTGCACCTGTCCAAAGGCCTTCCTCCGTCTCCAGTCCTGCCGCTCTCACGGAGGCACGGGGAGCCTTGGACACTCTTGCCACAAGTAGCCCAAGCGTGGACATCTTCCTCATCCTGCTCCTCCACTGCTGACGTCAGGGAATTCCCTGGAGCTCCAAACATCTGCCTTTCCAGCTGGAGGATCATGTCTGGCAGCTCTCTGAGCCTCTTCACCTTTGGCAGCGCCACAGCATCCTAGGAGTCATATACTGGCAACTGGCACCTCCAGGACACTTGCTGCTCCTAGGATGCTTTTCTCTGGGAAAATCTTCTTGCACACGACATTGCTGCCGATTTTACTTCTAGGCCTTTCGTGGCCATCTGCATCCTCAGCCACAAGCAGGTTCTGATGATCAACAGGGCTCTGGGAGAGCAGGGACTCCTGTCTGTGGACAAAGAAAACAAAGACAACTTGTAAGAAGAAAACCTGGAGCTTCTAGATAGAAGAGAAAGGACTATTCAATCAAGGCAGGGCCAAAGCAGGAAACTTTCTAAAATGGAACAAGCAGCAGAAGCACAGTAGTTTTGCAGAAGAAATTCCCCTCCCAGCACTTGGCTTAAGGAAAAAGTCTGATGTTTCTATGAGAGACTTGAGTTCATGTCTACTATTGGATAGCAGACATCTGAACATTTAGACTACTGGCTTTCCAGGCTCACGCAATTCAAACCGGAATGTCAAACTATTTCAAAAGCTAGAGATGCTTGGAAGAAATGTTTCTGTACTCACCACAACTGGGGACCATGCATCATTCTTACCTTGCACCTGTCCAAAGGCCTTCCTCCGTCTCCAGTCCTGCCGCTCTCACGGAGGCACTGGGAGCCTCGGACACTCTTGCCACAAGTAGCCCAAGCGGGGACATCTTCCTCATCCTGCTCCTCCACTGCTGACGTCAAGGAATTCCCTGGAGCTCCCAACATCTGCCTTTCCAGCTGGAGGATCATGTCTGGCAGCTCTCAGAGCCTCTTCAACTTTGGCAGCGCCACAGCATCCTAGGAGTCATATACTGGCAACTGGCACCTCCAGGACACTTGCTGCTCCTAGGATGCTTTTCTCTGGGAAAATCTTCTTGCATACAACCTTGCTCCAGTTTTTACTTCTAGGCCTTTCGTGGCCATCTGCATTCTCAGCCACAAGCAGGTTCTGATGATCAACAGGGCTCTGGGAGAGCAGGGACTCCTGTCTGTGGACAAAGAAAACAAAGACAACTTGTAAGAAGAAAACCTGGAGCTTCTAGATAGAAGACAAAGGACTATTCAATCAAGGCAGGGCCAAGGGAGGAAACTTTCTAAAATGGAACAAGCAGCAGAAGCACAGTACTTTTGCAGAAGAAATTCCCTTCCCAGCACTTGGCTTAAGGAAAAAACCTCATGTTTCTATGAGAGACTTGAGTTCATGTCTACTACTGGGTACCAGACATCTGAACATTTAGACTATTGGCTTTCCAGGCTCACGCTATTCAAACCGGAAAGTGAAACTACTCTAACAGTAAGGATGATTGCAAGAAATGTTTCTGTTTACACCACGACTGCCGACCATGCATCATTCTTACCTTGCACCTGTCCAAAGGCCTTCCTCCATCTGCGCTCCAGCAACTCTCACTCAGGCAAGGGCAGGGATGGAGGCTCTTGCCACAAGTAGCCCAAGCGTGGACATCTTCCTCATCCTGCTACTCCACTGCTGACGTCAGGGTATTCCCTGGAGCTGCAAACACCTGCCTTTGCTGCTCGAGGATCTTCTCTAGCACCATGCAAAACCCCTTCTCCTATGGCAGTGCTGCAGCATCCTGCGAGCCACGGACTGGAACTGGCACCTCCAGCAAAGTTGCTCCTGGGAAACATCCCTCAGCCATTCCCTTACTGCAATGAGCTGGACTCCTACTCCTCTGCAATGCTCTTCCTGGACAGGTGCATCCTCAGCAATGAGACAGTTCTGCTGAGAGCCACAGCTCTGAGGAAGCAGCCAGTCCTGCCCAATGGTTGTCCTCTGTCACCAGTCCTGCAGCTCCCACGGAGGCACTGGGAGCCTTGGACACTCTTGCCACAAGTAGCCCAAGCGTGGACATCTTCCTCATCCTGCTCCTCCACTGCTGACGTCAGGGAATTCCCTGGTGCTCCCAACATCTGCCTTTCCTGCTGGAGGATCGTGTCTGGCAGATCTCTGAGCCTCTTCGCCTTTGGCAGCGCCAGAGCATCCTAGGAGTCATATACTGGCAACTGGCACCTCCAGGACACTTGCTGCTCCTAGGATGCTTTCCTCTAGGAAAAACTTCTTGCACACGTCCTTGCTCCAGTTTTTACTCCTAGGCCATCTGCATTCTCAGCCACAAGAAGCTTCTGATGATCGACATGGCTCTGGGAGAGCAGGGACTCCTGTCTGTGGACAAAGAAAACAAAGACAACTTGTAAGATTAAAACCTGGAGCTTCTAGTTAGAAGAGAAAGGACAATTCAATCAAGGCAGGGCCAAAGCAGGAAACTTTCTAAAATGGAACAAGCAGCAGAAGCACAGTAGTTTTGCAGAAGAAATTCCCCTCCCCGCACTTGGCTTAAGGAAAAAGCCTGATGTTTCTATGAGAGACTTGAGTTCATGTCTACTATTGGATAGCAGACATCTGAACATTTAGACTACTGGCTTTCCAGGCTCACGCAATTCAAACCGGAATGTCAAACTATTTCAAAAGCTAGAGATGCTTCGAAGAAATGTTTCTGTATTCACCACAACTGGGGACCATGCATCATTCTTACCTTGCACCTGTCCAAAGGCCTTCCTCCGTCTCCAGTCCTGCCGCTCTCACGGAGGCACTGGGAGCCTTGGACACTCTTGCCACAAGTAGCCCAAGCGTGGACATCTTCCTCATCCTGCTCCTCCACTGCTGACGTCAGGGAATTCCCTGGAGCTCCAAACATCTGCCTTTCCAGCTGGAGGATCATGTCTGGCAGCTCTCTGAGCCTCTTCACCTTTGGCAGCGCCACAGCATCCTAGGAGTCATATACTGGCAACTGGCACCTCCAGGACACTTGCTGCTCCTAGGATGCTTTTCTCTGGGAAAATCTTCTTGCACACGACATTGCTGCCGATTTTACTTCTAGGCCTTTCGTGGCCATCTGCATCCTCAGCCACAAGCAGGTTCTGATGATCAACAGGGCTCTGGGAGAGCAGGGACTCCTGTCTGTGGACAAAGAAAACAAAGACAACTTGTAAGAAGAAAACCTGGAGCTTCTAGTTAGAAGACAAAGGACTATTCAATCAAGGCAGGGCCAAAGCAGGAAACTTTCTAAAATGGAACAAGCAGCAGAAGCAGAGCAGTTTTGCAGAAGAAATTCCCCTCCCAGCACTTGGCTTAAGGAAAAAGCCTGATGTTTCTATGAGAGACTTGAGTTCATGTCTACTATTGGGTACCAGACATCTGAACATTTAGACTATTGGCTTTCCAGGCTCACACTATTCAAACCGGAAAGTGAAACTACTCTAAAAGCTAGAGGCGATTGCAAGAAATGTTTCTGCTCGCACCACGACTGCCGACCATGCATCATTCTTACCTTGCACCTGTCCAAAGGCCTTCCTCCGTCTGCGCTCTGGCAACTCTCACCCAAGCTCGGGCAGGGATGGAGGCTCTTGCCACAAGTAGCCCAAGCCTGGAGATATTCCTCATCCTGATCTTCCACTGCTGACATCTAGGAATTCCCTGGAGCTGCAAACACCTGCCTTTGCTGCTCGAGGATCTTCTCTAGCACCATGCCAAACCCCTTCTCCTATGGCAGTGCTGCAGCATCCTGCGAGCCATGGACTGGAACTGGCACCTTCAGCATAGTTGCTCCTGGGAAACATCCTTCAGCCATTCCCTTGCTGCAATGAGCTGGACTCCTACTCCTTTGCAAGGCTCTTCCTGGATAGGTGCATCCTCAGCAATGAGACGGTTCTGCTGAGAGCCACGGCTCTGAGGGAGCAGCCAGTCCTGCCCAAAGGCCTTCCTCCGTCTCCACTCCTGCAGCTCCCACGGAGGCACTGGGAGCCTTGGACACGCTTGCCACAAGTAGCCCAAGCGTCGAGATCTTCCTCATCCTGCTCCTCCACTGCTGACATCAGGGAATTCCCTGGAGCTCCCAACATCTGCCTTTCCTGCTCGAGGATCGTGTCTGGCAGCTCTCTGAGCCTCTTACACTTTGGAAGCGCAACAGCATCCTAGGAGTCATATACTGGCAACTGGCACCTCCAGGACACTTGCTGCTCCTAGGATGCTTTTCTCTGGGAAAATCTTCTTGCACACAACCTTGCTGCAGATTTTACTTCTAGGCCTTTTGTGGCCATCTGCATCCGCAGCCACAAGCAGCTTCTGATGATCGACATGGCTCTGGGAGAGCAGGGACTCCTGTCTGTGGACAAAGAAAACAAAGACAACTTGTAAGAAGAAAACCTGGAGCTTCTAGTTAGAAGAGAAAGGACTATTCAATCAAGGCAGAGCCAAGGGAGGAAACTTTCTAAAATGGAACAAGCAGCAGAAGCACAGCAGTATTGCAGAAGAAATTCCCCTCCCAGCACTTGGCTTAAGGAAAACGCCTGATGATTCTGTGACAGACATGAGTTCATGTCTACTATTGGGTACCAGACATCTGAACATTTAGACTATTGGCTTTCCAGGCTCACGCTATTCAAACCGGAAAGTGAAACTACTCTAACAGTAAGGATGATTGCAAGAAATGTTTCTGTTTACACCACGACTGCCGACCATCCATCATTCTTACCTTGCACCTGTCCAAAGGCCTTCCTCCGTCTGCGCTCCGGCAACTCTCACCCAGGCAAGGGCAGGGATAGAGGCTCTTGCCACAAGTAGCCCAAGCATGGACATCTTCCTCATCCTGCTACTCTACTGCTGACGTCAGGGTATTCCCTGGAGCTGCAAACACCTGCCTTTGCTGCTCGAGGACCTTCTCTAGCACCATGCCAAACCCCTTCTCCTATGGCAGTGCTGCAGCATCCTGCGAGCCATGGACTGGAACTGGCACCTTCAGCATAGTTGCTCCTGGGAAACATCATTCAGCCATTCCCTTACTGCAATGAGCTGGACTCCTACTCCTCTGCAAGGCTCTTCCTGGACAGGTGCATCCTCAGCAATGAGACGGTTCTGCTGAGAGCCATGGCTCTGAGGGAGGAGCCAGTCCTGTCCAAAGGCCTTCCTCTGACTCCACTCCTGCAGCTCTCACGGAGGCACTGGGAGCCTTGGACACTCTTGCCACAAGTAGCCCAAGCGTGGACATCTTCCTCATCCTGCTCCTCCACTGCTGACGTCAGGGAATTCCCTGGAGCTCCTAAAATCTGCCTTTCCTGCTCGAGGATCGTGTCTGGCAGCTCTCTGAGCCTCTTTGCCTTTGGCAGCGCCACAGCATCCTAGGAGTCATATACTGGCAACTGGCACCTCCAGGACACTTGCTGCTCCTAGGATGCTTTTCTCTGGGAAAATCTTCTTGGACACGACACTGCTCCAGTTTTTACTTCTAGGCCTTTCGTGGCCATCTGCATTCTCAGCCACAAGCAGGTTCTGATGATCAACATGGCACTGGGAGAGCAGGGACCCCTGTCTGTGGACAAAGAAAACAAAGACAACTTGTAAGAAGAAAACCTGGAGCTTCTAGTTAGAAGAGAACGGACTATTCAATCAAGGCAGGGCCAAGGGAGGAAACTTTCTAAAATGGAACAAGCAGCAGAAGCACAGTAGTTTTGCAGAAGAAATTCCCTTCCCAGCACTTGGCTTAAGGAAAAAACCTCATGTTTCTATGAGAGACTTGAGTTCATGTCTACTACTGGGTACCAGACATCTGAACATTTAGACTATTGCCTTTCCAGGCTCACGCTATTCAAACCGGAAAGTGAAACTACTCTAACAGTAAGGATGATTGCAAGAAATGTTTCTGCTCGCACCACGACTGCCGACCATGCATCATTCTTACCTTGCACCTGTCCAAAGGCCTTCCTCCGTCTGCGCTCCGGCAACTCTCACCCAGGCAAGGGCAACGATGGAGGCTCTTGCCACAAGTAGCCCAAGCGTGGACATCTTCCTCATCCTGCTACTCCACTGCTGACGTCAGGGTATTCCCTGGAGCTGCAAACACCTGCCTTTGCTGCTCGAGGACCTTCTCTAGCACCATGCCAAACCCCTTCTCCTATGGCAGTGCTGCAGCATCCTGCGAGCCATGGACTGGAACTGGCAGCTTCAGCATAGTTGCTCCTGGGAAACATCCTTCAGCCATTCCCTTACTGCAATGAGCTGGACTCCTACTCCTTTGCAAGGCTCTTCCTGGACAGGTGCATCCTCAGCAATGAGACGGTTCTGCTGAGAGCCATGGCTCTGAGGGAGCAGCGAGTCCTGTCCAAAGGCCTTCCTCTGACTCCACTCCTGCAGCTCCCACGGAGGCACTGGGAGCCTTGGACACTCTTGCCACAAGTAGCCCAAGCGTCGAGATCTTCCTCATCCTGCTCCTCCACTGCTGACATCAGGGAATTCCCTGGAGCTCCTAAAATCTGCCTTTCCTGCTCGAGGATCGTGTCTGGCAGCTCTCTGAGCCTCTTCGCCTTTGGCAGCGCCACAGCATCCTGAGAGTCATATACTGGAAACTGGCAGCTACAGGACACTTGCTGCTCCTAGGATGCTTTTCTCTGGGAAAATCTTCTTGGACACGACATTGCTCCAGTTTTTACTTCTAGGCCTTTCGTGGCCATCTGCATCCGCAGCCACAAGCAGCTTCTGATGATCGACATGGCTCTGGGAAAACAGGGACTCCTGTCTGTGGACAAAGAAAACAAAGACAACTTGTAAGAAGAAAACCTGGAGCTTCTAGATAGAAGACAAAGGACTATTCAATCAAGGCAGGGCCAAGGGAGGAAACTTTCTAAAATGGAACAAGCAGCAGAAGCACAGTAGTTTTGCAGAAGAAATTCCCTTCCCAGCACTTGGCTTAAGGAAAAAACCTCATGTTTCTATGAGAGACTTGAGTTCATGTCTACTACTGGGTACCAGACATCTGAACATTTAGACTATTGGCTTTCCAGGCTCACGCTATTCAAACCTGAAAGTGAAACTACTCTAACAGTAAGGATGATTGCAAGAAATGTTTCTGTTTACACCACGACTGCCGACCATCCATCATTCTTACCTTGCACCTGTCCAAAGGCCTTCCTCCATCTGCGCTCCAGCAACTCTCACTCAGGCAAGGGCAGGGATGGAGGCTCTTGCCACAAGTAGCCCAAGCGTGGACATCTTCCTCATCCTGCTACTCCACTGCTGACGTCAGGGTATTCCCTGGAGCTGCAAACACCTGCCTTTGCTGCTCGAGGATCTTCTCTAGCACCATGCAAAACCCCTTCTCCTATGGCAGTGCTGCAGCATCCTGCGAGCCACGGACTGGAACTGGCACCTCCAGCAAAGTTGCTCCTGGGAAACATCCCTCAGCCATTCCCTTACTGCAATGAGCTGGACTCCTACTCCTCTGCAATGCTCTTCCTGGACAGGTGCATCCTCAGCAATGAGACAGTTCTGCTGAGAGCCACAGCTCTGAGGAAGCAGCCAGTCCTGCCCAATGGTTGTCCTCTGTCACCAGTCCTGCAGCTCCCACGGAGGCACTGGGAGCCTTGGACACTCTTGCCACAAGTAGCCCAAGCGTGGACATCTTCCTCATCCTGCTCCTCCACTGCTGACGTCAGGGAATTCCCTGGTGCTCCCAACATCTGCCTTTCCTGCTGGAGGATCGTGTCTGGCAGATCTCTGAGATTCTTTGCCTTTGGCAGCGCCAGAGCATCCTAGGAGTCATATACTGGCAACTGGCACCTCCAGGACACTTGCTGCTCCTAGGATGCTTTTCTCTGGGAAAATCTTCTTGCACACGACATTGCTGCCGATTTTACTTCTAGGCCTTTCGTGGCCATCTGCATCCTCAGCCACAAGCAGGTTCTGATGATCAACAGGGCTCTGGGAGAGCAGGGACTCCTGTCTGTGGACAAAGAAAACAAAGACAACTTGTAAGAAGAAAACCTGGAGCTTCTAGTTAGAAGACAAAGGACTATTCAATCAAGGCAGGGCCAAAGCAGGAAACTTTCTAAAATGGAACAAGCAGCAGAAGCAGAGCAGTTTTGCAGAAGAAATTCCCCTCCCAGCACTTGGCTTAAGGAAAAAGCCTGATGTTTCTATGAGAGACTTGAGTTCATGTCTACTATTGGGTACCAGACATCTGAACATTTAGACTATTGGCTTTCCAGGCTCACACTATTCAAACCGGAAAGTGAAACTACTCTAAAAGCTAGAGGCGATTGCAAGAAATGTTTCTGCTCACACCACGACTGCCGACCATGCATCATTCTTACCTTGCACCTGTCCAAAGGCCTTCCTCTGTCTGCGCTCTGGCAACTCTCACGCAAGCTCGGGCAGGGATGGAGGCTCTTGCCACAAGTAGCCCAAGCCTGGAGATATTCCTCATCCTGATCTTCCACTGCTGACATCTAGGAATTCCCTGGAGCTGCAAACACTTGCCTTTGCTGCTCGAGGATCTTCTCTAGCACCATGCCAAACCCCTTCTCCTATGGCAGTGCTGCAGCATCCTGCGAGCCATGGACTGGAACTGGCACCTTCAGCATAGTTGCTCCTGGGAAACATCCTTCAGCCATTCCCTTACTGCAATGAGCTGGACTCCTACACCTTTGCAAGGCTCTTCCTGGATAGGTGCATCCTCAGCAATGAGACGGTTCTGCTGAGAGCCACGGCTCTGAGGGAGCAGCCAGTCCTGCCCAAAGGCCTTCCTCCGTCACCAGTCCTGCAGCTCCCACGGAGGCACTGGGAGCCTTGGACACTCTTGCCACAAGTAGCCCAAGCGTCGAGATCTTCCTCATCCTGCTCCTCCACTGCTGACATCAGGGAATTCCCTGGAGCTCCCAACATCTGCCTTTCCTGCTCGAGGATCGTGTCTGGCAGCTCTCTGAGCCTCTTACACTTTGGAAGCGCAACAGCATCCTAGGAGTCATATACTGGCAACTGGCACCTCCAGGACACTTGCTGCTCCTAGGATGCTTTTCTCTGGGAAAATCTTCTTGCACACAACCTTGCTGCAGATTTTACTTCTAGGCCTTTTGTGGCCATCTGCATCCGCAGCCACAAGCAGCTTCTGATGATCGACATGGCTCTGGGAGAGCAGGGACTCCTGTCTGTGGACAAAGAAAACAAAGACAACTTGTAAGAAGAAAATCTGGAGCTTCTAGTTAGAAGAGAAAGGACTATTCAATCAAGGCAGAGCCAAGGGAGGAAACTTTCTAAAATGGAACAAGCAGCAGAAGCACAGCAGTATTGCAGAAGAAATTCCCCTCCCAGCACTTGGCTTAAGGAAAACGCCTGATGTTTCTGTGAGAGACATGAGTTCATGTCTACTATTGGGTACCAGACATCTGAACATTTAGACTATTGGCTTTCCAGGCTCACGCTATTCAAACCGGAAAGTGAAACTACTCTAACAGTAAGGATGATTGCAAGAAATGTTTCTGTTTACACCACGACTGCCGACCATCCATCATTCTTACCTTGCACCTGTCCAAAGGCCTTCCTCCGTCTGCGCTCCGGCAACTCTCACCCAGGCAAGGGCAGGGATAGAGGCTCTTGCCACAAGTAGCCCAAGCGTGGACATCTTCCTCATCCTGCTACTCTACTGCTGACGTCAGGGTATTCCCTGGAGCTGCAAACACCTGCCTTTGCTGCTCGAGGACCTTCTCTAGCATCATGCCAAACCCCTTCTCCTATGGCAGTGCTGCAGCATCCTGCGAGCCATGGACTGGAACTGGCACCTTCAGCATAGTTGCTCCTGGGAAACATCATTCAGCCATTCCCTTACTGCAATGAGCTGGACTCCTACTCCTTTGCAAGGCTCTTCCTGGACAGGTGCATCCTCAGCAATGAGACGGTTCTGCTGAGAGCCATGGCTCTGAGGGAGGAGCCAGTCCTGTCCAAAGGCCTTCCTCTGACTCCACTCCTGCAGCTCTCACGGAGGCACTGGGAGCCTTGGACACTCTTGCCACAAGTAGCCCAAGCGTGGACATCTTCCTCATCCTGCTCCTCCACTGCTGACGTCAGGGAATTCCCTGGAGCTCCTAAAATCTGCCTTTCCTGCTGGAGGATCGTGTCTGGCAGCTCTCTGATCCTCTTCGCCTTTGGCAGCGCCACAGCATCCTGAGAGTCATATACTGGAAACTGGCAGCTACATGACACTTGCCGCTCCTAGGATGCTTTTCTCTGGGAAAATCTTCTTGGACACGACATTGCTCCAGTTTTTACTTCTAGGCCTTTCGTGGCCATCTGCATCCGCAGCCACAAGCAGCTTCTGATGATCGACATGGCTCTGGGAAAACAGGGACTCCTGTCTGTGGACAAAGAAAACAAAGACAACTTGTAAGAAGAAAACCTGGAGCTTCTAGATAGAAGACAAAGGACTATTCAATCAAGGCAGGGCCAAGGGAGGAAACTTTCTAAAATGGAACAAGCAGCAGAAGCACAGTAGTTTTGCAGAAGAAATTCCCTTCCCAGCACTTGGCTTAAGGAAAAAACCTCATGTTTCTATGAGAGACTTGAGTTCATGTCTACTACTGGGTACCAGACATCTGAACATTTAGACTATTGGCTTTCCAGGCTCACGCTATTCAAACCTGAAAGTGAAACTACTCTAACAGTAAGGATGATTGCAAGAAATGTTTCTGTTTACACCACGACTGCCGACCATGCATCATTCTTACCTTGCACCTGTCCAAAGGCCTTCCTCCATCTGCGCTCCAGCAACTCTCACTCAGGCAAGGGCAGGGATGGAGGCTCTTGCCACAAGTAGCCCAAGCGTGGACATCTTCCTCATCCTGCTACTCCACTGCTGACGTCAGGGTATTCCCTGGAGCTGCAAACACCTGCCTTTGCTGCTCGAGGATCTTCTCTAGCACCATGCAAAACCCCTTCTCCTATGGCAGTGCTGCAGCATCCTGCGAGCCACGGACTGGAACTGGCACCTCCAGCAAAGTTGCTCCTGGGAAACATCCCTCAGCCATTCCCTTACTGCAATGAGCTGGACTCCTACTCCTCTGCAATGCTCTTCCTGGACAGGTGCATCCTCAGCAATGAGACAGTTCTGCTGAGAGCCACAGCTCTGAGGAAGCAGCCAGTCCTGCCCAATGGTTGTCCTCTGTCACCAGTCCTGCAGCTCCCACGGAGGCACTGGGAGCCTTGGACACTCTTGCCACAAGTAGCCCAAGCGTGGACATCTTCCTCATCCTGCTCCTCCACTGCTGACGTCAGGGAATTCCCTGGTGCTCCCAACATCTGCCTTTCCTGCTGGAGGATCGTGTCTGGCAGATCTCTGAGCCTCTTTGCCTTTGGCAGCGCCAGAGCATCCTAGGAGTCATATACTGGCAACTGGCACCTCCAGGACACTTGCTGCTCCTAGGATGCTTTCCTCTAGGAAAAACTTCTTGCACACGTCCTTGCTCCAGTTTTTACTCCTAGGCCATCTGCATTCTCAGCCACAAGAAGCTTCTGATGATCGACATGGCTCTGGGAGAGCAGGGACTCCTGTCTGTGGACAAAGAAAACAAAGACAACTTGTAAGATTAAAACCTGGAGCTTCTAGTTAGAAGAGAAAGGACAATTCAATCAAGGCAGGGCCAAAGCAGGAAACTTTCTAAAATGGAACAAGCAGCAGAAGCACAGTAGTTTTGCAGAAGAAATTCCCCTCCCCGCACTTGGCTTAAGGAAAAAGCCTGATGTTTCTATGAGAGACTTGAGTTCATGTCTACTATTGGATAGCAGACATCTGAACATTTAGACTACTGGCTTTCCAGGCTCACGCAATTCAAACCGGAATGTCAAACTATTTCAAAAGCTAGAGATGCTTCGAAGAAATGTTTCTGTATTCACCACAACTGGGGACCATGCATCATTCTTACCTTGCACCTGTCCAAAGGCCTTCCTCCGTCTCCAGTCCTGCCGCTCTCACGGAGGCACTGGGAGCCTTGGACACTCTTGCCACAAGTAGCCCAAGCGTGGACATCTTCCTCATCCTGCTCCTCCACTGCTGACGTCAGGGAATTCCCTGGAGCTCCAAACATCTGCCTTTCCAGCTGGAGGATCATGTCTGGCAGCTCTCTGAGCCTCTTCACCTTTGGCAGCGCCACAGCATCCTAGGAGTCATATACTGGCAACTGGCACCTCCAGGACACTTGCTGCTCCTAGGATGCTTTTCTCTGGGAAAATCTTCTTGGACACGACATTGCTGCCGATTTTACTTCTAGGTCTTTCGTGGCCATCTGCATCCTCAGCCACAAGCAGGTTCTGATGATCAACAGGGCTCTGGGAGAGCAGGGACTCCTGTCTGTGGACAAAGAAAACAAAGACAACTTGTAAGAAGAAAACCTGGAGCTTCTAGTTAGAAGACAAAGGACTATTCAATCAAGGCAGGGCCAAAGCAGGAAACTTTCTAAAATGGAACAAGCAGCAGAAGCAGAGCAGTTTTGCAGAAGAAATTCCCCTCCCAGCACTTGGCTTAAGGAAAAAGCCTGATGTTTCTATGAGAGACTTGAGTTCATGTCTACTATTGGGTACCAGACATCTGAACATTTAGACTATTGGCTTTCCAGGCTCACACTATTCAAACCGGAAAGTGAAACTACTCTAAAAGCTAGAGGCGATTGCAAGAAATGTTTCTGCTCGCACCACGACTGCCGACCATGCATCATTCTTACCTTGCACCTGTCCAAAGGCCTTCCTCCGTCTGCGCTCTGGCAACTCTCACCCAAGCTCGGGCAGGGATGGAGGCTCTTGCCACAAGTAGCCCAAGCCTGGAGATATTCCTCATCCTGATCTTCCACTGCTGACATCTAGGAATTCCCTGGAGCTGCAAACACCTGCCTTTGCTGCTCGAGGATCTTCTCTAGCACCATGCCAAATGCCTTCTCCTATGGCAGTGCTGCAGCATCCTGCGAGCCATGGACTGGAACTGGCACCTTCAGCATAGTTGCTCCTGGGAAACATCCTTCAGCCATTCCCTTGCTGCAATGAGCTGGACTCCTACTCCTTTGCAAGGCTCTTCCTGGATAGGTGCATCCTCAGCAATGAGACGGTTCTGCTGAGAGCCACGGCTCTGAGGGAGCAGCCAGTCCTGCCCAAAGGCCTTCCTCCGTCTCCACTCCTGCAGCTCCCACGGAGGCACTGGGAGCCTTGGACACGCTTGCCACAAGTAGCCCAAGCGTCGAGATTTTCCTCATCCTGCTCCTCCACTGCTGACATCAGGGAATTCCCTGGAGCTCCCAACATCTGCCTTTCCTGCTCGAGGATCGTGTCTGGCAGCTCTCTGAGCCTCTTACACTTTGGAAGCGCAACAGCATCCTAGGAGTCATATACTGGCAACTGGCACCTCCAGGACACTTGCTGCTCCTAGGATGCTTTTCTCTGGGAAAATCTTCTTGCACACAACCTTGCTGCAGATTTTACTTCTAGGCTTTTTGTGGCCATCTGCATCCGCAGCCACAAGCAGCTTCTGATGATCGACATGGCTCTGGGAGAGCAGGGACTCCTGTCTGTGGACAAAGAAAACAAAGACAACTTGTAAGAAGAAAACCTGGAGCTTCTAGTTAGAAGAGAAAGGACTATTCAATCAAGGCAGAGCCAAGGGAGGAAACTTTCTAAAATGGAACAAGCAGCAGAAGCACAGCAGTATTGCAGAAGAAATTCCCCTCCCAGCACTTGGCTTAAGGAAAACGCCTGATGTTTCTGTGAGAGACATGAGTTCATGTCTACTATTGGGTACCAGACATCTGAACATTTAGACTATTGGCTTTCCAGGCTCACGCTATTCAAACCGGAAAGTGAAACTACTCTAACAGTAAGGATGATTGCAAGAAATGTTTCTGTTTACACCACGACTGCCGACCATCCATCATTCTTACCTTGCACCTGTCCAAAGGCCTTCCTCCGTCTGCGCTCCGGCAACTCTCACCCAGGCAAGGGCAGGGATAGAGGCTCTTGCCACAAGTAGCCCAAGCGTGGACATCTTCCTCATCCTGCTACTCTACTGCTGACGTCAGGGTATTCCCTGGAGCTGCAAACACCTGCCTTTGCTGCTCGAGGACCTTCTCTAGCATCATGCCAAACCCCTTCTCCTATGGCAGTGCTGCAGCATCCTGCGAGCCATGGACTGGAACTGGCACCTTCAGCATAGTTGCTCCTGGGAAACATCATTCAGCCATTCCCTTACTGCAATGAGCTGGACTCCTACTCCTCTGCAAGGCTCTTCCTGGACAGGTGCATCCTCAGCAATGAGACGGTTCTGCTCAGAGCCATGGCTCTGAGGGAGGAGCCAGTCCTGTCCAAAGGCCTTCCTCTGACTCCACTCCTGCAGCTCTCACGGAGGCACTGGGAGCCTTGGACACTCTTGCCACAAGTAGCCCAAGCGTGGACATCTTCCTCATCCTGCTCCTCCACTGCTGACATCAGGGAATTCCCTGGAGCTCCTAAAATCTGCCTTTCCTGCTCGAGGATCGTGTCTGGCAGCTCTCTGAGCCTCTTTGCCTTTGGCAGCGCCACAGCATCCTAGGAGTCATATACTGGCAACTGGCACCTCCAGGACACTTGCTGCTCCTAGGATGCTTTTCTCTGGGAAAATCTTCTTGGACACGACACTGCTCCAGTTTTTACTTCTAGGCCTTTCGTGGCCATCTGCATTCTCAGCCACAAGCAGGTTCTGATGATCAACATGGCACTGGGAGAGCAGGGACCCCTGTCTGTGGACAAAGAAAACAAAGACAACTTGTAAGAAGAAAACCTGGAGCTTCTAGTTAGAAGAGAACGGACTATTCAATCAAGGCAGGGCCAAGGGAGGAAACTTTCTAAAATGGAACAAGCAGCAGAAGCACAGTAGTTTTGCAGAAGAAATTCCCCTCCCCGCACTTGGCTTAAGGAAAAAACCTCATGTTTCTATGAGAGACTTGAGTTCATGTCTACTACTGGGTACCAGACATCTGAACATTTAGACTATTGCCTTTCCAGGCTCACGCTATTCAAACCGGAAAGTGAAACTACTCTAACAGTAAGGATGATTGCAAGAAATGTTTCTGCTCGCACCACGACTGCCGACCATGCATCATTCTTACCTTGCACCTGTCCAAAGGCCTTCCTGCGTCTGCGCTCCAGCAACTCTCACCCAGGCAAGGGCAACGATGGAGGCTCTTGCCACAAGTAGCCCAAGCGTAGACATCTTCCTCATCCTGCTACTCCACTGCTGACGTCAGGGTATTCCCTGGAGCTGCAAACACCTGCCTTTGCTGCTCGAGGACCTTCTCTAGCACCATGCCAAACCCCTTCTCCTATGGCAGTGCTGCAGCATCCTGCGAGCCATGGACTGGAACTGGCAGCTTCAGCATAGTTGCTCCTGGGAAACATCCTTCAGCCATTCCCTTACTGCAATGAGCTGGACTCCTACTCCTTTGCAAGGCTCTTCCTGGACAGGTGCATCCTCAGCAATGAGACGGTTCTGCTGAGAGCCATGGCTCTGAGGGAGCAGCGAGTCCTGTCCAAAGGCCTTCCTCTGACTCCACTCCTGCAGCTCCCACGGAGGCACTGGGAGCCTTGGACACTCTTGCCACAAGTAGCCCAAGCGTCGAGATCTTCCTCATCCTGCTCCTCCACTGCTGACATCAGGGAATTCCCTGGAGCTCCTAAAATCTGCCTTTCCTGCTCGAGGATCGTGTCTGGCAGCTCTCTGAGCCTCTTCGCCTTTGGCAGCGCCACAGCATCCTGAGAGTCATATACTGGAAACTGGCAGCTACAGGACACTTGCTGCTCCTAGGATGCTTTTCTCTGGGAAAATCTTCTTGGACACGACATTGCTCCAGTTTTTACTTCTAGGCCTTTCGTGGCCATCTGCATCCGCAGCCACAAGCAGCTTCTGATGATCGACATGGCTCTGGGAAAACAGGGACTCCTGTCTGTGGACAAAGAAAACAAAGACAACTTGTAAGAAGAAAACCTGGAGCTTCTAGATAGAAGACAAAGGACTATTCAATCAAGGCAGGGCCAAGGGAGGAAACTTTCTAAAATGGAACAAGCAGCAGAAGCACAGTAGTTTTGCAGAAGAAATTCCCTTCCCAGCACTTGGCTTAAGGAAAAAACCTCATGTTTCTATGAGAGACTTGAGTTCATGTCTACTACTGGGTACCAGACATCTGAACATTTAGACTATTGGCTTTCCAGGCTCACGCTATTCAAACCTGAAAGTGAAACTACTCTAACAGTAAGGATGATTGCAAGAAATGTTTCTGTTTACACCACGACTGCCGACCATCCATCATTCTTACCTTGCACCTGTCCAAAGGCCTTCCTCCATCTGCGCTCCAGCAACTCTCACTCAGGCAAGGGCAGGGATGGAGGCTCTTGCCACAAGTAGCCCAAGCGTGGACATCTTCCTCATCCTGCTACTCCACTGCTGACGTCAGGGTATTCCCTGGAGCTGCAAACACCTGCCTTTGCTGCTCGAGGATCTTCTCTAGCACCATGCAAAACCCCTTCTCCTATGGCAGTGCTGCAGCATCCTGCGAGCCACGGACTGGAACTGGCACCTCCAGCAAAGTTGCTCCTGGGAAACATCCCTCAGCCATTCCCTTACTGCAATGAGCTGGACTCCTACTCCTCTGCAATGCTCTTCCTGGACAGGTGCATCCTCAGCAATGAGACAGTTCTGCTGAGAGCCACAGCTCTGAGGAAGCAGCCAGTCCTGCCCAATGGTTGTCCTCTGTCACCAGTCCTGCAGCTCCCACGGAGGCACTGGGAGCCTTGGACACTCTTGCCACAAGTAGCCCAAGCGTGGACATCTTCCTCATCCTGCTCCTCCACTGCTGACGTCAGGGAATTCCCTGGTGCTCCCAACATCTGCCTTTCCTGCTGGAGGATCGTGTCTGGCAGATCTCTGAGATTCTTTGCCTTTGGCAGCGCCAGAGCATCCTAGGAGTCATATACTGGAAACTGGCACCTCCAGGACACTTGCTGCTCCTAGGATGCTTTCCTCTAGGAAAAACTTCTTGCACACGTCCTTGCTCCAGTTTTTACTCTTAGGCCTTTCGTGGCCATCTGCATTCTCAGCCACAAGCAGCTTCTGATGATCGACATGGCTCTGGGAGAGCAGGGACTCCTGTCTGTGGACAAAGAAAACAAAGACAACTTGTAAGAAGAAAACCTGGAGCTTCTAGATAGAAGAGAAAGGACTATTCAATCAAGGCAGGGCCAAAGCAGGAAACTTTCTAAAATGGAACAAGCAGCAGAAGCACAGTAGTTTTGCAGAAGAAATTCCCCTCCCAGCACTTGGCTTAAGGAAAAAGCCTGATGTTTCTATGAGAGACTTGAGTTCATGTCTACTATTGGGTACCAGACATCTGAACATTTAGACTATTGGCTTTCCAGGCTCACGCTATTCAAACCGGAATGTCAAACTACTCTAACAGTAGGGATGATTGCAAGAAATGTTTCTGTTTACACCACGACTGCCGACCATGCATCATTCTTACCTTGCACCTGTCCAAAGGCCTTCCTCCGTCTCCAGTCCTGCCGCTCTCACGGAGGCACGGGGAGCCTTGGACACTCTTGCCACAAGTAGCCCAAGCGTGGACATCTTCCTCATCCTGCTCCTCCACTGCTGACGTCAGGGAATTCCCTGGAGCTCCAAACATCTGCCTTTCCAGCTGGAGGATCATGTCTGGCAGCTCTCTGAGCCTCTTCACCTTTGGCAGCGCCACAGCATCCTAGGAGTCATATACTGGCAACTGGCACCTCCAGGACACTTGCTGCTCCTAGGATGCTTTTCTCTGGGAAAATCTTCTTGCACACGACATTGCTGCCGATTTTACTTCTAGGCCTTTCGTGGCCATCTGCATCCTCAGCCACAAGCAGGTTCTGATGATCAACAGGGCTCTGGGAGAGCAGGGACTCCTGTCTGTGGACAAAGAAAACAAAGACAACTTGTAAGAAGAAAACCTGGAGCTTCTAGTTAGAAGACAAAGGACTATTCAATCAAGGCAGGGCCAAAGCAGGAAACTTTCTAAAATGGAACAAGCAGCAGAAGCAGAGCAGTTTTGCAGAAGAAATTCCCCTCCCAGCACTTGACTTAAGGAAAAAGCCTGATGTTTCTATGAGAGACTTGAGTTCATGTCTACTATTGGGTACCAGACATCTGAACATTTAGACTATTGGCTTTCCAGGCTCACACTATTCAAACCGGAAAGTGAAACTACTCTAAAAGCTAGAGGCGATTGCAAGAAATGTTTCTGCTCACACCACGACTGCCGACCATGCATCATTCTTACCTTGCACCTGTCCAAAGGCCTTCCTCCGTCTGCGCTCTGGCAACTCTCACGCAAGCTCGGGCAGGGATGGAGGCTCTTGCCACAAGTAGCCCAAGCCTGGAGATATTCCTCATCCTGATCTTCCACTGCTGACATCTAGGAATTCCCTGGAGCTGCAAACACTTGCCTTTGCTGCTCGAGGATCTTCTCTAGCACCATGCCAAACCCCTTCTCCTATGGCAGTGCTGCAGCATCCTGCGAGCCATGGACTGGAACTGGCACCTTCAGCATAGTTGCTCCTGGGAAACATCCTTCAGCCATTCCCTTACTGCAATGAGCTGGACTCCTACACCTTTGCAAGGCTCTTCCTGGATAGGTGCATCCTCAGCAATGAGACGGTTCTGCTGAGAGCCACGGCTCTGAGGGAGCAGCCAGTCCTGCCCAAAGGCCTTCCTCCGTCACCAGTCCTGCAGCTCCCACGGAGGCACTGGGAGCCTTGGACACTCTTGCCACAAGTAGCCCAAGCGTCGAGATCTTCCTCATCCTGCTCCTCCACTGCTGACATCAGGGAATTCCCTGGAGCTCCCAACATCTGCCTTTCCTGCTCGAGGATCGTGTCTGGCAGCTCTCTGAGCCTCTTACACTTTGGAAGCGCAACAGCATCCTTGGAGTCATATACTGGCAACTGGCACCTCCAGGACACTTGCTGCTCCTAGGATGCTTTTCTCTGGGAAAATCTTCTTGCACACAACCTTGCTGCAGATTTTACTTCTAGGCCTTTTGTGGCCATCTGCATCCGCAGCCACAAGCAGCTTCTGATGATCGACATGGCTCTGGGAGAGCAGGGACTCCTGTCTGTGGACAAAGAAAACAAAGACAACTTGTAAGAAGAAAACCTGGAGCTTCTAGTTAGAAGAGAAAGGACTATTCAATCAAGGCAGAGCCAAGGGAGGAAACTTTCTAAAATGGAACAAGCAGCAGAAGCACAGCAGTATTGCAGAAGAAATTCCCCTCCCAGCACTTGGCTTAAGGAAAACGCCTGATGTTTCTGTGAGAGACATGAGTTCATGTCTACTATTGGGTACCAGACATCTGAACATTTAGACTATTGGCTTTCCAGGCTCACGCTATTCAAACCGGAAAGTGAAACTACTCTAACAGTAAGGATGATTGCAAGAAATGTTTCTGTTTACACCACGACTGCCGACCATGCATCATTCTTACCTTGCACCTGTCCAAAGGCCTTCCTCCGTCTGCGCTCCGGCAACTCTCACCCAGGCAAGGGCAGGGATAGAGGCTCTTGCCACAAGTAGCCCAAGCGTGGACATCTTCCTCATCCTGCTACTCTACTGCTGACGTCAGGGTATTCCCTGGAGCTGCAAACACCTGCCTTTGCTGCTCGAGGACCTTCTCTAGCATCATGCCAAACCCCTTCTCCTATGGCAGTGCTGCAGCATCCTGCGAGCCATGGACTGGAACTGGCACCTTCAGCATAGTTGCTCCTGGGAAACATCATTCAGCCATTCCCTTACTGCAATGAGCTGGACTCCTACTCCTTTGCAAGGCTCTTCCTGGACAGGTGCATCCTCAGCAATGAGACGGTTCTGCTGAGAGCCATGGCTCTGAGGGAGGAGCCAGTCCTGTCCAAAGGCCTTCCTCTGACTCCACTCCTGCAGCTCTCACGGAGGCACTGGGAGCCTTGGACACTCTTGCCACAAGTAGCCCAAGCGTGGACATCTTCCTCATCCTGCTCCTCCACTGCTGACGTCAGGGAATTCCCTGGAGCTCCTAAAATCTGCCTTTCCTGCTGGAGGATCGTGTCTGGCAGCTCTCTGATCCTCTTCGCCTTTGGCAGCGCCACAGCATCCTGAGAGTCATATACTGGAAACTGGCAGCTACATGACACTTGCCGCTCCTAGGATGCTTTTCTCTGGGAAAATCTTCTTGGACACGACATTGCTCCAGTTTTTACTTCTAGGCCTTTCGTGGCCATCTGCATCCGCAGCCACAAGCAGCTTCTGATGATCGACATGGCTCTGGGAAAACAGGGACTCCTGTCTGTGGACAAAGAAAACAAAGACAACTTGTAAGAAGAAAACCTGGAGCTTCTAGATAGAAGACAAAGGACTATTCAATCAAGGCAGGGCCAAGGGAGGAAACTTTCTAAAATGGAACAAGCAGCAGAAGCACAGTAGTTTTGCAGAAGAAATTCCCTTCCCAGCACTTGGCTTAAGGAAAAAACCTCATGTTTCTATGAGAGACTTGAGTTCATGTCTACTACTGGGTACCAGACATCTGAACATTTAGACTATTGGCTTTCCAGGCTCACGCTATTCAAACCTGAAAGTGAAACTACTCTAACAGTAAGGATGATTGCAAGAAATGTTTCTGTTTACACCACGACTGCCGACCATGCATCATTCTTACCTTGCACCTGTCCAAAGGCCTTCCTCCATCTGCGCTCCAGCAACTCTCACTCAGGCAAGGGCAGGGATGGAGGCTCTTGCCACAAGTAGCCCAAGCGTAGACATCTTCCTCATCCTGCTACTCCACTGCTGACGTCAGGGTATTCCCTGGAGCTGCAAACACCTGCCTTTGCTGCTCGAGGATCTTCTCTAGCACCATGCAAAACCCCTTCTCCTATGGCAGTGCTGCAGCATCCTGCGAGCCACGGACTGGAACTGGCACCTCCAGCAAAGTTGCTCCTGGGAAACATCCCTCAGCCATTCCCTTACTGCAATGAGCTGGACTCCTACTCCTCTGCAATGCTCTTCCTGGACAGGTGCATCCTCAGCAATGAGACAGTTCTGCTGAGAGCCACAGCTCTGAGGAAGCAGCCAGTCCTGCCCAATGGTTGTCCTCTGTCACCAGTCCTGCAGCTCCCACGGAGGCACTGGGAGCCTTGGACACTCTTGCCACAAGTAGCCCAAGCGTGGACATCTTCCTCATCCTGCTCCTCCACTGCTGACGTCAGGGAATTCCCTGGTGCTCCCAACATCTGCCTTTCCTGCTGGAGGATCGTGTCTGGCAGATCTCTGAGCCTCTTTGCCTTTGGCAGCGCCAGAGCATCCTAGGAGTCATATACTGGCAACTGGCACCTCCAGGACACTTGCTGCTCCTAGGATGCTTTCCTCTAGGAAAAACTTCTTGCACACGTCCTTGCTCCAGTTTTTACTCCTAGGCCATCTGCATTCTCAGCCACAAGAAGCTTCTGATGATCGACATGGCTCTGGGAGAGCAGGGACTCCTGTCTGTGGACAAAGAAAACAAAGACAACTTGTAAGAAGAAAACCTGGAGCTTCTAGTTAGAAGAGAAAGGACAATTCAATCAAGGCAGGGCCAAAGCAGGAAACTTTCTAAAATGGAACAAGCAGCAGAAGCACAGTAGTTTTGCAGAAGAAATTCCCCTCCCCGCACTTGGCTTAAGGAAAAAGCCGGATGTTTCTATGAGAGACTTGAGTTCATGTCTACTATTGGATAGCAGACATCTGAACATTTAGACTACTGGCTTTCCAGGCTCACGCAATTCAAACCGGAATGTCAAACTATTTCAAAAGCTAGAGATGCTTCGAAGAAATGTTTCTGTATTCACCACAACTGGGGACCATGCATCATTCTTACCTTGCACCTGTCCAAAGGCCTTCCTCCGTCTCCAGTCCTGCCGCTCTCACGGAGGCACTGGGAGCCTTGGACACTCTTGCCACAAGTAGCCCAAGCGTGGACATCTTCCTCATCCTGCTCCTCCACTGCTGACGTCAGGGAATTCCCTGGAGCTCCAAACATCTGCCTTTCCAGCTGGAGGATCATGTCTGGCAGCTCTCTGAGCCTCTTCACCTTTGGCAGCGCCACAGCATCCTAGGAGTCATATACTGGCAACTGGCACCTCCAGGACACTTGCTGCTCCTAGGATGCTTTTCTCTGGGAAAATCTTCTTGCACACGACATTGCTGCCGATTTTACTTCTAGGCCTTTCGTGGCCATCTGCATCCTCAGCCACAAGCAGGTTCTGATGATCAACAGGGCTCTGGGAGAGCAGGGACTCCTGTCTGTGGACAAAGAAAACAAAGACAACTTGTAAGAAGAAAACCTGGAGCTTCTAGTTAGAAGACAAAGGACTATTCAATCAAGGCAGGGCCAAAGCAGGAAACTTTCTAAAATGGAACAAGCAGCAGAAGCAGAGCAGTTTTGCAGAAGAAATTCCCCTCCCAGCACTTGGCTTAAGGAAAAAGCCTGATGTTTCTATGAGAGACTTGAGTTCATGTCTACTATTGGGTACCAGACATCTGAACATTTAGACTATTGGCTTTCCAGGCTCACACTATTCAAACCGGAAAGTGAAACTACTCTAAAAGCTAGAGGCGATTGCAAGAAATGTTTCTGCTCACACCACGACTGCCGACCATGCATCATTCTTACCTTGCACCTGTCCAAAGGCCTTCCTCCGTCTGCGCTCTGGCAACTCTCACCCAAGCTCGGGCAGGGATGGAGGCTCTTGCCACAAGTAGCCCAAGCCTGGAGATATTCCTCATCCTGATCTTCCACTGCTGACATCTAGGAATTCCCTGGAGCTGCAAACACTTGCCTTTGCTGCTCGAGGATCTTCTCTAGCACCATGCCAAATGCCTTCTCCTATGGCAGTGCTGCAGCATCCTGCGAGCCATGGACTGGAACTGGCACCTTCAGCATAGTTGCTCCTGGGAAACATCCTTCAGCCATTCCCTTACTGCAATGAGCTGGACTCCTACACCTTTGCAAGGCTCTTCCTGGATAGGTGCATCCTCAGCAATGAGACGGTTCTGCTGAGAGCCACGGCTCTGAGGGAGCAGCCAGTCCTGCCCAAAGGCCTTCCTCCGTCACCAGTCCTGCAGCTCCCACGGAGGCACTGGGAGCCCTGGACACTCTTGCCACAAGTAGCCCAAGCGTCGAGATCTTCCTCATCCTGCTCCTCCACTGCTGACATCAGGGAATTCCCTGGAGCTCCCAACATCTGCCTTTCCTGCTCGAGGATCGTGTCTGGCAGCTCTCTGAGCCTCTTACACTTTGGAAGCGCAACAGCATCCTAGGAGTCATATACTGGCAACTGGCACCTCCAGGACACTTGCTGCTCCTAGGATGCTTTTCTCTGGGAAAATCTTCTTGCACACAACCTTGCTGCAGATTTTACTTCTAGGCCTTTTGTGGCCATCTGCATCCGCAGCCACAAGCAGCTTCTGATGATCGACATGGCTCTGGGAGAGCAGGGACTCCTGTCTGTGGACAAAGAAAACAAAGACAACTTGTAAGAAGAAAACCTGGAGCTTCTAGTTAGAAGAGAAAGGACTATTCAATCAAGGCAGAGCCAAGGGAGGAAACTTTCTAAAATGGAACAAGCAGCAGAAGCACAGCAGTATTGCAGAAGAAATTCCCCTCCCAGCACTTGGCTTAAGGAAAACGCCTGATGTTTCTGTGAGAGACATGAGTTCATGTCTACTATTGGGTACCAGACATCTGAACATTTAGACTATTGGCTTTCCAGGCTCACGCTATTCAAACCGGAAAGTGAAACTACTCTAACAGTAAGGATGATTGCAAGAAATGTTTCTGTTTACACCACGACTGCCGACCATCCATCATTCTTACCTTGCACCTGTCCAAAGGCCTTCCTCCGTCTGCGCTCCGGCAACTCTCACCCAGGCAAGGGCAGGGATAGAGGCTCTTGCCACAAGTAGCCCAAGCATGGACATCTTCCTCATCCTGCTACTCTACTGCTGACGTCAGGGTATTCCCTGGAGCTGCAAACACCTGCCTTTGCTGCTCGAGGACCTTCTCTAGCATCATGCCAAACCCCTTCTCCTATGGCAGTGCTGCAGCATCCTGCGAGCCATGGACTGGAACTGGCACCTTCAGCATAGTTGCTCCTGGGAAACATCATTCAGCCATTCCCTTACTGCAATGAGCTGGACTCCTACTCCTTTGCAAGGCTCTTCCTGGACAGGTGCATCCTCAGCAATGAGACGGTTCTGCTGAGAGCCATGGCTCTGAGGGAGGAGCCAGTCCTGTCCAAAGGCCTTCCTCTGACTCCACTCCTGCAGCTCTCACGGAGGCACTGGGAGCCTTGGACACTCTTGCCACAAGTAGCCCAAGCGTGGACATCTTCCTCATCCTGCTCCTCCACTGCTGACGTCAGGGAATTCCCTGGAGCTCCTAAAATCTGCCTTTCCTGCTGGAGGATCGTGTCTGGCAGCTCTCTGATCCTCTTCCCCTTTGGCAGCGCCACAGCATCCTGAGAGTCATATACTGGAAACTGGCAGCTACATGACACTTGCCGCTCCTAGGATGCTTTTCTCTGGGAAAATCTTCTTGGACACGACATTGCTCCAGTTTTTACTTCTAGGCCTTTCGTGGCCATCTGCATTCTCAGCCACAAGCAGGTTCTGATGATCGACATGGCTCTGGGAGAGCAGGGACTCCTGTCTGTGGACAAAGAAAACAAAGACAACTTGTAAGAAGAAAACCTGGAGCTTCTAGTTAGAAGAGAAAGGACTATTAAACAAGGCAGGGCCAAAGCAGGAAACTTTCTAAAATGGAACAAGCAGCAGAAGCACAGCAGTATTGCAGAAGAAATTCCCCTCCCAGCACTTGGCTTAAGGAAAACGCCTGATGTTTCTGTGAGAGACATGAGTTCATGTCTACTATTGGGTACCAGACATCTGAACATTTAGACTATTGGCTTTCCAGGCTCACGCTATTCAAACCGGAAAGTGAAACTAGTCTAACAGAAGGGATGATTGCAAGAAATGTTTCTGTTTACACCACGACTGCCGACCATCCATCATTCTTACCTTGCACCTGTCCAAAGGCCTTCCTCCATCTGCGCTCCGGCAACTCTCACCCAGGCAAGGGCAGGGATGGAGGCTCTTGCCACAAGTATCCCAAGCGTGGACATCTTCCTCATCCTGCTACTCCACTGCTGACGTCAGGGTATTCCCTGGAGCTGCAAACACCTGCCTTTGCTGCTCGAGGACCTTCTCTAGCACCATGCAAAACCCCTTCTCCTATGGCAGTGCTGCAGCATCCTGCGAGCCACGGACTGGAACTGGCACCTCCAGCAAAGTTGCTCCTGGGAAACATCCCTCAGCCATTCCCTTACTGCAATGAGCTGGACTCCTACTCCTCTGCAATGCTCTTCCTGGACAGGTGCATCCTCAGCAATGAGACGGTTCTGCTGAGAGCCACGGCTCTGAGGGAGCAGCCAGTCCTGCCCAATGGTTGTCCTCCGTCACCAGTCCTGCAGCTCCCACGGAGGCACTGGGAGCCTTGGACACTCTTGCCACAAGTAGCCCAAGCGTGGACATCTTCCTCATCCTGCTCCTCCACTGCTGACGTCAGGGAATTCCCTGGTGCTCCCAACATCTGCCTTTCCTGCTCGAGGATCGTGTCTGGCAGATCTCTGAGATTCTTTGCCTTTGGCAGCGCCAGAGCATCCTAGGAGTCATATACTGGAAACTGGCACCTCCAGGACACTTGCTGCTCCTAGGATGCTTTCCTCTAGGAAAAACTTCTTGCACACGTCCTTGCTCCAGTTTTTACTCCTAGTCCTTTCGTGGCCATCTGCATTCTCAGCCACAAGCAGCTTCTGATGATCGACATGGCTCTGGGAGAGCAGGGACTCCTGTCTGTGGACAAAGAAAACAAAGACAACTTGTAAGAAGAAAACCTGGAGCTTCTAGTTAGAAAAAAAAGGACTATTCAATCAAGGCAGGGCCAAGGGAGGAAACTTTCTAAAATGGAACAAGCAGCAGAAGCACGGTAGTTTTGCAGAAGAAATTCCCTTCCCAGCACTTGGCTTAAGGAAAAAGCCTGATGTTTCTATGAGAGACTTGAGTTCATGTCTACTATTGGGTACCAGACATCTGCACATTTAGACTATTGGCTTTCCATGCTCACGCTATTCAAACCGGAAAGTGAAACTACTCTAACAGTAGGGATGATTGCAAGAAATGTTTCTGTTTACACCACGACTGCCGACCATGCATCATTCTTACCTTGCACCTGTCCAAAGGCCTTCCTCCGTCTGCGCTCCGGCAACTCTCACCCAGGCAAGGGCAAGGATGGAGGCTCTTGCCACAAGTAGCCCAAGCGTGGACATCTTCCTCATCCTGCTCCGCCACTGCTGACATCAGGGAATTCCCTGGAGCTCCCAACATCTGCCTTTCCTGCTCGAGGATCGTGTCTGGCAGCTCTCTGAGCCTCTTCATCTTTGGCTGCGCCACAGCATCCTAGGAGTCATATACTGGCAACTGGCACCTCCAGGACACTTGCTGCTCCTAGGATGCTTTTCTCTGGGAAAATCTTCTTGCATACGACCTTGCTCCAGATTTTACTTCTAGGTCTTTCGTGGCCATGTGCATCCGCGGCCACGAGCAGCTTCTGATGATCAACAGGGCTCTGGGAGAGCAGGGACTCCTGTCTGTGGACAAAGAAAACAAAGACAACTTGTAAGAAGAAAACCTGGAGCTTCTAGATAGAAGAGAAAGGACTATTCAATCAAGGCAGGGCCAAAGCAGGAAACTTTCTAAAATGGAACAAGCAGAAGAAGCAGAGCAGTTTTGCAGAAGAAATTCCCCTCCCAGCACTTGGCTTAATGAAAAAGCCTGATGTTGCTATGAGAGACTTGAGTTCATGTCTACTATTGGGGAGCAGACGTCTGAACATTTAGAGTATTGGCGCTCCAGGCTCACGCTATTCAAACCGGAAAGTGAAACTATTCTAACAGAAGGGATGATTGCAAGAAATGTTTCTGTTTACACCACAACTGCCGACCATCCATCATTCTTACCTTGCACCTGTCCAAAGGCCTTCCTCCATCTGCGCTCTGGCAACTCTCACCCAGGGTCGGGCAGGGATGGAGGCTCGTGCCACAAGTAGCCCAAGCGCGGACATCTTCCTCATCCTGATCTTCCACTGCTGACATCTAGGAATTCCCTGGAGCTGCAAACATTTGCCTTTGCTGCTCAAGGATCTTCTCTAGCACCATGCCAAATGCCTTCTCCTATGGCAGCGCTGCAGCATCCTGCGACTCACGGACTGGAACTGGCACCTCCAGCAAAGTTGCTCCTGGGAAACATCCCTCAGCCATTCCCTTACTGCAATGAGCTGGACTCCTACTCCTCTGCAATGCTCTTCCTGGACAGGTGCATCCTCAGCAACGAGACGGTTCTGCTGAGAGCCGCGGCTCTGAGGGAGCAGCCAGTCCTGCCAAAAGGCCTTCCTCCGTCTCCAGTCCCGCAGCTCCCACGGAGGCACTGGGAGCCTTGGACACTCTTGCCACAAGTAGCCCAAGCGTGGACATCTTCCTCATCCTGCTCCTCCACTGCTGACGTCAGGGAATTCCCTGGAGCTGCAAACACCTGCCTTTGCTGCTGGAGGATCATGTCTGGCAGCTCTCTGAGCCTCTTCATCTTTGGCTGCGCCACAGCATCCTAGGAGTCATATACTGGCAACTGGCACCTCCAGGAAACTTGCTGCTCCTAGGATGCTTTTCTCTGGGAAAATCTTCTTGCATACGACCTTGCTCCAGATTTTACTTCTAGGTCTTTCGTGGCCATGTGCATCCGCAGCCACAAGCAGCTTCTGACGATCGACATGGCTCTGGGAGAGCAGGGACTCCTGTCTGTGGACAAAGAAAACAAAGACAACTTGTAAGAAGAAAACCTGGAGCTTCTAGATAGAAGAGAAAGGACTATTCAATCAAGGCAGGGCCAAAGCAGGAAACTTTCTAAAATGGAACAAGCAGCAGAAGCACAGTAGTTTTGCAGAAGAAATTCCCCTCCCAGCACTTGGCTTAAGGAAAAAGTCTGATGTTTCTATGAGAGACTTGAGTTCATGTCTACTATTGGATAGCAGACATCTGAACATTTAGACTACTGGCTTTCCAGGCTCACGCAATTCAAACCGGAATGTCAAACTATTTCAAAAGCTAGAGATGCTTGGAAGAAATGTTTCTGTACTCACCACAACTGGGGACCATGCATCATTCTTACCTTGCACCTGTCCAAAGGCCTTCCTCCGTCTCCAGTCCTGCCGCTCTCACGGAGGCACTGGGAGCCTCGGACACTCTTGCCACAAGTAGCCCAAGCGGGGACATCTTCCTCATCCTGCTCCTCCACTGCTGACGTCAAGGAATTCCCTGGAGCTCCCAACATCTGCCTTTCCAGCTGGAGGATCATGTCTGGCAGCTCTCTGAGCCTCTTCAACTTTGGCAGCGCCACAGCATCCTAGGAGTCATATACTGGCAACTGGCACCTCCAGGACACTTGCTGCTCCTAGGATGCTTTTCTCTGGGAAAATCTTCTTGCATACAACCTTGCTCCAGTTTTTACTTCTAGGCCTTTCGTGGCCATCTGCATTCTCAGCCACAAGCAGGTTCTGA
Source organism: Aphelocoma coerulescens (assembly GCF_041296385.1). Classification (NCBI taxonomy): domain Eukaryota; kingdom Metazoa; phylum Chordata; class Aves; order Passeriformes; family Corvidae; genus Aphelocoma; species Aphelocoma coerulescens. Next base: position 1,656,763 of record NW_027183894.1, read on the forward strand.
TGATCGACATGGCTCTGGGAGAGCAGGGACTCCTGTCTGTGGACAAAGAAAACAAAGACAACTTGTAAGAAGAAAACCTGGAGCTTCTAGATAGAAGACAAAGGACTATTCAATCAAGGCAGGGCCAAGGGAGGAAACTTTCTAAAATGGAACAAGCAGCAGAAGCACAGTAGTTTTGCAGAAGAAATTCCCTTCCCAGCACTTGGCTTAAGGAAAAAACCTCATGTTTCTATGAGAGACTTGAGTTCATGTCTACTACTGGGTACCAGACATCTGAACATTTAGACTATTGGCTTTCCAGGCTCACGCTATTCAAACCTGAAAGTGAAACTACTCTAACAGTAAGGATGATTGCAAGAAATGTTTCTGTTTACACCACGACTGCCGACCATCCATCATTCTTACCTTGCACCTGTCCAAAGGCCTTCCTCCATCTGCGCTCCAGCAACTCTCACTCAGGCAAGGGCAGGGATGGAGGCTCTTGCCACAAGTAGCCCAAGCGTGGACATCTTCCTCATCCTGCTACTCCACTGCTGACGTCAGGGTATTCCCTGGAGCTGCAAACACCTGCCTTTGCTGCTCGAGGATCTTCTCTAGCACCATGCAAAACCCCTTCTCCTATGGCAGTGCTGCAGCATCCTGCGAGCCACGGACTGGAACTGGCACCTCCAGCAAAGTTGCTCCTGGGAAACATCCCTCAGCCATTCCCTTACTGCAATGAGCTGGACTCCTACTCCTCTGCAATGCTCTTCCTGGACAGGTGCATCCTCAGCAATGAGACAGTTCTGCTGAGAGCCACAGCTCTGAGGAAGCAGCCAGTCCTGCCCAATGGTTGTCCTCTGTCACCAGTCCTGCAGCTCCCACGGAGGCACTGGGAGCCTTGGACACTCTTGCCACAAGTAGCCCAAGCGTGGACATCTTCCTCATCCTGCTCCTCCACTGCTGACGTCAGGGAATTCCCTGGTGCTCCCAACATCTGCCTTTCCTGCTGGAGGATCGTGTCTGGCAGATCTCTGAGCCTCTTTGCCTTTGGCAGCGCCAGAGCATCCTAGGAGTCATATACTGGCAACTGGCACCTCCAGGACACTTGCTGCTCCTAGGATGCTTTCCTCTAGGAAAAACTTCTTGCACACGTCCTTGCTCCAGTTTTTACTCCTAGGCCATCTGCATTCTCAGCCACAAGAAGCTTCTGATGATCGACATGGCTCTGGGAGAGCAGGGACTCCTGTCTGTGGACAAAGAAAACAAAGACAACTTGTAAGAAGAAAACCTGGAGCTTCTAGTTAGAAGAGAAAGGACAATTCAATCAAGGCAGGGCCAAAGCAGGAAACTTTCTAAAATGGAACAAGCAGCAGAAGCACAGTAGTTTTGCAGAAGAAATTCCCCTCCCCGCACTTGGCTTAAGGAAAAAGCCTGATGTTTCTATGAGAGACTTGAGTTCATGTCTACTATTGGATAGCAGACATCTGAACATTTAGACTACTGGCTTTCCAGGCTCACGCAATTCAAACCGGAATGTCAAACTATTTCAAAAGCTAGAGATGCTTGGAAGAAATGTTTCTGTATTCACCACAACTGGGGACCATGCATCATTCTTACCTTGCACCTGTCCAAAGGCCTTCCTCCGTCTCCAGTCCTGCCGCTCTCACGGAGGCACTGGGAGCCTTGGACACTCTTGCCACAAGTAGCCCAAGCGTGGACATCTTCCTCATCCTGCTCCTCCACTGCTGACGTCAGGGAATTCCCTGGAGCTCCAAACATCTGCCTTTCCAGCTGGAGGATCATGTCTGGCAGCTCTCTGAGCCTCTTCACCTTTGGCAGCGCCACAGCATCCTAGGAGTCATATACTGGCAACTGGCACCTCCAGGACACTTGCTGCTCCTAGGATGCTTTTCTCTGGGAAAATCTTCTTGCACACAACCTTGCTGCAGATTTTACTTCTAGGCCTTTTGTGGCCATCTGCATCCGCAGCCACAAGCAGCTTCTGATGATCGACATGGCTCTGGGAGAGCAGGGACTCCTGTCTGTGGACAAAGAAAACAAAGACAACTTGTAAGAAGAAAACCTGGAGCTTCTAGTTAGAAGAGAAAGGACTATTCAATCAAGGCAGAGCCAAGGGAGGAAACTTTCTAAAATGGAACAAGCAGCAGAAGCACAGCAGTATTGCAGAAGAAATTCCCCTCCCAGCACTTGGCTTAAGGAAAAAGCCTGATGTTTCTGTGAGAGACATGAGTTCATGTCTACTATTGGGTACCAGACATCTGAACATTTAGACTATTGGCTTTCCAGGCTCACGCTATTCAAACCGGAAAGTGAAACTACTCTAACAGTAAGGATGATTGCAAGAAATGTTTCTGTTTACACCACGACTGCCGACCACCCATCATTCTTACCTTGCACCTGTCCAAAGGCCTTCCTCCATCTGCGCTCCGGCAACTCTCACCCAGGCAAGGGCAGGGATAGAGGCTCTTGCCACAAGTAGCCCAAGCATGGACATCTTCCTCATCCTGCTACTCTACTGCTGACGTCAGGGTATTCCCTGGAGCTGCAAACACCTGCCTTTGCTGCTCGAGGACCTTCTCTAGCACCATGCCAAACCCCTTCTCCTATGGCAGTGCTGCAGCATCCTGCGAGCCATGGACTGGAACTGGCACCTTCAGCATAGTTGCTCCTGGGAAACATCATTCAGCCATTCCCTTACTGCAATGAGCTGGACTCCTACTCCTCTGCAAGGCTCTTCCTGGACAGGTGCATCCTCAGCAATGAGACGGTTCTGCTGAGAGCCATGGCTCTGAGGGAGGAGCCAGTCCTGTCCAAAGGCCTTCCTCTGACTCCACTCCTGCAGCTCTCACGGAGGCACTGGGAGCCTTGGACACTCTTGCCACAAGTAGCCCAAGCGTGGACATCTTCCTCATCCTGCTCCTCCACTGCTGACATCAGGGAATTCCCTGGAGCTCCTAAAATCTGCCTTTCCTGCTCGAGGATCGTGTCTGGCAGCTCTCTGAGCCTCTTTGCCTTTGGCAGCGCCACAGCATCCTAGGAGTCATATACTGGCAACTGGCACCTCCAGGACACTTGCTGCTCCTAGGATGCTTTTCTCTGGGAAAATCTTCTTGGACACGTCCTTGCTCCAGTTTTTACTTCTAGGCCTTTCGTGGCCATCTGCATTCTCAGCCACAAGCAGGTTCTGATGATCAACATGGCTCTGGGAGAGCAGGGACCCCTGTCTGTGGACAAAGAAAACAAAGACAACTTGTAAGAAGAAAACCTGGAGCTTCTAGATAGAAGAGAAAGGACTATTCAATCAAGGCAGGGCCAAGGGAGGAAACTTTCTAAAATGGAACAAGCAGCAGAAGCACAGTAGTTTTGCAGAAGAAATTCCCTTCCCAGCACTTGGCTTAAGGAAAAAACCTCATGTTTCTATGAGAGACTTGAGTTCATGTCTACTACTGGGTACCAGACATCTGAACATTTAGACTATTGCCTTTCCAGGCTCACGCTATTCAAACCGGAAAGTGAAACTACTCTAACAGTAAGGATGATTGCAAGAAATGTTTCTGCTCGCACCACGACTGCCGACCATGCATCATTCTTACCTTGCACCTGTCCAAAGGCCTTCCTGCGTCTGCGCTCCGGCAACTCTCACCCAGGCAAGGGCAACGATGGAGGCTCTTGCCACAAGTAGCCCAAGCGTAGACATCTTCCTCATCCTGCTACTCCACTGCTGACGTCAGGGTATTCCCTGGAGCTGCAAACACCTGCCTTTGCTGCTCGAGGACCTTCTCTAGCACCATGCCAAACCCCTTCTCCTATGGCAGTGCTGCAGCATCCTGCGAGCCATGGACTGGAACTGGCAGCTTCAGCATAGTTGCTCCTGGGAAACATCCTTCAGCCATTCCCTTACTGCAATGAGCTGGACTCCTACTCCTTTGCAAGGCTCTTCCTGGACAGGTGCATCCTCAGCAATGAGACGGTTCTGCTGAGAGCCATGGCTCTGAGGGAGCAGCGAGTCCTGTCCAAAGGCCTTCCTCTGACTCCACTCCTGCAGCTCCCACGGAGGCACTGGGAGCCTTGGACACTCTTGCCACAAGTAGCCCAAGCGTCGAGATCTTCCTCATCCTGCTCCTCCACTGCTGACATCAGGGAATTCCCTGGAGCTCCTAAAATCTGCCTTTCCTGCTCGAGGATCGTGTCTGGCAGCTCTCTGAGCCTCTTCGCCTTTGGCAGCGCCACAGCATCCTGAGAGTCATATACTGGAAACTGGCAGCTACAGGACACTTGCTGCTCCTAGGATGCTTTTCTCTGGGAAAATCTTCTTGGACACGACATTGCTCCAGTTTTTACTTCTAGGCCTTTCGTGGCCATCTGCATCCGCAGCCACAAGCAGCTTCTGATGATCGACATGGCTCTGGGAAAACAGGGACTCCTGTCTGTGGACAAAGAAAACAAAGACAACTTGTAAGAAGAAAACCTGGAGCTTCTAGATAGAAGACAAAGGACTATTCAATCAAGGCAGGGCCAAGGGAGGAAACTTTCTAAAATGGAACAAGCAGCAGAAGCACAGTAGTTTTGCAGAAGAAATTCCCTTCCCAGCACTTGGCTTAAGGAAAAAACCTCATGTTTCTATGAGAGACTTGAGTTCATGTCTACTACTGGGTACCAGACATCTGAACATTTAGACTATTGGCTTTCCAGGCTCACGCTATTCAAACCTGAAAGTGAAACTACTCTAACAGTAAGGATGATTGCAAGAAATGTTTCTGTTTACACCACGACTGCCGACCATCCATCATTCTTACCTTGCACCTGTCCAAAGGCCTTCCTCCATCTGCGCTCCAGCAACTCTCACCCAGGCAAGGGCAGGGATGGAGGCTCTTGCCACAAGTAGCCCAAGCGTGGACATCTTCCTCATCCTGCTACTCCACTGCTGACGTCAGGGTATTCCCTGGAGCTGCAAACACCTGCCTTTGCTGCTCGAGGATCTTCTCTAGCACCATGCAAAACCCCTTCTCCCATGGCAGTGCTGCAGCATCCTGCGAGCCACGGACTGGAACTGGCACCTCCAGCAAAGTTGCTCCTGGGAAACATCCCTCAGCCATTCCCTTACTGCAATGAGCTGGACTCCTACTCCTCTGCAATGCTCTTCCTGGACAGGTGCATCCTCAGCAATGAGACAGTTCTGCTGAGAGCCACAGCTCTGAGGAAGCAGCCAGTCCTGCCCAATGGTTGTCCTCTGTCACCAGTCCTGCAGCTCCCACGGAGGCACTGGGAGCCTTGGACACTCTTGCCACAAGTAGCCCAAGCGTGGACATCTTCCTCATCCTGCTCCTCCACTGCTGACGTCAGGGAATTCCCTGGTGCTCCCAACATCTGCCTTTCCTGCTGGAGGATCGTGTCTGGCAGATCTCTGAGCCTCTTTGCCTTTGGCAGCGCCAGAGCATCCTAGGAGTCATATACTGGAAACTGGCACCTCCAGGACACTTGCTGCTCCTAGGATGCTTTCCTCTAGGAAAAACTTCTTGCACACGTCCTTGCTCCAGTTTTTACTCCTAGGCCTTTCGTGGCCATCTGCATCCTCAGCCACAAGCAGCTTCTGATGATCGACATGGCTCTGGGAGAGCAGGGACTCCTGTCTGTGGACAAAGAAAACAAAGACAACTTGTAAGAAGAAAACCTGGAGCTTCTAGATAGAAGAGAAAGGACTATTCAATCAAGGCAGGGCCAAAGCAGGAAACTTTCTAAAATGGAACAAGCAGCAGAAGCACAGTAGTTTTGCAGAAGAAATTCCCCTCCCAGCACTTGGCTTAAGGAAAAAGCCTGATGTTTCTATGAGAGACTTGAGTTCATGTCTACTATTGGGTACCAGACATCTGAACATTTAGACTATTGGCTTTCCATGCTCACGCTATTCAAACCGGAAAGTGAAACTACTCTAACAGTAGGGATGATTGCAAGAAATGTTTCTGTTTACACCACGACTGCCGACCATGCATCATTCTTACCTTGCACCTGTCCAAAGGCCTTCCTCCGTCTCCAGTCCTGCCGCTCTCACGGAGGCACTGGGAGCCTTGGACACTCTTGCCACAAGTAGCCCAAGCGTGGACATCTTCCTCATCCTGCTCCTCCACTGCTGACGTCAGGGAATTCCCTGGAGCTCCAAACATCTGCCTTTCCAGCTGGAGGATCATGTCTGGCAGCTCTCTGAGCCTCTTCACCTTTGGCAGCGCCACAGCATCCTAGGAGTCATATACTGGCAACTGGCACCTCCAGGACACTTGCTGCTCCTAGGATGCTTTTCTCTGGGAAAATCTTCTTGCACACGACATTGCTGCCGATTTTACTTCTAGGCCTTTCGTGGCCATCTGCATCCTCAGCCACAAGCAGGTTCTGATGATCAACAGGGCTCTGGGAGAGCAGGGACTCCTGTCTGTGGACAAAGAAAACAAAGACAACTTGTAAGAAGAAAACCTGGAGCTTCTAGTTAGAAGACAAAGGACTATTCAATCAAGGCAGGGCCAAAGCAGGAAACTTTCTAAAATGGAACAAGCAGCAGAAGCAGAGCAGTTTTGCAGAAGAAATTCCCCTCCCAGCACTTGGCTTAAGGAAAAAGCCTGATGTTTCTATGAGAGACTTGAGTTCATGTCTACTATTGGGTACCAGACATCTGAACATTTAGACTATTGGCTTTCCAGGCTCACACTATTCAAACCGGAAAGTGAAACTACTCTAAAAGCTAGAGGCGATTGCAAGAAATGTTTCTGCTCACACCACGACTGCCGACCATGCATCATTCTTACCTTGCACCTGTCCAAAGGCCTTCCTCCGTCTGCGCTCTGGCAACTCTCACGCAAGCTCGGGCAGGGATGGAGGCTCTTGCCACAAGTAGCCCAAGCCTGGAGATATTCCTCATCCTGATCTTCCACTGCTGACATCTAGGAATTCCCTGGAGCTGCAAACACTTGCCTTTGCTGCTCGAGGATCTTCTCTAGCACCATGCCAAACCCCTTCTCCTATGGCAGTGCTGCAGCATCCTGCGAGCCATGGACTGGAACTGGCACCTTCAGCATAGTTGCTCCTGGGAAACATCCTTCAGCCATTCCCTTACTGCAATGAGCTGGACTCCTACACCTTTGCAAGGCTCTTCCTGGACAGGTGCATCCTCAGCAATGAGACGGTTCTGCTGAGAGCCACGGCTCTGAGGGAGCAGCCAGTCCTGCCCAAAGGCCTTCCTCCGTCACCAGTCCTGCAGCTCCCACGGAGGCACTGGGAGCCTTGGACACTCTTGCCACAAGTAGCCCAAGCGTCGAGATCTTCCTCATCCTGCTCCTCCACTGCTGACATCAGGGAATTCCCTGGAGCTCCCAACATCTGCCTTTCCTGCTCGAGGATCGTGTCTGGCAGCTCTCTGAGCCTCTTACACTTTGGAAGCGCAACAGCATCCTAGGAGTCATATACTGGCAACTGGCACCTCCAGGACACTTGCTGCTCCTAGGATGCTTTTCTCTGGGAAAATCTTCTTGCACACAACCTTGCTGCAGATTTTACTTCTAGGCCTTTTGTGGCCATCTGCATCCGCAGCCACAAGCAGCTTCTGATGATCGACATGGCTCTGGGAGAGCAGGGACTCCTGTCTGTGGACAAAGAAAACAAAGACAACTTGTAAGAAGAAAATCTGGAGCTTCTAGTTAGAAGAGAAAGGACTATTCAATCAAGGCAGAGCCAAGGGAGGAAACTTTCTAAAATGGAACAAGCAGCAGAAGCACAGCAGTATTGCAGAAGAAATTCCCCTCCCAGCACTTGGCTTAAGGAAAACGCCTGATGTTTCTGTGAGAGACATGAGTTCATGTCTACTATTGGGTACCAGACATCTGAACATTTAGACTATTGGCTTTCCAGGCTCACGCTATTCAAACCGGAAAGTGAAACTACTCTAACAGTAAGGATGATTGCAAGAAATGTTTCTGTTTACACCACGACTGCCGACCATGCATCATTCTTACCTTGCACCTGTCCAAAGGCCTTCCTCCGTCTGCGCTCCGGCAACTCTCACCCAGGCAAGGGCAGGGATAGAGGCTCTTGCCACAAGTAGCCCAAGCGTGGACATCTTCCTCATCCTGCTACTCTACTGCTGACGTCAGGGTATTCCCTGGAGCTGCAAACACCTGCCTTTGCTGCTCGAGGACCTTCTCTAGCATCATGCCAAACCCCTTCTCCTATGGCAGTGCTGCAGCATCCTGCGAGCCATGGACTGGAACTGGCACCTTCAGCATAGTTGCTCCTGGGAAACATCCTTCAGCCATTCCCTTACTGCAATGAGCTGGACTCCTACTCCTTTGCAAGGCTCTTCCTGGACAGGTGCATCCTCAGCAATGAGACGGTTCTGCTGAGAGCCATGGCTCTGAGGGAGGAGCCAGTCCTGTCCAAAGGCCTTCCTCTGACTCCACTCCTGCAGCTCTCACGGAGGCACTGGGAGCCTTGGACACTCTTGCCACAAGTAGCCCAAGCGTGGACATCTTCCTCATCCTGCTCCTCCACTGCTGACGTCAGGGAATTCCCTGGAGCTCCTAAAATCTGCCTTTCCTGCTGGAGGATCGTGTCTGGCAGCTCTCTGATCCTCTTCGCCTTTGGCAGCGCCACAGCATCCTGAGAGTCATATACTGGAAACTGGCAGCTACATGACACTTGCCGCTCCTAGGATGCTTTTCTCTGGGAAAATCTTCTTGGACACGACATTGCTCCAGTTTTTACTTCTAGGCCTTTCGTGGCCATCTGCATCCGCAGCCACAAGCAGCTTCTGATGATCGACATGGCTCTGGGAAAACAGGGACTCCTGTCTGTGGACAAAGAAAACAAAGACAACTTGTAAGAAGAAAACCTGGAGCTTCTAGATAGAAGACAAAGGACTATTCAATCAAGGCAGGGCCAAGGGAGGAAACTTTCTAAAATGGAACAAGCAGCAGAAGCACAGTAGTTTTGCAGAAGAAATTCCCTTCCCAGCACTTGGCTTAAGGAAAAAACCTCATGTTTCTATGAGAGACTTGAGTTCATGTCTACTACTGGGTACCAGACATCTGAACATTTAGACTATTGGCTTTCCAGGCTCACGCTATTCAAACCTGAAAGTGAAACTACTCTAACAGTAAGGATGATTGCAAGAAATGTTTCTGTTTACACCACGACTGCCGACCATGCATCATTCTTACCTTGCACCTGTCCAAAGGCCTTCCTCCATCTGCGCTCCAGCAACTCTCACTCAGGCAAGGGCAGGGATGGAGGCTCTTGCCACAAGTAGCCCAAGCGTGGACATCTTCCTCATCCTGCTACTCCACTGCTGACGTCAGGGTATTCCCTGGAGCTGCAAACACCTGCCTTTGCTGCTCGAGGATCTTCTCTAGCACCATGCAAAACCCCTTCTCCTATGGCAGTGCTGCAGCATCCTGCGAGCCACGGACTGGAACTGGCACCTCCAGCAAAGTTGCTCCTGGGAAACATCCCTCAGCCATTCCCTTACTGCAATGAGCTGGACTCCTACTCCTCTGCAATGCTCTTCCTGGACAGGTGCATCCTCAGCAATGAGACAGTTCTGCTGAGAGCCACAGCTCTGAGGAAGCAGCCAGTCCTGCCCAATGGTTGTCCTCTGTCACCAGTCCTGCAGCTCCCACGGAGGCACTGGGAGCCTTGGACACTCTTGCCACAAGTAGCCCAAGCGTGGACATCTTCCTCATCCTGCTCCTCCACTGCTGACGTCAGGGAATTCCCTGGTGCTCCCAACATCTGCCTTTCCTGCTGGAGGATCGTGTCTGGCAGATCTCTGAGCCTCTTTGCCTTTGGCAGCGCCAGAGCATCCTAGGAGTCATATACTGGCAACTGGCACCTCCAGGACACTTGCTGCTCCTAGGATGCTTTCCTCTAGGAAAAACTTCTTGCACACGTCCTTGCTCCAGTTTTTACTCCTAGGCCATCTGCATTCTCAGCCACAAGAAGCTTCTGATGATCGACATGGCTCTGGGAGAGCAGGGACTCCTGTCTGTGGACAAAGAAAACAAAGACAACTTGTAAGAAGAAAACCTGGAGCTTCTAGTTAGAAGAGAAAGGACAATTCAATCAAGGCAGGGCCAAAGCAGGAAACTTTCTAAAATGGAACAAGCAGCAGAAGCACAGTAGTTTTGCAGAAGAAATTCCCCTCCCCGCACTTGGCTTAAGGAAAAAGCCTGATGTTTCTATGAGAGACTTGAGTTCATGTCTACTATTGGATAGCAGACATCTGAACATTTAGACTACTGGCTTTCCAGGCTCACGCAATTCAAACCGGAATGTCAAACTATTTCAAAAGCTAGAGATGCTTCGAAGAAATGTTTCTGTATTCACCACAACTGGGGACCATGCATCATTCTTACCTTGCACCTGTCCAAAGGCCTTCCTCCGTCTCCAGTCCTGCCGCTCTCACGGAGGCACTGGGAGCCTTGGACACTCTTGCCACAAGTAGCCCAAGCGTGGACATCTTCCTCATCCTGCTCCTCCACTGCTGACGTCAGGGAATTCCCTGGAGCTCCAAACATCTGCCTTTCCAGCTGGAGGATCATGTCTGGCAGCTCTCTGAGCCTCTTCACCTTTGGCAGCGCCACAGCATCCTAGGAGTCATATACTGGCAACTGGCACCTCCAGGACACTTGCTGCTCCTAGGATGCTTTTCTCTGGGAAAATCTTCTTGCACACGACATTGCTGCAGATTTTACTTCTAGGCCTTTCGTGGCCATCTGCATCCTCAGCCACAAGCAGGTTCTGATGATCAACAGGGCTCTGGGAGAGCAGGGACTCCTGTCTGTGGACAAAGAAAACAAAGACAACTTGTAAGAAGAAAACCTGGAGCTTCTAGTTAGAAGACAAAGGACTATTCAATCAAGGCAGGGCCAAAGCAGGAAACTTTCTAAAATGGAACAAGCAGCAGAAGCAGAGCAGTTTTGCAGAAGAAATTCCCCTCCCAGCACTTGGCTTAAGGAAAAAGCCTGATGTTTCTATGAGAGACTTGAGTTCATGTCTACTATTGGGTACCAGACATCTGAACATTTAGACTATTGGCTTTCCAGGCTCACACTATTCAAACCGGAAAGTGAAACTACTCTAAAAGCTAGAGGCGATTGCAAGAAATGTTTCTGCTCACACCACGACTGCCGACCATGCATCATTCTTACCTTGCACCTGTCCAAAGGCCTTCCTCCGTCTGCGCTCTGGCAACTCTCACGCAAGCTCGGGCAGGGATGGAGGCTCTTGCCACAAGTAGCCCAAGCCTGGAGATATTCCTCATCCTGATCTTCCACTGCTGACATCTAGGAATTCCCTGGAGCTGCAAACACTTGCCTTTGCTGCTCGAGGATCTTCTCTAGCACCATGCCAAACCCCTTCTCCTATGGCAGTGCTGCAGCATCCTGCGAGCCATGGACTGGAACTGGCACCTTCAGCATAGTTGCTCCTGGGAAACATCCTTCAGCCATTCCCTTACTGCAATGAGCTGGACTCCTACACCTTTGCAAGGCTCTTCCTGGACAGGTGCATCCTCAGCAATGAGACGGTTCTGCTGAGAGCCACGGCTCTGAGGGAGCAGCCAGTCCTGCCCAAAGGCCTTCCTCCGTCACCAGTCCTGCAGCTCCCACGGAGGCACTGGGAGCCTTGGACACTCTTGCCACAAGTAGCCCAAGCGTCGAGATCTTCCTCATCCTGCTCCTCCACTGCTGACATCAGGGAATTCCCTGGAGCTCCCAACATCTGCCTTTCCTGCTCGAGGATCGTGTCTGGCAGCTCTCTGAGCCTCTTACACTTTGGAAGCGCAACAGCATCCTAGGAGTCATATACTGGCAACTGGCACCTCCAGGACACTTGCTGCTCCTAGGATGCTTTTCTCTGGGAAAATCTTCTTGCACACAACCTTGCTGCAGATTTTACTTCTAGGCCTTTTGTGGCCATCTGCATCCGCAGCCACAAGCAGCTTCTGATGATCGACATGGCTCTGGGAGAGCAGGGACTCCTGTCTGTGGACAAAGAAAACAAAGACAACTTGTAAGAAGAAAATCTGGAGCTTCTAGTTAGAAGAGAAAGGACTATTCAATCAAGGCAGAGCCAAGGGAGGAAACTTTCTAAAATGGAACAAGCAGCAGAAGCACAGCAGTATTGCAGAAGAAATTCCCCTCCCAGCACTTGGCTTAAGGAAAACGCCTGATGTTTCTGTGAGAGACATGAGTTCATGTCTACTATTGGGTACCAGACATCTGAACATTTAGACTATTGGCTTTCCAGGCTCACGCTATTCAAACCGGAAAGTGAAACTACTCTAACAGTAAGGATGATTGCAAGAAATGTTTCTGTTTACACCACGACTGCCGACCATGCATCATTCTTACCTTGCACCTGTCCAAAGGCCTTCCTCCGTCTGCGCTCCGGCAACTCTCACCCAGGCAAGGGCAGGGATAGAGGCTCTTGCCACAAGTAGCCCAAGCGTGGACATCTTCCTCATCCTGCTACTCTACTGCTGACGTCAGGGTATTCCCTGGAGCTGCAAACACCTGCCTTTGCTGCTCGAGGACCTTCTCTAGCATCATGCAAAACCCCTTCTCCTATGGCAGTGCTGCAGCATCCTGCGAGCCATGGACTGGAACTGGCACCTTCAGCATAGTTGCTCCTGGGAAACATCCTTCAGCCATTCCCTTACTGCAATGAGCTGGACTCCTACTCCTTTGCAAGGCTCTTCCTGGACAGGTGCATCCTCAGCAATGAGACGGTTCTGCTGAGAGCCATGGCTCTGAGGGAGGAGCCAGTCCTGTCCAAAGGCCTTCCTCTGACTCCACTCCTGCAGCTCTCACGGAGGCACTGGGAGCCTTGGACACTCTTGCCACAAGTAGCCCAAGCGTGGACATCTTCCTCATCCTGCTCCTCCACTGCTGACGTCAGGGAATTCCCTGGAGCTCCTAAAATCTGCCTTTCCTGCTGGAGGATCGTGTCTGGCAGCTCTCTGATCCTCTTCGCCTTTGGCAGCGCCACAGCATCCTGAGAGTCATATACTGGAAACTGGCAGCTACATGACACTTGCCGCTCCTAGGATGCTTTTCTCTGGGAAAATCTTCTTGGACACGACATTGCTCCAGTTTTTACTTCTAGGCCTTTCGTGGCCATCTGCATCCGCAGCCACAAGCAGCTTCTGATGATCGACATGGCTCTGGGAAAACAGGGACTCCTGTCTGTGGACAAAGAAAACAAAGACAACTTGTAAGAAGAAAACCTGGAGCTTCTAGATAGAAGACAAAGGACTATTCAATCAAGGCAGGGCCAAGGGAGGAAACTTTCTAAAATGGAACAAGCAGCAGAAGCACAGTAGTTTTGCAGAAGAAATTCCCTTCCCAGCACTTGGCTTAAGGAAAAAACCTCATGTTTCTATGAGAGACTTGAGTTCATGTCTACTACTGGGTACCAGACATCTGAACATTTAGACTATTGGCTTTCCAGGCTCACGCTATTCAAACCTGAAAGTGAAACTACTCTAACAGTAAGGATGATTGCAAGAAATGTTTCTGTTTACACCACGACTGCCGACCATGCATCATTCTTACCTTGCACCTGTCCAAAGGCCTTCCTCCATCTGCGCTCCAGCAACTCTCACTCAGGCAAGGGCAGGGATGGAGGCTCTTGCCACAAGTAGCCCAAGCGTGGACATCTTCCTCATCCTGCTACTCCACTGCTGACGTCAGGGTATTCCCTGGAGCTGCAAACACCTGCCTTTGCTGCTCGAGGATCTTCTCTAGCACCATGCAAAACCCCTTCTCCTATGGCAGTGCTGCAGCATCCTGCGAGCCACGGACTGGAACTGGCACCTCCAGCAAAGTTGCTCCTGGGAAACATCCCTCAGCCATTCCCTTACTGCAATGAGCTGGACTCCTACTCCTCTGCAATGCTCTTCCTGGACAGGTGCATCCTCAGCAATGAGACAGTTCTGCTGAGAGCCACAGCTCTGAGGAAGCAGCCAGTCCTGCCCAATGGTTGTCCTCTGTCACCAGTCCTGCAGCTCCCACGGAGGCACTGGGAGCCTTGGACACTCTTGCCACAAGTAGCCCAAGCGTGGACATCTTCCTCATCCTGCTCCTCCACTGCTGACGTCAGGGAATTCCCTGGTGCTCCCAACATCTGCCTTTCCTGCTGGAGGATCGTGTCTGGCAGATCTCTGAGCCTCTTTGCCTTTGGCAGCGCCAGAGCATCCTAGGAGTCATATACTGGCAACTGGCACCTCCAGGACACTTGCTGCTCCTAGGATGCTTTCCTCTAGGAAAAACTTCTTGCACACGTCCTTGCTCCAGTTTTTACTCCTAGGCCATCTGCATTCTCAGCCACAAGAAGCTTCTGATGATCGACATGGCTCTGGGAGAGCAGGGACTCCTGTCTGTGGACAAAGAAAACAAAGACAACTTGTAAGAAGAAAACCTGGAGCTTCTAGTTAGAAGAGAAAGGACAATTCAATCAAGGCAGGGCCAAAGCAGGAAACTTTCTAAAATGGAACAAGCAGCAGAAGCACAGTAGTTTTGCAGAAGAAATTCCCCTCCCCGCACTTGGCTTAAGGAAAAAGCCTGATGTTTCTATGAGAGACTTGAGTTCATGTCTACTATTGGATAGCAGACATCTGAACATTTAGACTACTGGCTTTCCAGGCTCACGCAATTCAAACCGGAATGTCAAACTATTTCAAAAGCTAGAGATGCTTCGAAGAAATGTTTCTGTATTCACCACAACTGGGGACCATGCATCATTCTTACCTTGCACCTGTCCAAAGGCCTTCCTCCGTCTCCAGTCCTGCCGCTCTCACGGAGGCACTGGGAGCCTTGGACACTCTTGCCACAAGTAGCCCAAGCGTGGACATCTTCCTCATCCTGCTCCTCCACTGCTGACGTCAGGGAATTCCCTGGAGCTCCAAACATCTGCCTTTCCAGCTGGAGGATCATGTCTGGCAGCTCTCTGAGCCTCTTCACCTTTGGCAGCGCCACAGCATCCTAGGAGTCATATACTGGCAACTGGCACCTCCAGGACACTTGCTGCTCCTAGGATGCTTTTCTCTGGGAAAATCTTCTTGCACACGACATTGCTGCAGATTTTACTTCTAGGCCTTTCGTGGCCATCTGCATCCTCAGCCACAAGCAGGTTCTGATGATCAACAGGGCTCTGGGAGAGCAGGGACTCCTGTCTGTGGACAAAGAAAACAAAGACAACTTGTAAGAAGAAAACCTGGAGCTTCTAGTTAGAAGACAAAGGACTATTCAAACAAGGCAGGGCCAAAGCAGGAAACTTTCTAAAATGGAACAAGCAGCAGAAGCAGAGCAGTTTTGCAGAAGAAATTCCCCTCCCAGCACTTGGCTTAAGGAAAAAGCCTGATGTTTCTATGAGAGACTTGAGTTCATGTCTACTATTGGGTACCAGACATCTGAACATTTAGACTATTGGCTTTCCAGGCTCACACTATTCAAACCGGAAAGTGAAACTACTCTAAAAGCTAGAGGCGATTGCAAGAAATGTTTCTGCTCGCACCACGACTGCCGACCATGCATCATTCTTACCTTGCACCTGTCCAAAGGCCTTCCTCCGTCTGCGCTCTGGCAACTCTCACCCAAGCTCGGGCAGGGATGGAGGCTCTTGCCACAAGTAGCCCAAGCCTGGAGATATTCCTCATCCTGATCTTCCACTGCTGACATCTAGGAATTCCCTGGAGCTGCAAACACCTGCCTTTGCTGCTCGAGGATCTTCTCTAGCACCATGCCAAATGCCTTCTCCTATGGCAGTGCTGCAGCATCCTGCGAGCCATGGACTGGAACTGGCACCTTCAGCATAGTTGCTCCTGGGAAACATCCTTCAGCCATTCCCTTACTGCAATGAGCTGGACTCCTACACCTTTGCAAGGCTCTTCCTGGATAGGTGCATCCTCAGCAATGAGACGGTTCTGCTGAGAGCCACGGCTCTGAGGGAGCAGCCAGTCCTGCCCAAAGGCCTTCCTCCGTCACCAGTCCTGCAGCTCCCACGGAGGCACTGGGAGCCCTGGACACTCTTGCCACAAGTAGCCCAAGCGTCGAGATCTTCCTCATCCTGCTCCTCCACTGCTGACATCAGGGAATTCCCTGGAGCTCCCAACATCTGCCTTTCCTGCTCGAGGATCGTGTCTGGCAGCTCTCTGAGCCTCTTACACTTTGGAAGCGCAACAGCATCCTAGGAGTCATATACTGGCAACTGGCACCTCCAGGACACTTGCTGCTCCTAGGATGCTTTTCTCTGGGAAAATCTTCTTGCACACAACCTTGCTGCAGATTTTACTTCTAGGCCTTTTGTGGCCATCTGCATCCGCAGCCACAAGCAGCTTCTGATGATCGACATGGCTCTGGGAGAGCAGGGACTCCTGTCTGTGGACAAAGAAAACAAAGACAACTTGTAAGAAGAAAACCTGGAGCTTCTAGTTAGAAGAGAAAGGACTATTCAATCAAGGCAGAGCCAAGGGAGGAAACTTTCTAAAATGGAACAAGCAGCAGAAGCACAGCAGTATTGCAGAAGAAATTCCCCTCCCAGCACTTGGCTTAAGGAAAACGCCTGATGTTTCTGTGAGAGACATGAGTTCATGTCTACTATTGGGTACCAGACATCTGAACATTTAGACTATTGGCTTTCCAGGCTCACGCTATTCAAACCGGAAAGTGAAACTACTCTAACAGTAAGGATGATTGCAAGAAATGTTTCTGTTTACACCACGACTGCCGACCATGCATCATTCTTACCTTGCACCTGTCCAAAGGCCTTCCTCCGTCTGCGCTCCGGCAACTCTCACCCAGGCAAGGGCAGGGATAGAGGCTCTTGCCACAAGTAGCCCAAGCATGGACATCTTCCTCATCCTGCTACTCTACTGCTGACGTCAGGGTATTCCCTGGAGCTGCAAACACCTGCCTTTGCTGCTCGAGGACCTTCTCTAGCATCATGCCAAACCCCTTCTCCTATGGCAGTGCTGCAGCATCCTGCGAGCCATGGACTGGAACTGGCACCTTCAGCATAGTTGCTCCTGGGAAACATCATTCAGCCATTCCCTTACTGCAATGAGCTGGACTCCTACTCCTTTGCAAGGCTCTTCCTGGACAGGTGCATCCTCAGCAATGAGACGGTTCTGCTGAGAGCCATGGCTCTGAGGGAGGAGCCAGTCCTGTCCAAAGGCCTTCCTCTGACTCCACTCCTGCAGCTCTCACGGAGGCACTGGGAGCCTTGGACACTCTTGCCACAAGTAGCCCAAGCGTGGACATCTTCCTCATCCTGCTCCTCCACTGCTGACGTCAGGGAATTCCCTGGAGCTCCTAAAATCTGCCTTTCCTGCTCGGGGATCGTGTCTGGCAGCTCTCTGATCCTCTTCGCCTTTGGCAGCGCCACAGCATCCTGAGAGTCATATACTGGAAACTGGCAGCTACATGACACTTGCCGCTCCTAGGATGCTTTTCTCTGGGAAAATCTTCTTGGACACGACATTGCTCCAGTTTTTACTTCTAGGCCTTTCGTGGCCATCTGCATTCTCAGCCACAAGCAGGTTCTGATGATCGACATGGCTCTGGGAGAGCAGGGACTCCTGTCTGTGGACAAAGAAAACAAAGACAACTTGTAAGAAGAAAACCTGGAGCTTCTAGTTAGAAGACAAAGGACTATTCAAACAAGGCAGGGCCAAAGCAGGAAACTTTCTAAAATGGAACAAGCAGCAGAAGCACAGCAGTATTGCAGAAGAAATTCCCCTCCCAGCACTTGGCTTAAGGAAAACGCCTGATGTTTCTGTGAGAGACATGAGTTCATGTCTACTATTGGGTACCAGACATCTGAACATTTAGACTATTGGCTTTCCAGGCTCACGCTATTCAAACCGGAAAGTGAAACTATTCTAACAGAAGGGATGATTGCAAGAAATGTTTCTGTTTACACCACGACTGCCGACCATCCATCATTCTTACCTTGCACCTGTCCAAAGGCCTTCCTCCATCTGCGCTCCGGCAACTCTCACCCAGGCAAGGGCAGGGATGGAGGCATTTGCCACAAGTAGCCCAAGCGTGGACATCTTCCTCATCCTGCTACTCCACTGCTGACGTCAGGGTATTCCCTGGAGCTGCAAACACCTGCCTTTGCTGCTCGAGGACCTTCTCTAGCACCATGCAAAACCCCTTCTCCTATGGCAGTGCTGCAGCATCCTGCGAGCCACGGACTGGAACTGGCACCTCCAGCAAAGTTGCTCCTGGGAAACATCCCTCAGCCATTCCCTTACTGCAATGAGCTGGACTCCTACTCCTCTGCAATGCTCTTCCTGGACAGGTGCATCCTCAGCAATGAGACGGTTCTGCTGAGAGCCACGGCTCTGAGGGAGCAGCCAGTCCTGCCCAATGGTTGTCCTCCGTCACCAGTCCTGCAGCTCCCACGGAGGCACTGGGAGCCTTGGACACTCTTGCCACAAGTAGCCCAAGCGTGGACATCTTCCTCATCCTGCTCCTCCACTGCTGACGTCAGGGAATTCCCTGGTGCTCCCAACATCTGCCTTTCCTGCTCGAGGATCGTGTCTGGCAGCTCTCTGAGCCTCTTTGCCTTTGGCAGCGCCACAGCATCCTAGGAGTCATATACTGGCAACTGGCACCTCCAGGACACTTGCTGCTCCTAGGATGCTTTCCTCTGGGAAAATCTTCTTGGACACGTCCTTGCTCCAGTTTTTACTCCTAGTCCTTTCGTGGCCATCTGCATTCTCAGCCACAAGCAGCTTCTGATGATCGACATGGCTCTGGGAGAGCAGGGACTCCTGTCTGTGGACAAAGAAAACAAAGACAACTTGTAAGAAGAAAACCTGGAGCTTCTAGTTAGAAAAAAAAGGACTATTCAATCAAGGCAGGGCCAAGGGAGGAAACTTTCTAAAATGGAACAAGCAGCAGAAGCACGGTAGTTTTGCAGAAGAAATTCCCCTCCCAGCACTTGGCTTAAGGAAAAAGCCTGATGTTTCTATGAGAGACTTGAGTTCATGTCTACTACTGGGTACCAGACATCTGAACATTTAGACTATTGGCTTTCCAGGCTCACGCTATTCAAACCGGAAAGTGAAACTACTCTAACAGTAGGGATGATTGCAAGAAATGTTTCTGTTTACACCACGACTGCCGACCATGCATCATTCTTACCTTGCACCTGTCCAAAGGCCTTCCTCCGTCTGCGCTCCGGCAACTCTCACCCAGGCAAGGGCAAGGATGGAGGCTCTTGCCACAAGTAGCCCAAGCGTGGACATCTTCCTCATCCTGCTCCGCCACTGCTGACATCAGGGAATTCCCTGGAGCTCCCAACATCTGCCTTTCCTGCTCGAGGATCGTGTCTGGCAGCTCTCTGAGCCTCTTCATCTTTGGCTGCGCCACAGCATCCTAGGAGTCATATACTGGCAACTGGCACCTCCAGGACACTTGCTGCTCCTAGGATGCTTTTCTCTGGGAAAATCTTCTTGCATACGACCTTGCTCCAGATTTTACTTCTAGGTCTTTCGTGGCCATGTGCATCCGCGGCCACGAGCAGCTTCTGATGATCAACAGGGCTCTGGGAGAGCAGGGACTCCTGTCTGTGGACAAAGAAAACAAAGACAACTTGTAAGAAGAAAACCTGGAGCTTCTAGATAGAAGAGAAAGGACTATTCAATCAAGGCAGGGCCAAAGCAGGAAACTTTCTAAAATGGAACAAGCAGAAGAAGCAGAGCAGTTTTGCAGAAGAAATTCCCCTCCCAGCACTTGGCTTAATGAAAAAGCCTGATGTTGCTATGAGAGACTTGAGTTCATGTCTACTATTGGGGAGCAGAAGTCTGAACATTTAGAGTATTGGCGCTCCAGGCTCACGCTATTCAAACCGGAAAGTGAAACTATTCTAACAGAAGGGATGATTGCAAGAAATGTTTCTGTTTACACCACAACTGCCGACCATCCATCATTCTTACCTTGCACCTGTCCAAAGGCCTTCCTCCATCTGCGCTCTGGCAACTCTCACCCAGGGTCGGGCAGGGATGGAGGCTCGTGCCACAAGTAGCCCAAGCGCGGACATCTTCCTCATCCTGATCTTCCACTGCTGACATCTAGGAATTCCCTGGAGCTGCAAACACTTGCCTTTGCTGCTCAAGGATCTTCTCTAGCACCATGCCAAATGCCTTCTCCTATGGCAGCGCTGCAGCATCCTGCGACTCACGGACTGGAACTGGCACCTCCAGCAAAGTTGCTCCTGGGAAACATCCCTCAGCCATTCCCTTACTGCAATGAGCTGGACTCCTACTCCTCTGCAATGCTCTTCCTGGACAGGTGCATCCTCAGCAACGAGACGGTTCTGCTGAGAGCCGCGGCTCTGAGGGAGCAGCCAGTCCTGCCAAAAGGCCTTCCTCCGTCTCCAGTCCCGCAGCTCCCACGGAGGCACTGGGAGCCTTGGACACTCTTGCCACAAGTAGCCCAAGCGTGGACATCTTCCTCATCCTGCTCCTCCACTGCTGACGTCAGGGAATTCCCTGGAGCTGCAAACACCTGCCTTTGCTGCTGGAGGATCATGTCTGGCAGCTCTCTGAGCCTCTTCATCTTTGGCTGCGCCACAGCATCCTAGGAGTCATATACTGGCAACTGGCACCTCCAGGAAACTTGCTGCTCCTAGGATGCTTTTCTCTGGGAAAATCTTCTTGCATACGACCTTGCTCCAGATTTTACTTCTAGGTCTTTCGTGGCCATGTGCATCCGCAGCCACAAGCAGCTTCTGATGATCGACATGGCTCTGGGAGAGCAGGGACTCCTGTCTGTGGACAAAGAAAACAAAGACAACTTGTAAGAAGAAAACCTGGAGCTTCTAGATAGAAGACAAAGGACTATTCAATCAAGGCAGGGCCAAAGCAGGAAACTTTCTAAAATGGAACAAGCAGCAGAAGCACAGTAGTTTTGCAGAAGAAATTCCCCTCCCAGCACTTGGCTTAAGGAAAAAGTCTGATGTTTCTATGAGAGACTTGAGTTCATGTCTACTATTGGATAGCAGACATCTGAACATTTAGACTACTGGCTTTCCAGGCTCACGCAATTCAAACCGGAATGTCAAACTATTTCAAAAGCTAGAGATGCTTGGAAGAAATGTTTCTGTACTCACCACAACTGGGGACCATGCATCATTCTTACCTTGCACCTGTCCAAAGGCCTTCCTCCGTCTCCAGTCCTGCCGCTCTCACGGAGGCACTGGGAGCCTCGGACACTCTTGCCACAAGTAGCCCAAGCGGGGACATCTTCCTCATCCTGCTCCTCCACTGCTGACGTCAAGGAATTCCCTGGAGCTCCCAACATCTGCCTTTCCAGCTGGAGGATCATGTCTGGCAGCTCTCTGAGCCTCTTCAACTTTGGCAGCGCCACAGCATCCTAGGAGTCATATACTGGCAACTGGCACCTCCAAAACACTTGCTGCTCCTAGGATGCTTTTCTCTGGGAAAATCTTCTTGCATACAACCTTGCTCCAGTTTTTACTTCTAGGCCTTTCGTGGCCATCTGCATTCTCAGCCACAAGCAGGTTCTGATGATCAACAGGGCTCTGGGAGAGCAGGGACTCCTGTCTGTGGACAAAGAAAACAAAGACAACTTGTAAGAAGAAAACCTGGAGCTTCTAGATAGAAGACAAAGGACTATTCAATCAAGGCAGGGCCAAGGGAGGAAACTTTCTAAAATGGAACAAGCAGCAGAAGCACAGTAGTTTTGCAGAAGAAATTCCCTTCCCAGCACTTGGCTTAAGGAAAAAACCTCATGTTTCTATGAGAGACTTGAGTTCATGTCTACTACTGGGTACCAGACATCTGAACATTTAGACTCTTGGCTTTCCAGGCTCACGCTATTCAAACCTGAAAGTGAAACTACTCTAACAGTAAGGATGATTGCAAGAAATGTTTCTGTTTACACCACGACTGCCGACCATGCATCATTCTTACCTTGCACCTGTCCAAAGGCCTTCCTCCATCTGCGCTCCAGCAACTCTCACTCAGGCAAGGGCAGGGATGGAGGCTCTTGCCACAAGTAGCCCAAGCGTGGACATCTTCCTCATCCTGCTACTCCACTGCTGACGTCAGGGTATTCCCTGGAGCTGCAAACACCTGCCTTTGCTGCTCGAGGATCTTCTCTAGCACCATGCAAAACCCCTTCTATGGCAGTGCTGCAGCATCCTGCGAGCCACGGACTGGAACTGGCACCTCCAGCAAAGTTGCTCCTGGGAAACATCCCTCAGCCATTCCCTTACTGCAATGAGCTGGACTCCTACTCCTCTGCAATGCTCTTCCTGGAGAGGTGCATCCTCAGCAATGAGACAGTTCTGCTGAGAGCCACAGCTCTGAGGAAGCAGCCAGTCCTGCCCAATGGTTGTCCTCTGTCACCAGTCCTGCAGCTCCCACGGAGGCACTGGGAGCCTTGGACACTCTTGCCACAAGTAGCCCAAGCGTGGACATCTTCCTCATCCTGCTCCTCCACTGCTGACGGCAGGGAATTCCCTGGTGCTCCCAACATCTGCCTTTCCTGCTGGAGGATCGTGTCTGGCAGATCTCTGAGCCTCTTTGCCTTTGGCAGCGCCACAGCATCCTAGGAGTCATATACTGGCAACTGGCACCTCCAGGACACTTGCTGCTCCTAGGATGCTTTCCTCTAGGAAAAACTTCTTGCACACGTCCTTGCTCCAGTTTTTACTCCTAGGCCATCTGCATTCTCAGCCACAAGAAGCTTCTGATGATCGACATGGCTCTGGGAGAGCAGGGACTCCTGTCTGTGGACAAAGAAAACAAAGACAACTTGTAAGATTAAAAGCTGGAGCTTCTAGTTAGAAGAGAAAGGACAATTCAATCAAGGCAGGGCCAAAGCAGGAAACTTTCTAAAATGGAACAAGCAGCAGAAGCACAGTAGTTTTGCAGAAGAAATTCCCCTCCCCGCACTTGGCTTAAGGAAAAAGCCTGATGTTTCTATGAGAGACTTGAGTTCATGTCTACTATTGGATAGCAGACATCTGAACATTTAGACTACTGGCTTTCCAGGCTCACGCAATTCAAACCGGAATGTCAAACTATTTCAAAAGCTAGAGATGCTTCGAAGAAATGTTTCTGTATTCACCACAACTGGGGACCATGCATCATTCTTACCTTGCACCTGTCCAAAGGCCTTCCTCCGTCTCCAGTCCTGCCGCTCTCACGGAGGCACTGGGAGCCTTGGACACTCTTGCCACAAGTAGCCCAAGCGTGGACATCTTCCTCATCCTGCTCCTCCACTGCTGACGTCAGGGAATTCCCTGGAGCTCCAAACATCTGCCTTTCCAGCTGGAGGATCATGTCTGGCAGCTCTCTGAGCCTCTTCACCTTTGGCAGCGCCACAGCATCCTAGGAGTCATATACTGGCAACTGGCACCTCCAGGACACTTGCTGCTCCTAGGATGCTTTTCTCTGGGAAAATCTTCTTGCACACGACATTGCTGCCGATTTTACTTCTAGGCCTTTCGTGGCCATCTGCATCCTCAGCCACAAGCAGGTTCTGATGATCAACAGGGCTCTGGGAGAGCAGGGACTCCTGTCTGTGGACAAAGAAAACAAAGACAACTTGTAAGAAGAAAACCTGGAGCTTCTAGTTAGAAGACAAAGGACTATTCAATCAAGGCAGGGCCAAAGCAGGAAACTTTCTAAAATGGAACAAGCAGCAGAAGCAGAGCAGTTTTGCAGAAGAAATTCCCCTCCCAGCACTTGGCTTAAGGAAAAAGCCTGATGTTTCTATGAGAGACTTGAGTTCATGTCTACTATTGGGTACCAGACATCTGAACATTTAGACTATTGGCTTTCCAGGCTCACACTATTCAAACCGGAAAGTGAAACTACTCTAAAAGCTAGAGGCGATTGCAAGAAATGTTTCTGCTCACACCACGACTGCCGACCATGCATCATTCTTACCTTGCACCTGTCCAAAGGCCTTCCTCCGTCTGCGCTCTGGCAACTCTCACCCAAGCTCGGGCAGGGATGGAGGCTCTTGCCACAAGTAGCCCAAGCCTGGAGATATTCCTCATCCTGATCTTCCACTGCTGACATCTAGGAATTCCCTGGAGCTGCAAACACCTGCCTTTGCTGCTCGAGGATCTTCTCTAGCACCATGCCAAATGCCTTCTCCTATGGCAGTGCTGCAGCATCCTGCGAGCCATGGACTGGAACTGGCACCTTCAGCATAGTTGCTCCTGGGAAACATCCTTCAGCCATTCCCTTGCTGCAATGAGCTGGACTCCTACTCCTTTGCAAGGCTCTTCCTGGATAGGTGCATCCTCAGCAATGAGACGGTTCTGCTGAGAGCCACGGCTCTGAGGGAGCAGCCAGTCCTGCCCAAAGGCCTTCCTCCGTCTCCACTCCTGCAGCTCCCACGGAGGCACTGGGAGCCTTGGACACGCTTGCCACAAGTAGCCCAAGCGTCGAGATCTTCCTCATCCTGCTCCTCCACTGCTGACATCAGGGAATTCCCTGGAGCTCCCAACATCTGCCTTTCCTGCTCGAGGATCGTGTCTGGCAGCTCTCTGAGCCTCTTACACTTTGGAAGCGCAACAGCATCCTAGGAGTCATATACTGGCAACTGGCACCTCCAGGACACTTGCTGCTCCTAGGATGCTTTTCTCTGGGAAAATCTTCTTGCACACAACCTTGCTGCAGATTTTACTTCTAGGCCTTTTGTGGCCATCTGCATCCGCAGCCACAAGCAGCTTCTGATGATCGACATGGCTCTGGGAGAGCAGGGACTCCTGTCTGTGGACAAAGAAAACAAAGACAACTTGTAAGAAGAAAACCTGGAGCTTCTAGTTAGAAGAGAAAGGACTATTCAATCAAGGCAGAGCCAAGGGAGGAAACATTCTAAAATGGAACAAGCAGCAGAAGCACAGCAGTATTGCAGAAGAAATTCCCCTCCCAGCACTTGGCTTAAGGAAAACGCCTGATGTTTCTGTGAGAGACATGAGTTCATGTCTACTATTGGGTACCAGACATCTGAACATTTAGACTATTGGCTTTCCAGGCTCACGCTATTCAAACCGGAAAGTGAAACTACTCTAACAGTAAGGATGATTGCAAGAAATGTTTCTGTTTACACCACGACTGCCGACCATCCATCATTCTTACCTTGCACCTGTCCAAAGGCCTTCCTCCGTCTGCGCTCCGGCAACTCTCACCCAGGCAAGGGCAGGGATAGAGGCTCTTGCCACAAGTAGCCCAAGCATGGACATCTTCCTCATCCTGCTACTCTACTGCTGACGTCAGGGTATTCCCTGGAGCTGCAAACACCTGCCTTTGCTGCTCGAGGACCTTCTCTAGCACCATGCCAAACCCCTTCTCCTATGGCAGTGCTGCAGCATCCTGCGAGCCATGGACTGGAACTGGCACCTTCAGCATAGTTGCTCCTGGGAAACATCATTCAGCCATTCCCTTACTGCAATGAGCTGGACTCCTACTCCTCTGCAAGGCTCTTCCTGGACAGGTGCATCCTCAGCAATGAGACGGTTCTGCTGAGAGCCATGGCTCTGAGGGAGGAGCCAGTCCTGTCCAAAGGCCTTCCTCTGACTCCACTCCTGCAGCTCTCACGGAGGCACTGGGAGCCTTGGACACTCTTGCCACAAGTAGCCCAAGCGTGGACATCTTCCTCATCCTGCTCCTCCACTGCTGACATCAGGGAATTCCCTGGAGCTCCTAAAATCTGCCTTTCCTGCTCGAGGATCGTGTCTGGCAGCTCTCTGAGCCTCTTTGCCTTTGGCAGCGCCACAGCATCCTAGGAGTCATATACTGGCAACTGGCACCTCCAGGACACTTGCTGCTCCTAGGATGCTTTTCTCTGGGAAAATCTTCTTGGACACGACACTGCTCCAGTTTTTACTTCTAGGCCTTTCGTGGCCATCTGCATTCTCAGCCACAAGCAGGTTCTGATGATCAACATGGCACTGGGAGAGCAGGGACCCCTGTCTGTGGACAAAGAAAACAAAGACAACTTGTAAGAAGAAAACCTGGAGCTTCTAGTTAGAAGAGAAAGGACTATTCAATCAAGGCAGGGCCAAGGGAGGAAACTTTCTAAAATGGAACAAGCAGCAGAAGCACAGTACTTTTGCAGAAGAAATTCCCTTCCCAGCACTTGGCTTAAGGAAAACGCCTGATGTTTCTATGAGAGACTTGAGTTCATGTCTACTATTGGGTACCAGACATCTGAACATTTGGACTATTGGCTTTCCAGGCTCACGCTATTCAAACCGGAAAGTGAAACTACTCTAACAGTAGGGATGATTGCAAGAAATGTTTCTGTTTACACCACGACTGCCGACCATGCATCATTCTTACCTTGCACCTGTCCAAAGGCCTTCCTCCGTCTGCGCTCCGGCAACTCTCACCCAGGCAAAGGCAAGGATGGAGGCCCTTGCCACAAGTAGCCCAAGCGTGGACATCTTCCTCATCCTGCTACTCCACTGCTGACGTCAGGGTATTCCCTGGAGCTGCAAACACCTGCCTTTGCTGCTCGAGGACCTTCTCTAGCACCATGCCAAACCCCTTCTCCTATGGCAGTGCTGCAGCATCCTGCGAGCCATGGACTGGAACTGGCACCTTCAGCATAGTTGCTCCTGGGAAACATCATTCAGCCATTCCCTTACTGCAATGAGCTGGACTCCTACTCCTCTGCAAGGCTCTTCCTGGACAGGTGCATCCTCAGCAATGAGACGGTTCTGCTGAGAGCCATGGCTCTGAGGGAGCAGCCAGTCCTGTCAAAAGGCCTTCCTCTGACTCCACTCCTGCAGCTCCCACGGAGGCACTGGGAGCCTTGGACACTCTTGCCACAAGTAGCCCAAGCGTGGACATCTTCCTCATCCTGCTCCTCCACTGCTGACGTCAGGGAATTCCCTGGAGCTCCTAAAATCTGCCTTTCCTGCTCGAGGATCGTGTCTGGCAGCTCTCTGAGCCTCTTCGCCTTTGGCAGCGCCACAGAATCCTGAGAGTCATATACTGGAAACTGGCACCTCCAGGACACTTGCTGCTCCTAGGATGCTTTTCTCTGGGAAAATCTTTTTGGACACGACATTGCTCCAGTTTTTACTTCTAGGCCTTTCGTGGCCATCTGCATCCGCAGCCACAAGCAGCTTCTGATGATCGACATGGCTCTGGGAAAACAGGGACTCCTGTCTGTGGACAAAGAAAACAAAGACAACTTGTAAGAAGAAAACCTGGAGCTTCTAGATAGAAGACAAAGGACTATTCAATCAAGGCAGGGCCAAGGGAGGAAACTTTCTAAAATGGAACAAGCAGCAGAAGCACAGTAGTTTTGCAGAAGAAATTCCCTTCCCAGCACTTGGCTTAAGGAAAAAACCTCATGTTTCTATGAGAGACTTGAGTTCATGTCTACTACTGGGTACCAGACATCTGAACATTTAGACTATTGGCTTTCCAGGCTCACGCTATTCAAACCGGAAAGTGAAACTACTCTAACAGTAAGGATGATTGCAAGAAATGTTTCTGTTTACACCACGACTGCCGACCATGCATCATTCTTACCTTGCACCTGTCCAAAGGCCTTCCTCCATCTGCGCTCCGGCAACTCTCACCCAGGCAAGGGCAGGGATGGAGGCTCTTGCCACAAGTAGCCCAAGCGTAGACATCTTCCTCATCCTGCTACTCCACTGCTGACGTCAGGGTATTCCCTGGAGCTGCAAACACCTGCCTTTGCTGCTCGAGGATCTTCTCTAGCACCATGCAAAACCCCTTCTCCTATGGCAGCGCTGCAGCATCCTGCGAGCCACGGACTGGAACTGGCACCTCCAGCAAAGTTGCTCCTGGGAAACATCCCTCAGCCATTCCCTTACTGCAATGAGCTGGACTCCTACTCCTCTGCAATGCTCTTCCTGGACAGGTGCATCCTCAGCAATGAGACGGTTCTGCTGAGAGCCGCGGCTCTGAGGGAGCAGCCAGTCCTGCCCAAAGGCCTTCCTCCGCCTCCAGTCCCGCAGCTCCCACGGAGGCACTGGGAGCCTTGGACACTCTTGCCACAAGTAGCCCAAGCATGGACATCTTCCTCATCCTGCTCCTCCACTGCTGACGGCAGGGAATTCCCTGGAGCTGCAAACACCTGCCTTTGCTGCTCGAGGATCGTGTCTGGCAGCTCTCTGAGCCTCTTCACCTTTGGCTGCGCCACAGCATCCTTGGAGTCATATACTGGCAACTGGCACCTCCAGTACACTTGCTGCTCCTAGGATGCTTTTCTCTGGGAAAATCTTGCACACGACCTTGCTCCAGATTTTACTTCTAGGCCTTTTGTGGCCATCTGCATCCGCAGCCACAAGCAGCTTCTGATGATCGACATGGCTCTGGGAGAGCAGGGACTCCTGTCTGTGGACAAAGAAAACAAAGACAACTTGTAAGATTAAAACCTGGAGCTTCTAGTTAGAAGAGAAAGGACTATTCAATCAAGGCAGGGCCAAGGGAGGAAACTTTCTAAAATGGAACAAGCAGCAGAAGCACAGTACTTTTGCAGAAGAAATTCCCCTCCCAGCACTTGGCTTAAGGAAAAAGCATGATGTTTCTATGAGAGACTTGAGTTCATGTCTACTATTGGATAGCAGACATCTGAACATTTAGACTACTGGCTTTCCAGGCTCACGCAATTCAAACCGGATTGTCAAACTATTTCAAAAGCTAGAGATGCTTCGAAGAAATGTTTCTGTACTCACCACAACTGGGGACCATGCATCATTCTTACCTTGCACCTGTCCAAAGGCCTTCCTCCGTCTCCAGTCCTGCCGCTCTCACGGAGGCACTGGGAGCCTTGGACACACTTGCCACAAGTAGCCCAAGCATGGACATCTTCCTCATCCTGCTCCTCCACTGCTGACGTCAGGGAATTCCCTGGAGCTCCAAACATCTGCCTTTCCAGCTGGAGGATCATGTCTGGCAGCTCTCTGAGCCTCTTCACCTTTGGCAGCGCCACAGCATCCTAGGAGTCATATACTGGCAACTGGCACCTCCAGGACACTTGCTGCTCCTAGGATGCTTTTCTCTGGGAAAATCTTCTTGCACACAACCTTGCTGCAGATTTTACTTCTAGGCCTTTCGTGGCCATCTGCATCCTCAGCCACAAGCAGGTTCTGATGATCAACAGGGCTCTGGGAGAGCAGGGACTCCTGTCTGTGGACAAAGAAAACAAAGACAACTTGTAAGAAGAAAACCTGGAGCTTCTAGTTAGAAGAAAAAGGACTATTCAATCAAGGCAGGGCCAAAGGAGGAAACTTTCTAAAATGGAACAAGCAGCAGAAGCCCAGTAGTTTTGCAGAAGAAATTCCCCTCCCAGCACTTGGCTTAAGGAAAAAGCCTGATGTTTCTATGAGAGACATGAGTTCATGTCTACTATTGGGTACCAGACATCTGAACATTTAGACTATTGGCTTTCCAGGCTCACGCTATTCAAACCGGAAAGTGAAACTACTCTAACAGTAGGGATGATTGCAAGAAATGTTTCTGTTTACACCACGACTGCCGACCATGCATCATTCTTACCTTGCACCTGTCCAAAGGCCTTCCTCCGTCTGCGCTCTGGCAACTCTCACCCAAGCTCGGGCAGGGATGGAGGCTCTTGCCACAAGTAGCCCAAGCCTGGAGATATTCCTCATCCTGATCTTCCACTGCTGACATCTAGGAATTCCCTGGAGCTGCAAACACTTGCATTTGCTGCTCGAGGATCTTCTCTAGCATCATGCCAAACGCCTTCTCCTATGGCAGTGCTGCAGCATCCTGCAAGTCACGGACTGGAACTGGCACCTCCAGCAAAGTTGCTCCTGGGAAACATCCCTCAGCCATTCCCTTACTGCAATGAGCTGGACTCCTACTCCTCTGCAATGCTCTTCCTGGACAGGTGCATCCTCAGCAATGAGACGGTTCTGCTGAGAGCCGCGGCTCTGAGGGAGCAGCCAGTCCTGCCCAAAGGCCTTCCTCCGCCTCCAGTCCCGCAGCTCCCACGGAGGCACTGGGAGCCTTGGACACTCTTGCCACAAGTAGCCCAAGCGTCGAGATCTTCCTCATCCTGCTCCGCCACTGCTGACGGCAGGGAATTCCCTGGAGCTGCAAACACCTGCCTTTGCTGCTCGAGGATCGTGTCTGGCAGCTCTCTGAGCCTCTTCACCTTTGGCTGTGCCACAGCATCCTTGGAGTCATATACTGGCAACTGGCACCTCCAGTACACTTGCTGCTCCTAGGATGCTTTTCTCTGGGAAAATCTTGCACACGACCTTGCTCCAGATTTTACTTCTAGGCCTTTTGTGGCCATCTGCATCCGCAGCCACAAGCAGCTTCTGATGATCGACATGGCTCTGGGAGAGCAGGGACTCCTGTCTGTGGACAAAGAAAACAAAGACAACTTGTAAGATTAAAACCTGGAGCTTCTAGTTAGAAGAGAAAGGACTATTCAATCAAGGCAGGGCCAAGGGAGGAAACTTTCTAAAATGGAACAAGCAGCAGAAGCACAGTACTTTTGCAGAAGAAATTCCCCTCCCAGCACTTGGCTTAAGGAAAAAGCATGATGTTTCTATGAGAGACTTGAGTTCATGTCTACTATTGGATAGCAGACATCTGAACATTTAGACTACTGGCTTTCCAGGCTCACGCAATTCAAACCGGAATGTCAAACTATTTCAAAAGCTAGAGATGCTTCGAAGAAATGTTTCTGTACTCACCACAACTGGGGACCATGCATCATTCTTACCTTGCACCTGTCCAAAGGCCTTCCTCCGTCTCCAGTCCTGCCGCTCTCACGGAGGCACTGGGAGCCTTGGACACGCTTGCCACAAGTAGCCCAAGCATGGACATCTTCCTCATCCTGCTCCTCCACTGCTGACGTCAGGGAATTCCCTGGAGCTCCAAACATCTGCCTTTCCAGCTGGAGGATCATGTCTGGCAGCTCTCTGAGCCTCTTCACCTTTGGCAGCGCCACAGCATCCTAGGAGTCATATACTGGCAACTGGCACCTCCAGGACACTTGCTGCTCCTAGGATGCTTTTCTCTGGGAAAATCTTCTTGCACACGACCTTGCTGCCGATTTTACTTCTAGGCCTTTCGTGGCCATCTGCATCCTCAGCCACAAGCAGGTTCTGATGATCAACAGGGCTCTGGGAGAGCAGGGACTCCTGTCTGTGGACAAAGAAAACAAAGACAACTTGTAAGAAGAAAACCTGGAGCTTCTAGTTAGAAGAAAAAGGACTATTCAATCAAGGCAGGGCCAAAGGAGGAAACTTTCTAAAATGGAACAAGCAGCAGAAGCACAGTAGTTTTGCAGAAGAAATTCCCCTCCCAGCACTTGGCTTAAGGAAAAAGCCTGATGTTTCTATGAGAGACATGAGTTCATGTCTACTATTGGGTACCAGACATCTGAACATTTAGACTATTGGCTTTCCAGGCTCACGCTATTCAAACCGGAAAGTGAAACTACTCTAACAGTAGGGATGATTGCAAGAAATGTTTCTGTTTACACCACGACTGCCGACCATGCATCATTCTTACCTTGCACCTGTCCAAAGGCCTTCCTCCGTCTGCGCTCTGGCAACTCTCACCCAAGCTCGGGCAGGGATGGAGGCTCTTGCCACAAGTAGCCCAAGCCTGGAGATATTCCTCATCCTGATCTTCCACTGCTGACATCTAGGAATTCCCTGGAGCTGCAAACACTTGCATTTGCTGCTCGAGGATCTTCTCTAGCATCATGCCAAACGCCTTCTCCTATGGCAGTGCTGCAGCATCCTGCAAGTCACGGACTGGAACTGGCACCTCCAGCAAAGTTGCTCCTGGGAAACATCCCTCAGCCATTCCCTTACTGCAATGAGCTGGACTCCTACTCCTCTGCAATGCTCTTCCTGGACAGGTGCATCCTCAGCAATGAGACGGTTCTGCTGAGAGCCGCGGCTCTGAGGGAGCAGCCAGTCCTGCCCAAAGGCCTTCCTCCGCCTCCAGTCCCGCAGCTCCCACGGAGGCACTGGGAGCCTTGGACACTCTTGCCACAAGTAGCCCAAGCATGGACATCTTCCTCATCCTGCTCCTCCACTGCTGACGGCAGGGAATTCCCTGGAGCTGCAAACACCTGCCTTTGCTGCTCGAGGATCGTGTCTGGCAGCTCTCTGAGCCTCTTCACCTTTGGCTGCGCCACAGCATCCTTGGAGTCATATACTGGCAACTGGCACCTCCAGTACACTTGCTGCTCCTAGGATGCTTTTCTCTGGGAAAATCTTGCACACGACCTTGCTCCAGATTTTACTTCTAGGCCTTTTGTGGCCATCTGCATCCGCAGCCACAAGCAGCTTCTGATGATCAACAGGGCTCTGGGAGAGCAGGGACTCCTGTCTGTGGACAAAGAAAACAAAGACAACTTGTAAGATTAAAACCTGGAGCTTCTAGTTAGAAGAGAAAGGACTATTCAATCAAGGCAGGGCCAAGGGAGGAAACTTTCTAAAATGGAACAAGCAGCAGAAGCACAGTAGATTTGCAGAAGAAATTCCCCTCCCAGCACTTGGCTTAAGGAAAAAGCATGATGTTTCTATGAGAGACTTGAGTTCATGTCTACTATTGGATAGCAGACATCTGAACATTTAGACTACTGGCTTTCCAGGCTCACGCAATTCAAACCGGAATGTCAAACTATTTCAAAAGCTAGAGATGCTTCGAAGAAATGTTTCTGTACTCACCACAACTGGGGACCATGCATCATTCTTACCTTGCACCTGTCCAAAGGCCTTCCTCCGTCTCCAGTCCTGCCGCTCTCACGGAGGCACTGGGAGCCTTGGACACTCTTGCCACAAGTAGCCCAAGCATGGACATCTTCCTCATCCTGCTCCTCCACTGCTGACGTCAGGGAATTCCCTGGAGCTCCAAACATCTGCCTTTCCAGCTGGAGGATCATGTCTGGCAGCTCTCTGAGCCTCTTCACCTTTGGCAGCGCCACAGCATCCTAGGAGTCATATACTGGCAACTGGCACCTCCAGGACACTTGCTGCTCCTAGGATGCTTTTCTCTGGGAAAATCTTCTTGCACACGACCTTGCTGCCGATTTTACTTCTAGGCCTTTCGTGGCCATCTGCATCCTCAGCCACAAGCAGGTTCTGATGATCAACAGGGCTCTGGGAGAGCAGGGACTCCTGTCTGTGGACAAAGAAAACAAAGACAACTTGTAAGAAGAAAACCTGGAGCTTCTAGTTAGAAGAAAAAGGACTATTCAATCAAGGCAGGGCCAAAGGAGGAAACTTTCTAAAATGGAACAAGCAGCAGAAGCACAGTAGTTTTGCAGAAGAAATTCCCCTCCCAGCACTTGGCTTAAGGAAAAAGCCTGATGTTTCTATGAGAGACATGAGTTCATGTCTACTATTGGGTACCAGACATCTGAACATTTAGACTATTGGCTTTCCAGGCTCACGCTATTCAAACCGGAAAGTGAAACTACTCTAACAGTAGGGATGATTGCAAGAAATGTTTCTGTTTACACCACGACTGCCGACCATGCATCATTCTTACCTTGCACCTGTCCAAAGGCCTTCCTCCGTCTGCGCTCTGGCAACTCTCACCCAAGCTCGGGCAGGGATGGAGGCTCTTGCCACAAGTAGCCCAAGCCTGGAGATATTCCTCATCCTGATCTTCCACTGCTGACATCTAGGAATTCCCTGGAGCTGCAAACACTTGCATTTGCTGCTCGAGGATCTTCTCTAGCATCATGCCAAACGCCTTCTCCTATGGCAGTGCTGCAGCATCCTGCAAGTCACGGACTGGAACTGGCACCTCCAGCAAAGTTGCTCCTGGGAAACATCCCTCAGCCATTCCCTTACTGCAATGAGCTGGACTCCTACTCCTCTGCAATGCTCTTCCTGGACAGGTGCATCCTCAGCAATGAGACGGTTCTGCTGAGAGCCGCGGCTCTGAGGGAGCAGCCAGTCCTGCCCAAAGGCCTTCCTCCGCCTCCAGTCCCGCAGCTCCCACGGAGGCACTGGGAGCCTTGGACACTCTTGCCACAAGTAGCCCAAGCATGGACATCTTCCTCATCCTGCTCCTCCACTGCTGACGGCAGGGAATTCCCTGGAGCTGCAAACACCTGCCTTTGCTGCTCGAGGATCGTGTCTGGCAGCTCTCTGAGCCTCTTCACCTTTGGCTGCGCCACAGCATCCTTGGAGTCATATACTGGCAACTGGCACCTCCAGTACACTTGCTGCTCCTAGGATGCTTTTCTCTGGGAAAATCTTGCACACGACCTTGCTCCAGATTTTACTTCTAGGCCTTTTGTGGCCATCTGCATCCGCAGCCACAAGCAGCTTCTGATGATCAACAGGGCTCTGGGAGAGCAGGGACTCCTGTCTGTGGACAAAGAAAACAAAGACAACTTGTAAGATTAAAACCTGGAGCTTCTAGTTAGAAGAGAAAGGACTATTCAATCAAGGCAGGGCCAAGGGAGGAAACTTTCTAAAATGGAACAAGCAGCAGAAGCACAGTAGATTTGCAGAAGAAATTCCCCTCCCAGCACTTGGCTTAAGGAAAAAGCCTGATGTTTCTATGAGAGACTTGAGTTCATGTCTACTATTGGATAGCAGACATCTGAACATTTAGACTACTGGCTTTCCAGGCTCACGCAATTCAAACCGGAATGTCAAACTATTTCAAAAGCTAGAGATGCTTCGAAGAAATGTTTCTGTACTCACCACAACTGGGGACCATGCATCATTCTTACCTTGCACCTGTCCAAAGGCCTTCCTCCGTCTCCAGTCCTGCCGCTCTCACGGAGGCACTGGGAGCCTTGGACACTCTTGCCACAAGTAGCCCAAGCATGGACATCTTCCTCATCCTGCTCCTCCACTGCTGACGTCAGGGAATTCCCTGGAGCTCCAAACATCTGCCTTTCCAGCTGGAGGATCATGTCTGGCAGCTCTCTGAGCCTCTTCACCTTTGGCAGCGCCACAGCATCCTAGGAGTCATATACTGGCAACTGGCACCTCCAGGACACTTGCTGCTCCTAGGATGCTTTTCTCTGGGAAAATCTTCTTGCATACGACCTTGCTGCCGATTTTACTTCTAGGCCTTTCGTGGCCATCTGCATCCTCAGCCACAAGCAGGTTCTGATGATCAACAGGGCTCTGGGAGAGCAGGGACTCCTGTCTGTGGACAAAGAAAACAAAGACAACTTGTAAGAAGAAAACCTGGAGCTTCTAGTTAGAAGACAAAGGACTATTCAATCAAGGCAGGGCCAAAGCAGGAAACTTTCTAAAATGGAACAAGCAGCAGAAGCAGAGCAGTTTTGCAGAAGAAATTCCCCTCCCAGCACTTGGCTTAAGGAAAAAACCTCATGTTTCTATGAGAGACTTGAGTTCATGTCTACTACTGGGTACCAGACATCTGAACATTTAGACTATTGGCTTTCCAGGCTCACGCTATTCAAACCGGAAAGTGAAACTACTCTAACAGTAGGGATGATTGCAAGAAATGTTTCTGTTTACACCACAACTGCCGACCATGCATCATTCTTACCTTGCACCTGTCCAAAGGCCTTCCTCCGTCTGCGCTCTGGACACTCTCACCCAAGCTCGGGCAGGGATGGAGGCTCTTGCCACAAGTAGCCCAAGCCTGGAGATATTCCTCATCCTGATCTTCCACTGCTGACATCTAGGAATTCCCTGGAGCTGCAAACACCTGCCTTTGCGGCTCGAGGACCTTCTCTAGCACCATGCCAAACCCCTTCTCCTATGGCAGTGCTGCAGCATCCTGCGAGCCATGGACTGGAACTGGCAGCTTCAGCATAGTTGCTCCTGGGAAACATCCTTCAGCCATTCCCTTACTGCAATGAGCTGGACTCCTACTCCTTTGCAAGGCTCTTCCTGGACAGGTGCATCCTCAGCAATGAGACGGTTCTGCTGAGAGCCATGGCTCTGAGGGAGCAGCGAGTCCTGTCCAAAGGCCTTCCTCTGACTCCACTCCTGCAGCTCTCACGGAGGCACTGGGAGCCTTGGACACTCTTGCCACAAGTAGCCCAAGCGTCGAGATCTTCCTCATCCTGCTCCTCCACTGCTGACATCAGGGAATTCCCTGGAGCTCCTAAAATCTGCCTTTCCTGCTCGAGGATCGTGTCTGGCAGCTCTCTGAGCCTCTTCGCCTTTGGCAGCGCCACAGCATCCTGAGAGTCATATACGGGAAACTGGCAGCTACAGGACACTTGCTGCTCCTAGGATGCTTTTCTCTGGGAAAATCTTCTTGGACACGACATTGCTCCAGTTTTTACTTCTAGGCCTTTCGTGGCCATCTGCATCCGCAGCCACAAGCAGCTTCTGATGATCGACATGGCTCTGGGAAAACAGGGACTCCTGTCTGTGGACAAAGAAAACAAAGACAACTTGTAAGAAGAAAACCTGGAGCTTCTAGATAGAAGACAAAGGACTATTCAATCAAGGCAGGGCCAAGGGAGGAAACTTTCTAAAATGGAACAAGCAGCAGAAGCACAGTAGTTTTGCAGAAGAAATTCCCTTCCCAGCACTTGGCTTAAGGAAAAAACCTCATGTTTCTATGAGAGACTTGAGTTCATGTCTACTACTGGGTACCAGACATCTGAACATTTAGACTATTGGCTTTCCAGGCTCACGCTATTCAAACCGGAAAGTGAAACTACTCTAACAGTAAGGATGATTGCAAGAAATGTTTCTGTTTACACCACGACTGCCGACCATGCATCATTCTTACCTTGCACCTGTCCAAAGGCCTT
Organism: Aphelocoma coerulescens; assembly: GCF_041296385.1. Classification (NCBI taxonomy): domain Eukaryota; kingdom Metazoa; phylum Chordata; class Aves; order Passeriformes; family Corvidae; genus Aphelocoma; species Aphelocoma coerulescens. The sequence continues at coordinate 1,693,551 of NW_027183894.1, forward strand.
CCTCCATCTGCGCTCCGGCAACTCTCACTCAGGCAAGGGCAGGGATGGAGGCTCTTGCCACAAGTAGCCCAAGCGTGGACATCTTCCTCATCCTGCTACTCCACTGCTGACGTCAGGGTATTCCCTGGAGCTGCAAACACCTGCCTTTGCTGCTCGAGGATCTTCTCTAGCACCATGCAAAACCCCTTCTCCTATGGCAGTGCTGCAGCATCCTGCGAGCCACGGACTGGAACTGGCACCTCCAGCAAAGTTGCTCCTGGGAAACATCCCTCAGCCATTCCCTTACTGCAATGAGCTGGACTCCTACTCCTCTGCAATGCTCTTCCTGGACAGGTGCATCCTCAGCAATGAGACAGTTCTGCTGAGAGCCACAGCTCTGAGGAAGCAGCCAGTCCTGCCCAATGGTTGTCCTCTGTCACCAGTCCTGCAGCTCCCACGGAGGCACTGGGAGCCTTGGACACTCTTGCCACAAGTAGCCCAAGCGTGGACATCTTCCTCATCCTGCTCCTCCACTGCTGACGTCAGGGAATTCCCTGGTGCTCCCAACATCTGCCTTTCCTGCTGGAGGATCGTGTCTGGCAGATCTCTGAGCCTCTTTGCCTTTGGCAGCGCCAGAGCATCCTAGGAGTCATATACTGGCAACTGGCACCTCCAGGACACTTGCTGCTCCTAGGATGCTTTCCTCTAGGAAAAACTTCTTGCACACGTCCTTGCTCCAGTTTTTACTCCTAGGCCTTTCGTGGCCATCTGCATCCGCAGCCACAAGCAGCTTCTGATGATCGACATGGCTCTGGGAGAGCAGGGACTCCTGTCTGTGGACAAAGAAAACAAAGACAACTTGTAAGAAGAAAACCTGGAGCTTCTAGATAGAAGACAAAGGACTATTCAATCAAGGCAGGGCCAAGGGAGGAAACTTTCTAAAATGGAACAAGCAGCAGAAGCACAGTACTTTTGCAGAAGAAATTCCCCTCCCCGCACTTGGCTTAAGGAAAAAGCATGATGTTTCTATGAGAGACTTGAGTTCATGTCTACTATTGGATAGCAGACATCTGAACATTTAGACTACTGGCTTTCCAGGCTCACGCAATTCAAACCGGAATGTCAAACTATTTCAAAAGCTAGAGATGCTTCGAAGAAATGTTTCTGTATTCACCACAACTGGGGACCATGCATCATTCTTACCTTGCACCTGTCCAAAGGCCTTCCTCCGTCTCCAGTCCTGCCGCTCTCACGGAGGCACTGGGAGCCTTGGACACTCTTGCCACAAGTAGCCCAAGCGTGGACATCTTCCTCATCCTGCTCCTCCACTGCTGACGGCAGGGAATTCCCTGGAGCTCCCAACATCTGCCTTTCCAGCTGGAGGATCATGTCTGGCAGCTCTCTGAGCCTCTTCACCTTTGGCAGCGCCACAGCATCCTAGGAGTCATATACTGGCAACTGGCACCTCCAGGACACTTGCTGCTCCTAGGATGCTTTTCTCTGGGAAAATCTTCTTGCACACGACATTGCTGCCGATTTTACTTCTAGGCCTTTCGTGGCCATCTGCATCCGCAGCCACAAGCAGGTTCTGATGATCAACAGGGCTCTGGGAGAGCAGGGACTCCTGTCTGTGGACAAAGAAAACAAAGACAACTTGTAAGAAGAAAACCTGGAGCTTCTAGTTAGAAGACAAAGGACTATTCAATCAAGGCAGGGCCAAAGCAGGAAACTTTCTAAAATGGAACAAGCAGCAGAAGCAGAGCAGTTTTGCAGAAGAAATTCCCCTCCCAGCACTTGGCTTAAGGAAAAAGCCTGATGTTTCTATGAGAGACTTGAGTTCATGTCTACTATTGGGTACCAGACATCTGAACATTTAGACTATTGGCTTTCCAGGCTCACACTATTCAAACCGGAAAGTGAAACTACTCTAAAAGCTAGAGGCGATTGCAAGAAATGTTTCTGCTCACACCACGACTGCCGACCATGCATCATTCTTACCTTGCACCTGTCCAAAGGCCTTCCTCCGTCTGCGCTCTGGCAACTCTCACCCAAGCTCGGGCAGGGATGGAGGCTCTTGCCACAAGTAGCCCAAGCCTGGAGATATTCCTCATCCTGATCTTCCACTGCTGACATCTAGGAATTCCCTGGAGCTGCAAACACCTGCCTTTGCTGCTCGAGGATCTTCTCTAGCACCATGCCAAATGCCTTCTCCTATGGCAGTGCTGCAGCATCCTGCGAGCCATGGACTGGAACTGGCACCTTCAGCATAGTTGCTCCTGGGAAACATCCTTCAGCCATTCCCTTACTGCAATGAGCTGGACTCCTACTCCTTTGCAAGGCTCTTCCTGGATAGGTGCATCCTCAGCAATGAGACGGTTCTGCTGAGAGCCGCGGCTCTGAGGGAGCAGCCAGTCCTGCCCAAAGGCCTTCCTCCGTCTCCACTCCTGCAGCTCCCACGGAGGCACTGGGAGCCTTGGACACGCTTGCCACAAGTAGCCCAAGCGTGGACATCTTCCTCATCCTGCTCCGCCACTGCTGACATCAGGGAATTCCCTGGAGCTCCCAACATGTGCCTTTCCTGCTCGAGGATCGTGTCTGGCAGCTCTCTGAGCCTCTTACATTTTGGAAGCGCAACAGCATCCTAGGAGTCCTATACTGGCAACTGGCAGCTCCACGACACTTGCTGCTCCTAGGATGCTTTTCTCTGGGAAAATCTTCTTGCACACAACCTTGCTGCAGATTTTACTTCTAGGCCTTTCATGGCCATCTGCATCCACGGCCACAAGCAGCTTCTGATGATCGACATGACTCTGGGAGAGCAGGGACTCCTGTCTGTGGACAAAGAAAACAAAGACAACTTGTAAGAAGAAAACCTGGAGCTTCTAGTTAGAAGAGAAAGGACTATTCAATCAAGGCAGAGCCAAGGGAGGAAACTTTCTAAAATGGAACAAGCAGCAGAAGCACAGCAGTATTGTAGAAGAAATTCCCCTCCCAGCACTTGGCTTAAGGAAAACGCCTGATGTTTCTGTGAGAGACATGAGTTCATGTCTACTATTGGGTACCAGACATCTGAACATTTAGACTATTGGCTTTCCAGGCTCACACTATTCAAACCGGAAAGTGAAACTACTCTAACAGTAAGGATGATTGCAAGAAATGTTTCTGTTTACACCACGACTGCCGACCATGCATCATTCTTACCTTGCACCTGTCCAAAGGCCTTCCTCCGTCTGCGCTCTGGCAACTCTCACCCAGGCAAGGGCAGGGATAGAGGCTCTTGCCACAAGTAGCCCAAGCATGGACATCTTCCTCATCCTGCTACTCCACTGCTGACGTCAGGGTATTCCCTGGAGCTGCAAACACCTGCCTTTGCGGCTCGAGGACCTTCTCTAGCACCATGCCAAACCCCTTCTCCTATGGCAGTGCTGCAGCATCCTGCGAGCCATGGACTGGAACTGGCACCTTCAGCATAGTTGCTCCTGGGAAACATCATTCAGCCATTCCCTTACTGCAATGGGCTGGACTCCTACTCCTTTGCAAGGCTCTTCCTGGACAGGTGCATCCTCAGCAATGAGACGGTTCTGCTGAGAGCCATGGCTCTGAGGGAGGAGCCAGTCCTGCCCAAAGGCCTTCCTCTGACTCCACTCCTGCAGCTCTCACGGAGGCACTGGGAGCCTTGGACACTCTTGCCACAAGTAGCCCAAGCGTGGACATCTTCCTCATCCTGCTCCTCCACTGCTGACGTCAGGGAATTCCCTGGAGCTCCTAAAATCTGCCTTTCCTGCTGGAGGATCGTGTCTGGCAGCTCTCTGATCCTCTTCGCCTTTGGCAGCGCCACAGCATCCTGAGAGTCATATACTGGAAACTGGCAGCTACATGACACTTGCCGCTCCTAGGATGCTTTTCTCTGGGAAAATCTTCTTGGACACGACATTGCTCCAGTTTTTACTTCTAGGCTTTTCGTGGCCATCTTCATTCTCAGCCACAAGCAGGTTCTGATGATCGACATGGCTCTGGGAGAGCAGGGACTCCTGTCTGTGGACAAAGAAAACAAAGACAACTTGTAAGAAGAAAACCTGGAGCTTCTAGTTAGAAGAGAAAGGACTATTCAAACAAGGCAGGGCCAAGGGAGGAAACAATCTAAAATGGAACAAGCAGCAGAAGCACAGTAGTTTTGCAGAAGAAATTCCCTTCCCAGCACTTGGCTTAAGGAAAAAACCTCATGTTTCTATGAGAGACTTGAGTTCATGTCTACTACTGGGTACCAGACATCTGAACATTTAGACTATTGGCTTTCCAGGCTCACGCTATTCAAACCGGAAAGTGAAACTATTCTAACAGAAGGGATGATTGCAAGAAATGTTTCTGTTTACACCACGCCTGCCAACCATCCATCATTCTTACCTTGCACCTGTCCAAAGGCCTTCCTCCATCTGCGCTCCGGCAACTCTCACCCAGGCAAGGGCAGGGATGGAGGCTCTTGCCACAAGTAGCCCAAGCGTGGACATCTTCCTCATCCTGCTACTCCACTGCTGACGTCAGGGTATTCCCTGGAGCTGCAAACACCTGCCTTTGCTGCTCGAGGATCTTCTCTAGCACCATGCAAAACCCCTTCTCCTATGGCAGTGCTGCAGCATCCTGCGAGCCACGGACTGGAACTGGCACCTCCAGCAAAGTTGCTCCTGGGAAACATCCCTCAGCCATTCCCTTACTGCAATGAGCTGGACTCCTACTCCTCTGCAATGCTCTTCCTGGACAGGTGCATCCTCAGCAATGAGACGGTTCTGCTGAGAGCCACGGCTCTGAGGGAGCAGCCAGTCCTGCCCAATGGTTGTCCTCCGTCACCAGTCCTGCAGCTCCCACGGAGGCACTGGGAGCCTTGGACACTCTTGCCACAAGTAGCCCAAGCGTGGACATCTTCCTCATCCTGCTCCGCCACTGCTGACATCAGGGAATTCCCTGGAGCTCCCAACATCTGCCTTTCCTGCTCGAGGATCGTGTCTGGCAGCTCTCTGAGCCTCTTCATCTTTGGCTGCGCCACAGCATCCTAGGAGTCATATACTGGCAACTGGCACCTCCAGGACACTTGCTGCTCCTAGGATGCTTTTCTCTGGGAAAATCTTCTTGCATACGACCTTGCTCCAGATTTTACTTCTAGGTCTTTCGTGGCCATGTGCATCCGCGGCCACGAGCAGCTTCTGATGATCGACATGGCTCTGGGAGAGCAGGGACTCCTGTCTGTGGACAAAGAAAACAAAGACAACTTGTAAGAAGAAAACCTGGAGCTTCTAGATAGAAGAGAAAGGACTATTCAATTAAGGCAGGGCCAAAGCAGGAAACTTTCTAAAATGGAACAAGCAGCAGAAGCACAGTAGTTTTGCAGAAGAAATTCCCCTCCCAGCACTTGGCTTAAGGAAAAAGTCTGATGTTTCTATGAGAGACTTGAGTTCATGTCTACTATTGGATAGCAGACATCTGAACATTTAGACTACTGGCTTTCCAGGCTCACGCAATTCAAACCGGAATGTCAAACTATTTCAAAAGCTAGAGATGCTTGGAAGAAATGTTTCTGTACTCACCACAACTGGGGACCATGCATCATTCTTACCTTGCACCTGTCCAAAGGCCTTCCTCCGTCTCCAGTCCTGCCGCTCTCACGGAGGCACTGGGAGCCTCGGACACTCTTGCCACAAGTAGCCCAAGCGTGGACATCTTCCTCATCCTGCTCCTCCACTGCTGACGTCAGGGAATTCCCTGGAGCTCCCAACATCTGCCTTTCCAGCTGGAGGATCATGTCTGGCAGCTCTCTGAGCCTCTTCAACTTTGGCAGCGCCACAGCATCCTAGGAGTCATATACTGGCAACTGGCACCTCCAGGACACTTGCTGCTCCTAGGATGCTTTTCTCTGGGAAAATCTTCTTGCATACAACCTTGCTCCAGGTTTTACTTCAAGGCCTTTCGTGGCCATCTGCATTCTCAGCCACAAGCAGGTTCTGATGATCAACAGGGCTCTGGGACAGCAGGGACTCCTGTCTGTGGACAAAGAAAACAAAGACAACTTGTAAGATTAAAACCTGGAGCTTCTAGTTAGAAGAGAAAGGACTATTCAATCAAGGCAGGGCCAAGGGAGGAAACTTTCTAAAATGGAACAAGCAGCAGAAGCACAGTAGATTTGCAGAAGAAATTCCCCTCCCAGCACTTGGCTTAAGGAAAAAACCTCATGTTTCTATGAGAGACTTGAGTTCATGTCTACTATTGGGTACCAGACATCTGAACATTTAGACTATTGGCTTTCCAGGCTCACACTATTCAAACCGGAAAGTGAAACTACTCTAAAAGCTAGAGGCGATTGCAAGAAATGTTTCTGCTCGCACCACGACTGCCGACCATGCATCATTCTTACCTTGCACCTGTCCAAAGGCCTTCCTCCGTCTGCGCTCTGGCAACTCTCACCCAAGCTCGGGCAGGGATGGAGGCTCTTGCCACAAGTAGCCCAAGCCTGGAGATATTCCTCATCCTGATCTTCCACTGCTGACATCTAGGAATTCCCTGGAGCTGCAAACACCTGCCTTTGCGGCTCGAGGATCTTCTCTAGCACCATGCCAAACCCCTTCTCCTATGGCAGTGCTGCAGCATCCTGCGAGCCATGGACTGGAACTGGCACCTTCAGCATAGTTGCTCCTGGGAAACATCCTTCAGCCATTCCCTTACTGCAATGAGCTGGACTCCTACTCCTTTGCAAGGCTCTTCCTGGACAGGTGCATCCTCAGCAATGAGACGGTTCTGCTGAGAGCCATGGCTCTGAGGGAGCAGCGAGTCCTGTCCAAAGGCCTTCCTCTGACTCCACTCCTGCAGCTCCCACGGAGGCACTGGGAGCCTCGGACACTCTTGCCACAAGTAGCCCAAGCATCGAGATCTTCCTCATCCTGCTCCTCCACTGCTGACATCAGGGAATTCCCTGGAGCTCCTAAAATCTGCCTTTCCTGCTGGAGGATCGTGTCTGGCAGCTCTCTGAGCCTCTTCGCCTTTGGCAGCGCCACAGCATCCTGAGAGTCATATACTGGAAACTGGCAGCTACAGGACACTTGCTGCTCCTAGGATGCTTTTCTCTGGGAAAATCTTCTTGGACACGACATTGCTCCAGTTTTTACTTCTAGGCCTTTCGTGGCCATCTGCATCCGCAGCCACAAGCAGCTTCTGATGATCGACATGGCTCTGGGAGAGCAGGGACTCCTGTCTGTGGACAAAGAAAACAAAGACAACTTGTAAGAAGAAAACCTGGAGCTTCTAGATAGAAGACAAAGGACTATTCAATCAAGGCAGGGCCAAGGGAGGAAACTTTCTAAAATGGAACAAGCAGCAGAAGCACAGTACTTTTGCAGAAGAAATTCCCTTCCCAGCACTTGGCTTAAGGAAAAAACCTCATGTTTCTATGAGAGACTTGAGTTCATGTCTACTACTGGGAACCAGACATCTGAACATTTAGACTATTGGCTTTCCAGGCTCACGCTATTCAAACCGGAAAGTGAAACTACTCTAACAGTAAGGATGATTGCAAGAAATGTTTCTGTTTACACCACGACTGCCGACCATCCATCATTCTTACCTTGCACCTGTCCAAAGGCCTTCCTCCATCTGCGCTCCGGCAACTCTCACCCAGGCAAGGGCAGGGATGGAGGCTCTTGCCACAAGTAGCCCAAGCGTGCACATCTTCCTCATCCTGCTACTCCACTGCTGACGTCAGGGTATTCCCTGGAGCTGCAAACACCTGCCTTTGCTGCTCGAGGACCTTCTCTAGCACCATGCCAAACCCCTTCTCCTATGGCAGTGCTGCAGCATCCTGCGAGCCATGGACTGGAACTGGCACCTTCAGCATAGTTGCTCCTGGGAAACATCATTCACCCATTCCCTTACTGCAATGAGCTGGACTCCTACTCCTCTGCAAGGCTCTTCCTGGACAGGTGCATCCTCAGCAATGAGACGGTTCTGCTGAGAGCCACGGCTCTGAGGGAGCAGCCAGTCCTGCCCAATGGTTGTCCTCCGTCACCAGTCCTGCAGCTCCCACGGAGGCACTGGGAGCCTTGGACACTCTTGCCACAAGTAGCCCAAGCGTGGACATCTTCCTCATCCTGCTCCTCCACTGCTGACGGCAGGGAATTCCCTGGTGCTCCCAACATCTGCCTTTCCTGCTCGAGGATCGTGTCTGGCAGCTCTCTGAGCCTCTTCAACTTTGGCAGCGCCACAGCATCCTAGGAGTCATATACTGGCAACTGGCACCTCCAGGACACTTGCTGCTCCTAGGATGCTTTCCTCTGGGAAAATCTTCTTGCACACGTCCTTGCTCCAGTTTTTACTCCTAGGCCTTTCGTGGCCATCTGCATTCTCAGCCACAAGCAGCTTCTGATGATCGACATGGCTCTGGGAGAGCAGGGACTCCTGTCTGTGGACAAAGAAAACAAAGACAACTTGTAAGAAGAAAACCTGGAGCTTCTAGTTAGAAAAAAAAGGACTATTCAATCAAGGCAGGGCCAAGGGAGGAAACTTTCTAAAATGGAACAAGCAGCAGAAGCACAGTAGTTTTGCAGAAGAAATTCCCCTCCCAGCACTTGGCTTAAGGAAAAAGCCTGATGTTTCTATGAGAGACTTGAGTTCATGTCTACTATTGGGTACCAGACATCTGAACATTTAGACTATTGGCTTTCCATGCTCACGCTATTCAAACCGGAAAGTGAAACTACTCTAACAGTAGGGATGATTGCAAGAAATGTTTCTGTTTACACCACGACTGCCGACCATGCATCATTCTTACCTTGCACCTGTCCAAAGGCCTTCCTCCGTCTGCGCTCTGGCAACTCTCACCCAGGCAAGGGCAAGGATGGAGGCTCTTGCCACAAGTAGCCCAAGCGTGGACATCTTCCTCATCCTGCTCCGCCACTGCTGACATCAGGGAATTCCCTGGAGCTCCCAACATCTGCCTTTCCTGCTCGAGGATCGTGTCTGGCAGCTCTCTGAGCCTCTTCATCTTTGGCTGCGCCACAGCATCCTAGGAGTCATATACTGGCAACTGGCACCTCCAGGACACTTGCTGCTCCTAGGATGCTTTTCTCTGGGAAAATCTTCTTGCATACGACCTTGCTCCAGATTTTACTTCTAGGTCTTTCGTGGCCATGTGCATCCGCGGCCACGAGCAGCTTCTGATGATCGACATGGCTCTGGGAGAGCAGGGACTCCTGTCTGTGGACAAATAAAACAAAGACAACTTGTAAGAAGAAAACCTGGAGCTTCTAGATAGAAGAGAAAGGACTATTCAATCAAGGCAGGGCCAAAGCAGGAAACTTTCTAAAATGGAACAAGCAGCAGAAGCACAGTAGTTTTGCAGAAGAAATTCCCCTCCCAGCACTTGGCTTAAGGAAAAAGTCTGATGTTTCTATGAGAGACTTGAGTTCATGTCTACTATTGGATAGCAGACATCTGAACATTTAGACTACTGGCTTTCCAGGCTCACGCAATTCAAACCGGAATGTCAAACTATTTCAAAAGCTAGAGATTATTGGAAGAAATGTTTCTGTACTCACCACAACTGGGGACCATGCATCATTCTTACCTTGCACCTGTCCAAAGGCCTTCCTCCGTCTCCAGTCCTGCCGCTCTCACGGAGGCACTGGGAGCCTCGGACACTCTTGCCACAAGTAGCCCAAGCGTGGACATCTTCCTCATCCTGCTCCTCCACTGCTGACGGCAGGGAATTCCCTGGAGCTCCCAACATCTGCCTTTCCAGCTGGAGGATCATGTCTGGCAGCTCTCTGAGCCTCTTCACCTTTGGAAGCGCCACAGCATCCTAGGAGTCATATACTGGCAACTGGCACCTCCAGGACACTTGCTGCTCCTAGGATGCTTTTCTCTGGGAAAATCTTCTTGCATACAACCTTGCTCCAGTTTTTACTTCTAGGCCTTTCGTGGCCATCTGCATTCTCAGCCACAAGCAGGTTCTGATGATCAACAGGGCTCTGGGAGAGCAGGGACTCCTGTCTGTGGACAAAGAAAACAAAGACAACTTGTAAGATTAAAACCTGGAGCTTCTAGTTAGAAGAGAAAGGACTATTCAATCAAGGCAGGGCCAAGGGAGGAAACTTTCTAAAATGGAACAAGCAGCAGAAGCACAGTAGATTTGCAGAAGAAATTCCCCTCCCAGCACTTGGCTTAAGGAAAAAACCTCATGTTTCTATGAGAGACTTGAGTTCATGTCTACTATTGGGTACCAGACATCTGAACATTTAGACTATTGGCTTTCCAGGCTCACGCTATTCAAACCGGAAAGTGAAACTACTCTAAAAGCTAGAGGCGATTGCAAGAAATGTTTCTGCTCGCACCACGACTGCCGACCATGCATCATTCTTACCTTGCACCTGTCCAAAGGCCTTCCTCCGTCTGCGCTCTGGCAACTCTCACCCAAGCTCGGGCAGGGATGGAGGCTCTTGCCACAAGTAGCCCAAGCCTGGAGATATTCCTCATCCTGATCTTCCACTGCTGACATCTAGGAATTCCCTGGAGCTGCAAACACCTGCCTTTGCGGCTCGAGGATCTTCTCTAGCACCATGCCAAACCCCTTCTCCTATGGCAGTGCTGCAGCATCCTGCGAGCCATGGACTGGAACTGGCACCTTCAGCATAGTTGCTCCTGGGAAACATCCTTCAGCCATTCCCTTACTGCAATGAGCTGGACTCCTACTCCTTTGCAAGGCTCTTCCTGGACAGGTGCATCCTCAGCAATGAGACGGTTCTGCTGAGAGCCATGGCTCTGAGGGAGCAGCGAGTCCTGTCCAAAGGCCTTCCTCTGACTCCACTCCTGCAGCTCCCACGGAGGCACTGGGAGCCTCGGACACTCTTGCCACAAGTAGCCCAAGCATCGAGATCTTCCTCATCCTGCTCCTCCACTGCTGACATCAGGGAATTCCCTGGAGCTCCTAAAATCTGCCTTTCCTGCTGGAGGATCGTGTCTGGCAGCTCTCTGAGCCTCTTCGCCTTTGGCAGCGCCACAGCATCCTGAGAGTCATATACTGGAAACTGGCAGCTACAGGACACTTGCTGCTCCTAGGATGCTTTTCTCTGGGAAAATCTTCTTGGACACGACATTGCTCCAGTTTTTACTTCTAGGCCTTTCGTGGCCATCTGCATCCGCAGCCACAAGCAGCTTCTGATGATCGACATGGCTCTGGGAGAGCAGGGACTCCTGTCTGTGGACAAAGAAAACAAAGACAACTTGTAAGAAGAAAACCTGGAGCTTCTAGATAGAAGACAAAGGACTATTCAATCAAGGCAGGGCCAAGGGAGGAAACTTTCTAAAATGGAACAAGCAGCAGAAGCACAGTAGTTTTGCAGAAGAAATTCCCTTCCCAGCACTTGGCTTAAGGAAAAAACCTCATGTTTCTATGAGAGACTTGAGTTCATGTCTACTACTGGGAACCAGACATCTGAACATTTAGACTATTGGCTTTCCAGGCTCACGCTATTCAAACCGGAAAGTGAAACTACTCTAACAGTAAGGATGATTGCAAGAAATGTTTCTGTTTACACCACGACTGCCGACCATGCATCATTCTTACCTTGCACCTGTCCAAAGGCCTTCCTCCATCTGCGCTCCGGCAACTCTCACCCAGGCAAGGGCAGGGATGGAGGCTCTTGCCACAAGTAGCCCAAGCGTGGACATCTTCCTCATCCTGCTACTCCACTGCTGACGTCAGGGTATTCCCTGGAGCTGCAAACACCTGCCTTTGCTGCTCGAGGATCTTCTCTAGCACCATGCAAAACCCCTTCTCCTATGGCAGTGCTGCAGCATCCTGCGAGCCACGGACTGGAA